>NC_091761.1:132092765-132397296 GCF_029378745.1 Bos indicus
GTTCTTCACATCAGGTGACCAAAGGATTGGAGTTTCAGCTTCAGCATCAGTCCTTCCAATGAATATTCAGGACTGATTTCCTTTAGGATGGACTGGTGGGATCTCCTCGCAGTCCAGGGGACTCTCAAGAATCTTGTCCAACACCACAGTTCAAAAGCATCAATTCTTTGGCACTCAGCTTTCCTTATACTCCAACTCTCACATCCATACATGACTACTGGAAAAAGAATTCCAAGCCTCCCTACTCCTGAGGTTCCCAAAGTCCAATTCTCAGCCCCTACATAGTTCAAAGTCTCTGTTCTCCTACCATTCAGGTTCCATATTCTCTGGCCATCCTTTCCCCTCAGCCTTCCCCAGCCTAGAGTTTGCATTTTGGGATTAAAGTTCTCTGGGAATCAAGGTCAGCCAGGTTGAGTGACTCCATGAGAGGTGGTGGGAGACAGAAGATCTTGGATGTGCCCTAGGAGGTAGAGAAGGAGGCCAGCTTGGAGTTACTCTCTGGAGCTGCCTCTGCTTGAAACCTTCAAGACTTTACCCATTGCATTGGTTTCCCAGCACCTGCTGACCCAGGGATTGAACCTGCATCTCTTGGGTTGACGAGTGGATTATTCACCACTGCACCACCTGGCTGAGTAATATGTGGTTAAATGTGGACTCTGGGGTTGGATTGCCTGGGCTGAAGCCCTGACTCTGTCATTCCCTGGCTCTCTGCCCCTCAGTTTCCCACTGTAAAATAGAGATGACTTGAAGTGTCATTATGATAATTAAATGAGCAAATATTTGCAAAGCACTTAAGATAGCGGGACACTTAGTAAGCATTGTATGAGTGTCTGTTAAACATTAAATGTCTGCTAAAAGACTCTGATGCTGGAGGGATTGCAGGAGAAAGGGACGACAGAGGATGAGATGGCTGGATGGCATCACCGACTCGATGGATGTGAGTCTGAGTGAACTCCAGGAGTTGGTGATAGACAGGGAGGCCTGGCATGCTGAGATTCATGGGGTTGCAAAGAGTCAGACACGACTGATCTGATCGACTGAACTGAACTGAACTAAACTGAAACCAATGTTACTGTTTTATAGGTGTGAAAACTAAGATCCTTGGGCTTTCCTGGTCGTTCAGCAGTAAAGAACCCGTCTGCCAATGCAGGAGACACAGGTTCGATCCCTGGGCTGGGAAGGTCCCCTGGAGAAGGAAATGGCAATGCAGTCCGGTACTCTTGCCTGGGAAATCTCGTGGACAGAGGAGGCTGCAGGTGGGCTGTCATTCATGGGGGTGCAGAGAGTCAGACATGACTTAGCAACTAAACAACGACAAACTAGGATCCAGAAGAGGGAAATGACACCCCTCAGGTTCCCCAGGGTACAGGCCACTTCTGCTTCTTTCCTTTAGAGTCACTCTCAGGGGAGAGTAACTCTTCCTCGCATTTGCTGTGCAATTGGAGGAAGCAGGCGGATGGCCTGGAGGGGCAGCGGGAGAGGAGGGCAAGAGTGCAAAGGGGAAGGGAGGATCCCAGTGAGATGGAGAGCAGCAGCAGCAGATTTCACCTGCCCCAAACACAGACCTCTTTTCCTACCCGCCCCTCTGTTTGCAGGATTGGAGTGGTTGTGCGACGATTTCTGCCCACACAGAGGAAAACAAGGCTCCAGAATGTGTAATCAACACAGTCTGAGTGAGAAGGGATGCCAGTCCTCCAGGAGGTAAGCAGTAGAGGGGTGCTCAGGGCAAGGCTGGCAGAAAGATCAGAGAAAGTCTGGATGGGTTATGAGGCTGAGGGTTGGTTCTTCCCCTGGAACATTCTGTGCAGAGTGGGCAGGCTGCAAAGACGTTGCATCTGATACAATCCCTGTCTCACACTTAATTCTTGATGCAGCTTTGAGGTCTAGAGGGCAACAAGTCCAAGCTTTGGAGACTGACATGGGTCCCATTCTTGGCAAAAGAATTTATGAATGTTCTTCCTCTCCTCCCAGGCTTTGTAGTGGACAGGAAACAGCTTGAATGACCCAGTTCCTCACCTTCCCTTGAATCCTTGCTTTGTGCCATGTGACTTGGCAATTCGTCCTCCAAAAAGATGGAATATAGCTCCCATCCCTTCATCTTGGGCTCAGCTCCTTGACTTACCCAATGGGATATTGGTGGATATAACATAACTAACGGCTTACAAAAGTCTTGCCTGGTTAGGCTTGTTCTTTTGTGCCTTGACCTCATTGCCATGTGATGAGCGTGCCCGTTGGTGCCAGGAGGGGGATGAGGAACCCACAGAGCAGGACCAAACTGCTCCGAGCAAGCCCAGCTGATATCACCCAACGGCAGATGCATGCACAAGTCCAGTCAAGCCTGATCAAGCCTGGGCAAGATCAGCCAGCTCTCAGTTGATCTGGGATCAATGGTTTTTTAAGTCACTGAGTTTGGAGTGGTTGGGTTTGCAGCATTTTCTGACAGGAGTTGATTGATAAGCCACCTCTTGTAGATTTCCTCTTCCTGATGTCTTTGGAACACACCCCTGCTCTCCATCCCACTTGCCTCAGTACCGGCCTCCTCACAGACTTGGGCTCCCTGTCTTGAGTGTCCTGTGCTCCCCTCCATCCCCTGGCTGCAGCCAGGTCTCTGTGATATCTGATGGGGGCTGTCCCTACCTGTTATCCCCTTTCTCCACCCAGCCTGAGACCCTTCAGTGACTCTGCCATGGCTTCTTAGTAAAAAGTTCCCCTTCTTGCCTTAGCATTCAAGGCTCTTTATGATCTTTCCCCTTTTCTGGCCCTGCTCCTGCCCAGTCCCCATGTGAACTTTTCCTCCAGCCACGTAGAACTGCTGTGGTTCCCTGAACCTCAAGTTGCTTCATACCTTTGGGGTTTTTAGCCAGTGTCGATCCCTCCATCTGGTGGATGAGTTTTCCCTTCATCTAGCTGTTTTCCACTTTTCCTGAAAAGGAGAGCTGAAGCACCCTTGGAAGGCACCTCCTTGAGAAAGTCTAACCATCCCAGTTAGATAATCTGCCTGAGGGGCCTCAGTTCCCATGCTGGGCACGGTTGGTGCTCAATTAATATCACATTGGAGGAATGCATGAATGGGGAAATGAATGAATAAGCCCTTCTCAGGGGCAGTATCATGTCTAACAGATACCTGTATTTCCAGCATCTAATGATCAACCTGACACATAGCAGGGCTTCATGAATATTTGTTGAATAAGTGAGTAAACAAGCACATGACCCTACATGTGCGTGTCCCAAAGAGTCACATATGCTTCTCCCCGCCTCCCCAGAGAAGATGGCAGTGGGTGAGGGGGCCTTGGCATCCGTCATTGTGGGGGCAAGTGTGGCGGGAATCATCTCCTCTGAGTCTGGCCAAGAAGAGTTACTTTGTGTGTAGAGAGTTTAAAAACAATAAAGGTAAAATCAGTTTGCATTTAATTATCACTATGCATTGGAACAGAGAAGGCAATGGCACCCCACTCTAGTACTTTGGCCTGGAAGATCCCATGGACGGAGAAGCCTGGTAGGCTGCAGTCCATGGGGTACCTAGGAGTTGGACACGACTGAGCGACTTCACTTTCACTTTTCACTTTCATGCATTGGAGAAGGAAATGGCAACCCACTCCAGTGTTGTTGCCTGGAGAATCCCAGGGACGGGGAAGCCTAGTGGGCTGCCATCTATGGGGTCGCACAGAGTCGGACACGACTGAAGCAACTTAAGAGCATGCATTGGAAAGTTCAATGTCGTGATCAAAAGGTCCTCCCACACTGAGCAGACCCTTCCATCTGCCTCCGCCTTGATGTCCTGCCCTGGGGAAGATACCTTCCCTTTATCCCTGGTGCTCTCATCCCCACGAGAGTCTGCCGCATCAGAGGATGTTCTTGGAGAGAGGGGGCAGTTGTGTCTCTGGTGAGCCCAGCCTGGGTTTTCACGAAGGCTGACAGTCTTGGTGCAATGCTCTCTAGTTCTGGTCAGATGCCAGGAAGCCACTGGCAGCATCAGGGGGCACATAGGTGGCAGGTGGCAAAAATAGGATTGGTACCCAGGTCTGCGTGCCTCCAGAGCCTGTCATTTTCACCTCCCCGGGGTCCTGTCTCCAGCTGGCCCTCAGGCTTGCTCTCTTCCTACTGCTATGGCTGACACCCTTGGGTTTGGCTGAGGACCCAGCATTTGCCGAGGGTGGGACTGGGTCAGCCTGGACACTGCCCTCCTCACCTTTGGCAGCCAGAACTTTGAGGCAGAGGCCAGCCCTGGCCATGGGGACCAGTCTTTAGTCACTTGGCACTCGCCCAATCATGGTACCTGTTACTGGTCTCCTGGAAGACTGGCTGTGAGCTTGGTCCCATCACTTGCTATTTTGGGGGACCATTTCCCCTTTCTGAGGCTTGATTCTCCTATCTCTAAAGTAGAGATGGTAATTTTTGTTTCCCCCAGTGAATGGCAGCCCTCTCCATCCTCACCTTCCCCCACCCTTCCCACTCCACTCCTCCCCCCAGCGCCATGCAACCAGCTACCTGGACTTTTTTTCCAGCTCTGCAGCCACTGTCATTACTAAACCACCCTTGTCTTCCTCCAGGTTGCCTTCAACAGACTTCAGGCTCCTGCTTTCCCTCAGCATCCCCCTCATGCCAGTCTACTCTCCACTCAGCAGCCAGAGTGAACCTTGAAAGCACTAAACTTGATCTCAAGACACCCTGATGAAACCAGCAAATGTTTCCCATTGCTCTCAGAATGGAGACACAATTCCTCTTTACCTCTGACAACAAGGACCACCACGTCTGGTCCCTGGCGATTTTCCCACTTCATTTCCACTCTGCAGCCCCAGAAAGATCAGATTCCTTGCAAGTCCTCACAGTCTCTGAGCTACTCCTGACCCGTGTTTTGTCCAAGCTGTTCCCCTTTCCCAGGCCATTCTTCCCTCCTTTCTTAGTTAACATCTCTACTTCTTCTGATGTCAGTTCAAGCATCACTTCCTCAGGGGACCCTCAAGGTCAAATTTTCCAGTTACAGGCTCTCGTTGCCCCAAGTACCTGTCCATTGTAGACTTTTTAGAACCTGTCACAGCTGTAACTTAGCATTTAATTATGGGAGAACCGAGTGCATGTCTTTCTTCCCTGCAATACAAGCCCAGTGAAGGCCGATACCTTATCTCTTTGGGCAACCGTATCTTCCATGCCTAGTGTAGTGCCTGGCACAGAATAGGCACCTAGTAAATAAGCTTCACTGAACAAGTGAAATAAAAACATTAGAAGGAAAGATTTTTGTCAAAAATGTAAATCCTAAGTACCAATTTGGGAGTATTCCTCTACCCACTGTACAGATAAGGAAACTGACAGAAAAGTGAAGGGACTTAATCCTGTCTCCTGGCTTAGCAGTAGAGCCAGGACTGGAACCCAGACATAGCTCCCAACACAGGGAGGGGTTTGACTCCTGCCTGCTGAGCTCAGGTGGCTTCTGCCTCCATCTCTGGTGCTTACTGCCTGCACCTTGCTGCCTCTCCAGGAGCTGGGCTGCCTGGAGTTTGCAGATGCTGCTGGGCGGGGGACAGTTAGTGCTGGCGGGAGATGTCTGCTCTGCCATCAGGGTCTTATTTCTTATTCATGATCTGTTACCGTACAAGGAGCTTAGCTGCAAACAAACAGGCAGACACAGCTCCTTGCTTCAAAGCCATCCTGGGGGCAGGAACAGAGCCTGGTCTGGCCAGGGTCCCCAGGGTGTAGTTGAGTGGGCCAGGAAGAGGCGCGGGCTGGGCTCGATGTGGATGGCACGGAACAGGTGGCTACTTGAGAGCCAGTGGAAGGCAACGAGGGAGGGCCACATCTCTGGAGCGATCGTCTTGCAGCGACCTTCCAGCTCTTTAAAAATAGACACACAGCAAAGAGGGGGAAGAGGCAAACAAAGAAAATAAATTCTTTCAAGTGTGGTCAGAAGCACTTTTTTATGTTGCTTGCCGTCTCATCTCTCATGCTTTCTTCCCCCTGGGAAATGAGGATAATGCATTTCTGGTGCCTGAAATCTACAGGCCAGCCTGGGACCCTGAGTGAGCCTGCGGAAGCCTGCAATGAACCTGGCCCTGTGGCAGGGGCTTTCAGTTTCACGTAATCCTCAGAATAGCCCTGGGAAGCTTTTTGTGGCTCTTCTGTTTGGATTCAACAAATATTTGAGCATCTTTTCGGGGCCCCAGGGCCTCCATAGTGAATCCCTGCTGTCATGAGTCCCACATTCTACGTCCCTGAAACCATGAGAGAGTTGATGCTATAAAGGGAAGAGTTTGAGTGATGGGACACAGAGTCATCAGGGTAGGGGGTGGTGTGTTGGATTGGGAAGTCAGGGGAGGCTTCTCGGAAGAGTTGATATCTGAGCTGAAGCCTGAAGGATGAGGAGGAATCCAGCTGTTGAAAGAACGGGGTTGCAGAGGAGCAGTCAGTGATAGAGCAGCAGGTGCAAAGGATGGGAAGGGTTATCAAGGACCCAAGGAAGAGAGGAGATGAGACAGGCTGGAGCAAAGTGAGAGGGACCCACGCAAAGGAGAGGGAAGCTGAGAGGTGACGAGGACCAGTGGGGTTGGAATTTTACTCTGAAAGCAACGGACCATCCCTGCAAGGCTACAAGAAGATATGCTTCTGTCTACTTTTATGAGATTGACCTAGGCACTGTGTAATGAATGGATTCAAAGCTGAGAGAGGGTCAGTGGGAAGCTATGGTGGTAACAGAAGTCCAAGATGGCAGCAGCCAGTGGTGGGGACAGAGGTGATGGGAAGCAGGGCATGGCTGGGTGTGGGAGTCCAGGGAGAGGGAAGAGTCAAGGGCACTTCCTAGGTTATGGGTTTGTGCAATAGATGGTGATGGTGCCATTCACAGCGGTAGGAAAGGTGCAGGGAGAACCAGGCAGGAGTTGGCATCGGTGGGAATCTAGATTTTGTTTTGAATATAAAGGTTTCAGGGCAAATCATGTAACCAGGCAGAGTTTATGGTTGGATGTATGAGTTTGGAGCTCAGATAACACTCGGCGGAAGATAAGATTTAGGAGGCACAAAGTTGTAGATGGTACAACCCAGCAGGACCCTTCATGGACTGAGCTGGTTAATGGCCAGTTGCAAGTTCCGTGATGGCGGGGACCATGCCTGTCTTTGTCTCTGCTTTCTGCTCCCTCCCCACTACAAACTAGCATTACGGAAGACTGAAAGGTGAATACGCTGAAAAAGCAAAGGTGTGATCCTGTTTTATAAGAGACCGTTCAGAAGCAAACACAGCTTCAAAAGCACAGAACAGAAAAGCTGCAGGATCATTTTGGAATCCAGGGCCATTCAGATGAGCCAGGGTCAGCAATTGCCTTAGCCTCACAGAGCCTGCCCTGCTGGGTGGTCCAAACTAAGAGGCTAAGTGCACTTGTGGGGCAAACATTTGAAGAACTTGAGAACAAGCAACTTCTAAGCCTTTTGGAAGGATCTGCTGTGTGCTCAGGGGGTTTGGGCACCGTTCGTTTCACTTTCCTGAGCACATCTGTGTCTTTGCTACTGCACTTGTCTTATTGCCCTGCAGGCCTTTACGCTGGAGACACCCTTACATCCTCCGACCCAACACCCTCTCTGTCCGCAAAACCAAAAGCTTCACAAGGGTAGAGGGCTTTATCTGATTGATTTCATAACCTCAGAGGCTGGCTGGGTGCTGGGCACGTGACAGACGACAGATAACCAATACTCACAATAGCTCAGTGGGGTTATTGAATAAATGAATTCTTAGCTATTTATTGAAGCAAATTCCTTAAGGATCTCTCTTAGGTGATACTTTCTAAAATTACTATGTAGGATCCAATGGCAACAGAATACATTGGGGGTTTTAAAACGTATTATGTGGTAGCTGTGTGATCTGGAATAAGTCTCTGAGCCTCTCTGGGTTTTGGTTTCTTCTAAACAGCCTAGAAAGTGTTGGCAACATCTGTAGCATGCACGAGTTTATACGTGTTCATTAAAAAGCAGAGACATAACTTTGCCAACAAAGGTCCCTCTAGTCAAGGGTATGGTTTTTCCAGTAGTCATGTATGGATGTGAGAGTTGGACTGTAAAGAAAGCTGAGCACTGAAGAATTGATGCTTTTGAAGTGTGGTGTTGGAGAAGACTTGAGAGTCTCTTGGACTGCAAGGAGATCCAACCAGTCCATCCTAAAGGAAGTTAGTCCTGAGTATTCATTGGAAGGACTGATGTTGAAGCTGAAACTCCAATACTTTGGCTGCCTAATGCGAAAAACTGACTCATTTGAAAAGGCCCTGATGTTGGGAAAGATTGAAGGCAGGAGGAGAAGGGGACGACAGAGGATGAGATGGTTGGATGGCATCACCGACTCGATGGACATGAGTTTGAGTCAAGTCTGGGAGTTGGTGATGGACAGGGAGGCCTGATATGCTGCAGTCCATGGGGACGCAGAGTCAGACACGACTGAGTGACTGAACTGAATTGATTTGGGTGGTGAGGGGGGTCCTGGCTGAGTGAAGGCTAAGGCAGGGTACTTAGGGTACCTCTTCTTGGGGAAGGCAGACTGAGCTTTGAGTCAAGGCCCAAGGTTAGAAGTAGAAAGAGGTAGAAAGATCGGTAAAGTGCCTGGTGGAGAAAAATGCTGAGACAAAGACTATATGTTATTTTTACAGTAAAAATTAATCAAGGGACTTCCCTGGTGGTCCAATGGTTATAAATACTCCTTCCAAGGCAGGGGACGTGGATTTGATTTTCTGTTGCGGAAGTAAAGTTCCACATGCTGCAGGGCAACTAAGTCAGCTAGCAAACATGAGCCCCTGCTCTCCAGAGCCCACGCATGCTGCACAGCCAAAATTAAAAAAAAATCAGGATATCCATGGACATCAGCAAGCATAGCTGATTCTCCCTCCAAGATATCCCTCAAGTCCACCCACCTCTCCCCCTCCCCGTCTGACCCTCCAGTCCTTCTCCCCCCCAACCCCCTCCCCTGGCCATTCCCCCAGACTCTGCAGCAGTCTCCTCACTGCTCTCTGCCTCCTTTCTTGCTTTGCGCAACAGGATGACATTTTAAAAATATAAATTAACTCACATCCCTGCCTTGCTTAGAACCCTCTGGGGATTGCATCATGCTCAAAATAAAATCCAAACGCCTCACTTTGGTCTTGAATGACCTGGCCCAGCCTCCATCTCTAATCTCACCCCCACCTCTCTCTCTTCAGCGGGAGTCCCACCCGTTTCTCCTCTTCTCAACTCCTCAGGCCCAGCCTTCAGGCCTCACCCCACCGTGTTCCCTCTGCCTGGAATGCTCCATCCCTCACTTTGGGCAGGATGGCTCTCAGGTCTCAGCATAAATGTCACCTCCTCAGAGAGGTCCTCCGTGACTACCTGATCCCAAAATACAACCTCCAATGAGTTTATATCATTGAATGGCATCCTTTAGTAGCTATCCTTGCAATTTTTTGTCTGTTCATGTGTTTATCATCAGCTGCTAGACCATGAACTACACAAAGAACAAATACCATGCCACATTTATTCCCCAGTGAATCTTCTGGCACATAGCAGATGCTCAGTAAATGGTCCTTACATGAATAAATCCTCCCCAGTTGGAACGGACCCCAGCATGGCTCCAACACAGTGAAGACAGAGGGAGGAGGAAGGCCATTTGGGTATCTTAAGGCTTCAGTGTGGGGCCCACAGGACCACAGTGCTCTCAAGGGCAGCGTTTCAAGCACGCACAGAAACTGCATCCAGCCCTCGGGCGACCACAAATGGTCTTGCATGGAGTGTGCTGGACTACGCCTTCCCCGAGACTTCCAGAAACACTTAAGGGAAGGCACTCTGCGGGGTTCTGAGGTCCCACCCAGTCGGTGGCGCTCCACGCCTGTGGGTTTTGTATATTTCTGTTGATGACACTTGTTGGTTGCTCCCCT
The DNA here is from genome assembly GCF_029378745.1 of Bos indicus. Classification (NCBI taxonomy): domain Eukaryota; kingdom Metazoa; phylum Chordata; class Mammalia; order Artiodactyla; family Bovidae; genus Bos; species Bos indicus. The sequence continues at coordinate 132,102,641 of NC_091761.1, forward strand.
TCTTGATGGCCCTTGGCTCTCTGTGGTAAATTCAGCGCCATCTGGATTTATTAATTGCATCTGTATTCCAACCCAAGGTGCATCCTCTAACAGGGAGACAAGCTGAGCATGCCCTTTGAAAGCTGGCTCTTCCAGAGGCCAAGGGCCTTCACGAAACAAAATGACTTATTTCTGGGAAAAGGCATAAGCAGAATCGTCTCTCACAACTTGTGCATCGTTCCTGTCTTCTGCAGGTATTCACTGGCCAGTGTAACATAAGCAAAAAGCATGAATTTAAACTGGCTTCTGCAGGAAGTTTCTGGCCTATGCTGAACCTGCTATTTCAAGGTGAAAAAGGAGGGTGTGATGCTTAAGAACCAAAAGATACCCATTCACCTATTTAGCTCCTGGATGCCCCAGACATCCCCAAGGTGAGTGCCTGTCTGCTCCAGTTCCTGAATCCCTGCTATGGAATCAGATGGAACAGCTCACGTTGGCAAAGGTACCCAGGGTCCAGGTCCAGCTAGGAGCATGGTCCAGATAAAACAATTTCTAGTCTTCCTCCTTATCAAGAAGCATTTCTCTTTTTTTTAAAGTTTATTTTATTGAAGTATAGTTCATTTACAATGTTGTGTTATTCTCCTGGATGGCAAAGTGATTCAGATATATATACCAGATACATAAATTCTTTTCCATACTCTTTTCCATTATGGTTTATTACAAGATGTGTGTGTGTGTGTGTGTGTGTGTGTGTGTGTGTGTGTGTATGTGTGTGTGTATTAGTTGCTCAGTCGTGTCCAACTCTTTGCAATGCTGTAGACTGTAGCCCACCAGGCTCCTCTGTCCATGGGATTCTCTGGGCAAGAATACTGGAGCGGGTTGCCAGTTCCTCCTCCAGGGGATCTTCCCGATCCAGGGATCGAACCCAAGTCTCCCACAGCGCAGGCAGCTTCTTTATCATCTGAGCCACCAGGGACGCCCTATATTGAATTTATTTCTAGTCCCCTGTGCTATACAGCAAGACCTTGTTTTTTAGCCACTTTATGTACAATAGTTTGCATCTGCCAATCTCAGACTTCCATCCGTGCTTCTCCCACTCCTGCTCCCTGGCAAGCACGGGTCTATTCTCTATGTATAGGAATCATAGATAAGTTCATCTGTGTCATACTTTAGAGTCCACATGTAAGTAGCATTTTGTCTTCCTCTTTCTGGCTTACTTCACTTAGTATGATAGTCTCTAGGTCCATGCACGTTGCTGAAACTGGCATGACTTTGTTCTTTTCTTGACTGAGTAATATTCCCGTGTGTGTGTGTGTGAGAGAGAGAGAGAGAGAGAGAGAGAGACACCTTCTTTACCCTTTCACCTGTCAATGGACGTTCAGGTTGCTTCCACGTCTTGGCTATAGTGAATGGTGATGCTATGAACATATGGGGCGCATGCATCTTTTTGAATGGTACTTTTGTCTGGATATATGCCCAGGAGTGGGATTGCTGGATGATATGGCAACTCTATTTTTAGTTTTTTGAAGAATCTCCACACTGTTCTTCATAGTGGCTGCACCAACTTGCATCCCCACCAGCAGTGTCAGAGCGCTCCCTTTTCTCAAGGAGCACTTCTGTTTGGGGTGGGAAGGGGCTTGAGGAAGAGGCCAGAGGCGCCCCCAGGGGTCTTCTATGTCCCGCGGGGCTAGCGGCTACTACTGTTCCTTCTCAGCTTCATTTGTGAGAATCCACAAACTCATTCCATGATGGGACTTGGGCAAATTACGTGGCTCTCTGGACCTGGAAATCCCTTTCTGGAAGTAGGAGCAGTGATCCCTGCCCCACAGGTGGTGGTGAAGACAGGTGAGATCAGGTAGACCAAGGGCTCCCAGTCAAGGACTCCCCCTACCTTGGTCTCAACCCCTGTATCAGAATCAGGACCTTGGCAGGTCGCTCTAACAGGCTGCCAGCCCAGTTCGCTGAGTAGCCACCTGAGAGCGCATCACACATCTCGACAGCGTCCTGTTTACAGCGTCCAAGGTGACGCTAACGAAGACAGCTGTGATTTAGTGTGCGCTCTCTGTGTCCCAGGGAACTTCCGTCTCTCAGCAGACCTGGTCCTCACAATAGCCCTGCAAGGTAAGTCTTATTACCATCCCTGCTTTGTAAGTGAGGACGCAGGGACTCAGAGAAGTGGAGGCATTTAGGAGGCAGAGCCAAGACTTGAAGCCAGGATGCTCACCTGTTTCCTCAGCGCCATGCTGGCTCTCTCTCCCCTGCACGAGAACTTTTCATGACCTTCTCCCTCATCTTGCCCCAATCTTATTTATTTTTAATTGAAAGGAAATTGCTTCACAATATTGTGTTGGCCTCTGCCATGCTTCAACATGAAGCAGCCACAGGTTTACACGTGTCCCCTCCGTCTTAAGCCTCCCTCCTGCCCGCTCCTCCTTCCCGCCCCTCTGGGTTGTTGCAGAGCCCTGGTTTGAGCTCACTGGGTCATACAGCAGATCCCCACTGGCTATCCATTTCACACGTGGTAGTGCATATGCTTCCACGTTTCTCTCTCCATTCGTCCTGCCCTCCCCTTCCTCCATCACCTGCTTTAATGGTAACTCCTCCTCCCCACCTAGGAGCCTTGTCCTCACCATGACAATCACACCACAGACACGTGCTCAGGCCTCTAGGTGGGACTGATTGATCCATGGCTCCCCTGAACTCTCAGAGACAACTGGTTGCCGTGACGCATCTCTGGCCAGCTTGAACGTGGCTTTTCTCCCTCAAAGACTTTGTCTCTTTCAGGTTGGACCCTGGGCTTGGTCCCCAGAGAACAGAGAAGCCTGATTTGGCATCCCCAAAGAGCAGTCCAGGGTCTCCTGGGAGCTAGGCATTGCCATGGCATCTACCTTAGCTTCCCTGAGGCTGGGCTCAGCCGGCAAGGTCCAGCTAAAGCATCTCATCATGCCAGGCTGGTGGCCACGTTGCCAAGGGAATGTCAGCTTCTGAGCAGCTCTGGGGCTGTGGACCCTGGGGAGGAGGAGCAGGGAGCAGGGACAGGATTCAGGAGGACAGCTCCCTCCTTAGGCTGGCTCTCTGCTCCTGAATGGTCCCTGCCTGTGGATGTCTCCCTGAGAGCCCGGCATGGTGCTGGTGGACAGCGCACGCTCATTCCTTCGCTCCTTGGCTCAGCCCATGTTCACTGAGCACGCTCTGTGCCGACTACTGGGGGTGCATGGAGGGAGTGAACACACACACAGGGCTGACCCTCGTGGAGCTTATATGTTAGTGGAAAAGGGAGCTACTCATGATTGTGAAAGAACAGCTGGGACAAAGGCCACCAAGAGAGTGACGTGGTGCTTGCCTGACATAGGAGAATTTAACCGAACCCTGGAGGTCAGGAAGTCTACTTGAGTTGAGACCTGAATAGGTGTTAACCTGGAGGAGGAGGAGGAGGAGGAGGAGGAGGAAGATGGGGAGCAGAGGCAGAGAACAGGGAGGGCCTGCAGACCGGGCTGAAGACTCTGGCTTTAACCTCCAGGGCAATAAGACGCCGTCAAGAAGCCTTAAAGCAGGGGGTGGTGCAATCTGATCCACTATGAAATGATCACATAGCTGCCGATGAAGATTTGGAAGGATGGCTCCAAGCAGACATGGTGAGATCAGAGGTCATGAAAAAAGTGCTCAAGAAATATTTTGAACTTGTTTTCCAAATCTGTCACCTGTCTCCCTTCCCCACCACCACCACCTGGGTTCAAGCATCTTGATTGCATTCATGCAGCTCTAACCAACCCCACCCGTGCCCTCCGCTGTCTCCCACCTGTTACTCAACTTGCTGCAGGGAGTGCAAAATTCCCATTCAGATTTCTAAATCCAGCTGTGCCCTGTAGACACTCCGTGGTGGCTCTCTGTGTCTTCCTTCCTTCAGCCTGATATATGTGGGGGATGTCTTTCGTTGTAGTAATATTCCCTACCCTCCCAAAGCTTCCCTCAGCTTCTGGAACATTGTTGTTTTTGTTCAGTAGCTGAGTCGTGTCCAACTCTTTGCAGCCCCATGGACTGCAGCACACCCAGCTTCCCTGTTCTTCACTATCTCCCGGAGTTTGCTCAAATTCATATCCATTGCATCTGGAACACAGGGTGACTTTTATCCCCAGGCAGACTCTCTGCCTGGAATGTCATTTCCTCCTTCCAGTCTGTAGCATCTCTGCCTCATCCTTCAAGAGAGTCCAAGAGGTCCCAGCCCACTATCTTTCCTGTACCTCTGTCCAGATTCTGATTTATTTCCATGCTGCTTCTTTAGGTTAACGGGAGAACAGATGTCTTGGAGCATCACCTAGATCAGGCTCTCAAAAGTATATACATTCATTTAATCCTGGAAACAATTGTTATGTAAAGAAACCATTGTTATTTACACTTTTAAAGATGAGAAAACCAAGCCTCAAAGAAGGGAAAGAAATCACCCAAGGATATACTGCAAGTAAGGAGAAGAATTGGGGGTCTGTCTGCAGTCTGGGATGAAGGTGGGGAAGGCATCATTTGGCCTCCTGGTGTTCACTGCAGTAGGGAAGGGAAGGAATTGGGAAATGATGCAACTAAATGAAGATAAATCTTGTCTCCCTCTGTATCTGTTCCCTGCTTGAGGTCCCTCTGTCTCAGACATTATTAATACTGGTGTCTTATGTTATAAACATTTGCCTTGGAAACAAACAGAGATCATTCTGTCATTTTTGAGATTGTATCCAAGTACTGCATTTCAGACTCTCTTGTTGACTATGATGGCTACTCCATTTCTTCTAAGGGATTCTGGCCTGCAGTAGTAGATATACTCTTGAGAGTCCCTTGGACTGCAAGGGGATCCAACCAGTCCATTCTGAAGGAGATCAGCCCTGGGATCTCTTTGGAAGGAATGATGCTGAAGCTGAAACTCCAGTACTTTGGCCACCTCATGTGAAGAGTTGACTCATTGGAAAAGACTCTGATGCTGGGAGGGATTGGGGGCAGGAGGAGGAGGGGACAACAGAGGATGAGATGGCTGGATGGTATCATTGACTCAATAGACGTTGAGTCTCAGTGAACTCCAGGAGTTGGTGATGGACAGGGAGGCCTGGTGTGCTGCAATTCATGGGATCGCAAAGAGTCGGACACAACTGAGCGACTGATCTGATCTGATCTAATCTGATTTGACCACTCCCAATTTTCCTTGATTCATGGAGCTAACATTCCAGGTACCTATGCAATATTGCTCTTTACAACATTGGATTTTACTTCCATCACAAGCCATCCACAACTGGATGTTGTTTTTGCTTTGGCTCCATCCCTTCATTCTTTCTGGAGTTATTTCTCCACTGATCTCCAGTAGCATATTGGGCACCTACCGACCTGGGGAGTTCCTCTTTCAGTGTCCTACCTTTTTGCCTTTTCATACTGTTCATGGGGTTCTCAAGGCAAGAATACTGAAGTGGTTTGCCATTCCCTTCTCCAGTGGACCACGTTTTGTCAGAACTCTCCACCATGACCTGTCCATCTGGGGTGGCCCTACATGGCATGGCTCATAGTTTCACTTAGACAAGTCTGTGGTCCATGTGATCAGTTTGGTTAGTTTTCTGTGGTTGTGGTTTTCAGTCTGTCTGCCCTCTGATGGAGAAGGATAAGAGGCTTATGGAAGCTTCCTGATGGGAGAGACTGACTGAGGGGGGAACTGGGTCTGGTTCTCATGGGCATAAAAACATGCACACACACACAAAATAACGTGAACAAGTGTACTGCACATGCGTATGTGTCTGGTTCTATGTAGACTACTTGGTCAGCATTATCTCAGTGAAAACTTTCCAAGAACCGGAAAAGGAGGTGCCATCATTATGCCCTCCCCTGGAGGGGAAACTGAGGCCCATGCTCTCATCCACAGGAAGAGAGTCTGGACTGGGCTGGCCCCCAAGCCCACAGTCCCTCCCTCTATGAAATACACTTTGCACATCCACAAGGAATGATTTACCCTGGGTCTCAAGGTCATTAGGAGCTTAACCACTTCTGTGGTCCTCCTAGCTTTTTCCAGAGCCTGAACCCCACTGCTTTTTCAGCCTCAGATCTTCTTGAGCTTCTGGAATTCTGCAGCCAGAAAGACGCGATCTTGATTTCAGTTGACAGCACTCCATATATGCCTCCATGCATCTATCCAGCCAGTTTCATTAGCATCTGCCATTGCCATGCCCTCACATGTGCAGGAACTCTGCAGATTGGAGAGCCTGGCCCTGAAGGAACTCATGGGCCAGTGCTGTGCCCTGCCCACCGAAGCTGTCAGTGGCATTGCAGAGGCCAGTTGGAAAATCTAATTTCTGAAAGGACCCGGTGATTATCGAAGGTTGGCAGCCTGAAGGCTTGCCCAGAAAATCCTTACTTTTCCCACCGCCACTGAAGTCTGGGGCAGATGCTGCAAATCAATGGGAAAGGAATGAGCTCAGCTGTGGCTTCTCCCTCAGGAGCATCAATGATGAAGAAGCATCTTGCGGAGTCTCGGCAATGTTGTCATGGTTGGATTTCCCCTGCCTGGGCCGCTTGCGGAGGTTTTTCTTCGGGCAGATTGTCACTGCTTCTCCATCCGCACCAGCTCAGGAGGCATCTCTCAACATCTTGCTCTCTCTGTTGACGTTCCTGCCAGTGGGGTGCTGTACGGCAAGCTCTGCCCTCCTAAAGAAGCTGCTGTAACAGCTGGCATTTTTTCCATGTGTTCTATATGCCAGACTCTTTGCAGGTGACGCTACAGCTACAGTGTGTACCCCCTCCACGATCCTGTAACGTAGCAGGTGTTGTCCCCATTCTACCGATGAAAACACTGAGGCTCATCGAGGGAGGGCGCCTGGGTCAAGACCAGACGGCCAGGCAGTGGAGGGCTGGGCCAGGAGCCCTCGTCCCTCTGATGCATGCCTACGTTGAGTGTATTGGTTCATGGCCAGGTAGCCCTGCCCGCAGGGTAAGCACTAGACAAAACCGTGAGGTTTTCTAAATTTTTGATCCCTTTGCTTTGGGGGATTAAGGAGGTCTGAGTACCTCAGAGAAGCCCAGGGAGGGGAAATGAGTGTCCACTAGATACAGTTCTCAGCTTCCATGAAGATAGTATCTAAAAGCTGGGGATGTGGAATCCATTTGTGTAGGTAAGATGGGGGTTGGATTTCCAGATGGACCCACAAAATCCCATTTGACCCTTAACTATTTGGAGGATTACTAGTCGTATTTCAGCTTCACCCAAGTGACACTTAATCAACCCTGTTGCTGCAAGAAGGCACATCCCAAGATCTCACTCATGATACCAGCAACGTGTTTCAATGTCCACCCCCGAGCGACAGCCTCAGAGCTCCACCAAAAGGGCAAGTATGTGTGCTAAGTCACTTCAGTTGTGTCCGACTCTGCGGCTGTATGGACTGTAGCCTGCCAGGTTCCTCTGTCCATGGGATTCTCCAGGTAAGAATACTGGAGTGGGTTGCCATTTCCTTCTCTAGGGGATCTTCCCGACCCAGGGATGGAACCTATGTCTCTTATGTCTCCTGCATTGGCAGGCGGGTTCTTTACCACTAGTGCCACCACAAGGATGGGGCTTAATTCCTTTATCTATAAAGGAAAGACCCCTCTGGGCACTGGTGAACATGCCACATCTGTTTAAGATATGGACTAACACACAGCAGGTTCTTAGTACAAGCTGACTGAAAAAAAAAAAAGGCAGAAAGTGGGGCGGGGGCAGTGGGGAAGGTGGGCGGGAGGGGCTGTAAGAAATCAGGAAGGGAAAGACAATGGGCAGACAGGAAAACAATTGCTTTGGTCATTGTGCAGGTGTTTGGGGATGAAGGGCAGATGCTGCAGGTAAGTCAGCCAGACACGCCTGAGCTAAACTTGGCTTCCACCTACACGATGTTGCTTCTGGCTGGCTGGCCTGTCTCAAAGACAGAGCTCTTCAGTGGCAGGGAAGATGGTCCTGGCTGCCCTCCGTAGGGACACTGCCCTGTTAGACACAGCTCCCGCGGGTCCTGGCTGCCAGTGCAGGGCTGTGAGGCTGGCGCTCGTACCTTGCAAATGACTCCTTCCCATCCTGGTGCCCATTTGCCCTTTCCTGATGGAAGAGACTTTGTCTGGCAGAGAAGCATCACTGGGTGTTGCCATGGTGATGACTGTGATATCACTCGGGAGTAAATCAGATTGCAAGTCTCACAGTGGAACCGTTCTACATCGGGAGGGTGGTAAGGAACGAGGAAGGGGTTGATATGTCAAGGGGTCTGCACTAGAAACGGGATTGCTGGATCACATGGCGACTCTACTTTTAGTTTTATAGGTAACTTCTAGACTGTTCTCCATGGTGGCTGCTCCAGTTTACATTCCCACCAACGGTTCAGAAGGGTTCCCTCTCTCCCTTCGGAGAGTCTTCCAACTCTCTCCCTGCTTTGTCACCTGAGATGAGGCTCCTCGGTTCGTTCATTCATGCAAGTCATTTCTTGAGCACCTACACTGTATCAAGCACCAAGCTAGCTTCTGGGGATGGAACCGCAGATACGAGAACGTGGTCCCTGTGTGGCTGCACAGTTTAAAGTCTAGTGGGAGGCGCAGGCACATAAGAAATTGTACCATAATGTTTAGAGGAGGCAGCCCTTCTGAACCGTTGGTGGGAATGTAAATTGGTGCAGCCACTATGGAGAACAGTATGAAAGCTCTTATAAAACTAAAAATAGACTTGCCATATGATCCAGCAATCCCATTGCTAGGCATATATCCAGACAAAACTAATTCAAAAAGGTGCACACATCCTTATCTTCATAGCAACACTGTTTACAATAACCAAGACATGGAGACAACCTAATGTCCGTTGACAGATGAATGGATAAAGAAAATGTGGTACATACACACATTGGAACATTACTCAACCATAAAAAGTGAAATAATGCCTTTTGCAGCCACATGGATGCAGGCGGTGCTAGTGGTAAAGAATCTGCCTGTCAATGCAGGAGATGCAAGAGACATCGCTCTTGGGTGTTCGCTCCCTGGGTGGGGAAGATGCCTTGGAGTAGGAAGTAGCAACCCCTCCGGTATTCTTGCCTGGAAAATCCCATGGACAGATGAACCTGGTAGGCTACAGTCCATAGGGTTGCACAGAGTAGGACACGACTGAGCACACACACACACACACACACACACACTCACACTTCCCAGCCACAAGGATAGAACTCAAGAGAACTTACTAAGAGAAGTGAGAAGGAGAAAGAGACACCGTATGATATCTCTTAAATGTGGAATCTCAAATATGGCAGAAACGAACCTGTCTACAAAAACAGCAACAGACTCACAGGCATAGAGAACAGCTTTGTGATTGCCGAAGAGGGGGATGGTGGGTAAGGAGGGTTGGATTGGAAGTTTGGGACTAGCAGATGAAAACTACTATATATCGAATGGATAAACAGCAAGGTCCTACCATATAGCACAGGGACCTATATTCAATATCCTGTAATGAACCCTAAAGGAAAAGAAAGAGAAATCACACCATAATTATCGCTACCATTGTGATTCATGCTGTGAAGGAACATACCGGGAATGTTCTAGTTTGCTTAGGCTCCCATAACAAAGTATGGCACATACCAGCCATACCATCACAGGTTAGGGTGGCTTAAACAACAGGAATTTATTTTCTCAATTCTGGAGGCTAGAAGTCCCAGATCAAGGCGTTGGACAGGGGTTGGTTTCGTCTTTGGTCTCTCCTTGGCTTGTAGTTGGCTGTATTCTCTCTGTGTCTTAAATAGCTTTCCTTCTACACTTTTCTTATAAGGACACCAATCATGTTGGATTAGGGCTCAGCCTTCCCATCTCCTGTGAGCAATAAGAAGCCACCAGTGGGCTGTAAACAGAAGAGCACCTTAATCAGCAAGTTCTTGCGAAAGATGGTTCTTCCAACGATTTGGGAAGGATGCCCATTACAGAGGCTATAAGAGTAGCTTAGGTGGACTGTTATTTGCCTCCAAATCTTTCTCCCTTCCTGGCCCTTGTCATGGTTTCCTTTCTATGGAAGGAACACACATTTCTCCCCTATCGTCTTGGGCCTTAACTATATAATTTGCTTTAACTAATAGAGTGTTCGCAAATGTAATGCAAACAAGGGCTTTACAAGCAGCTGCACGGTTTGGCTTCTACTCTTATTCATCGCCTGCCTTGAGAAGAAACTGCCCTGGGTAGCTACCGGTCCATGAAGAATAAGGAAACCTAGAGAGGAAACCAGAACTGACCTGTCGCCTAAAGAAGCGGTCTCCCAAACGACCCATACACCTATCCTCAAGAAATGTAGTGGAAAGTCATCGGGATTTGGAGGGGGTTGTTTGTTATGTGGCATTATCATACCAACATCTAACAAATAGACTAAGCAGGAGATGGGGTTGACTTGAATTAAGGTGATGGCAATAGGTCTGGCAGAAGTGGGCAGGTTCTAGATGTATTTTGTAGTTGACAACATATCGGTGGCATTTACAACCTGGGCTGGACAATGGGAGTTAGATTTCAACATGTGAATTTTGAGGGGATGCTATTCAATCCATAAGAGGTAGCAGGTACTGGGAACAAAAAGTTGTATAGCCTCTTAAGATTTAGATGGAGAAGTCATAGAGCCTCATACCCACTGCATTTGATTTATTAGTGACATCAAGTCACATGGCCAGCTCAGATTCAAGGAGACGGGAGAAGCAGATTCCACATCTTGGTGGGAGGAGTTGCAGAGCCACACCTACAAAAGGGCACGCAGATAGGAGGGACCATGTGTCTATTGTTGGAAGCAAGCATCCCAGAGGCTTTGAGGATGAGTGAGTAGGAAACTTTAGAATTCTTCCTGGTCCCCACCAAACGACTTGGCAGTTATCTGGGGACAGAAACATTTGAAAACCAACATATCCCCAGGAAAGTCTCTTCTCACTCCTCTTCTCAGTCTAGCTAGTTATTTGAGGATATCCATTCTGGAACGATTTCATTTTACAGCTCAATAATGACAGAATTGCTTTGAGTGTGAAAATGATGAAGCCCTCAACATCCAGAGGCAATGGGCTGATGACACGGGAAGCTTGTGTTTTGCTCGCCCATCCCATCCCTTCCCATCCTTCCTTCTTATGGTAAGTAAACTCTGGTGCTCCTTTTGTGAGCTCCACCTCCTCCACCAGAGGCAGGAGTGTTTGGACTGTCAATCAAGGTGTCCTGCTCATCACCTAGCAGAGAGGTGGACCCAGGACCCAGGGCTGCTCCCAGAATTTGCGTCTAAAGAGAAGTCATGTGAAGACAGGGTGAATATGATTCACCCACGGGGCCTGGCTGGGATTATGGTTTGGTTTCCTGCTCACTGGATTTTTGGTTTCTTGTTCTTCCTGAGACTTGGTTTGTGTGTTTATTCCAATTTTCCCTTTGATTTGTAAGCTTTCCCACATCTTCCCAAAGCTCTTCATTGCATTGCTTAAGTGAGCCAGTGGATTTCTTCTTTTTAAATTAATTTTTATTGGAGTATAGCTGCTTTGACAAACCTAGATAGTGTATTAAAAAGCAGAGCTATCACTTTGCCAACAAAGGTCTATATAGTCAAAGCTATGGTTTTTCAAGTAGTCATATACGGTTGTGAGAGTTGGACCATAAAGAAGACAAACACAGAAGAATTGATGCTTCTGATTTGTGTTGCTGGAGAAGACTCTTGAAAGTCCCTTGGACTGTAAGGAGATCAAAACAGTCAGTCCTAAAGAAAATCAACCGTGAATATTCATTGAAAGGACTGACGCTGAAGCTGAAACTCCAATACTATGGCCACCTGATGTGAAGAGCGGACTCTTTGGAAAAGACCCCAATGCTGGGAAAGATTGAAGGCAGGAAGAGAAGGGGACGACAGAGGGTGAGATGCTTGGATGGCATCATCAACTTAATGGACATGAGTTTGAGCAAACCCCAGGAGATAGTAAAGGACAGGGAAGCCTGGTGGGCTGCAGTCTGTGGGGTCGCAAAGAGTCAGACACGATTGGGCAATTGAACAGTAACAAATACAAACAGCAAATTTTATTTTTAGTTGTTGTGTGTTTACTTCTATGGACATCAATATGAATAGTGAGCACCTCATGGCTGAAACTTTGTGGCTATTATTTTTTATGTGCTTGGATGCTCAGTCGTGTTCAACTCTTTGTGACCCCCCTGGACTGAAACCCTCCAGGCTCCTCTGCCCATGGAATCTTCCAGGCAAGAATACTTGAGTGGGGTGCCATTTCCTACTCCAGGGGATCTTTCCAACTGAAGGATGGAACCTGCGTCTCCTACATTGGGTGGCAGACTTTTTACCACTGAGCCACCAGGGGAGTCCTGGATAGATGGTAAAGGATGTGGCAATCATCAGACAAGTGCAGCTTTAGACACAGGGCTTACCAAGGAGGCATCAGAAAGAGGGTTGTGGACAGTGGGGGAAGCAGGGCAAAGGGAAGCAAGGCCGGGTGGGCTGGACCTGGGGCCAGGAGGGTCAGAGATCCCTGCAGAACATTCCACCTCAGGAGTGGTGAGGCAGTGTCTGAAGCTCCCTCCAAGCAGGGCTCTGTGGACTGGATCCCTGTCTGCCTTGCCATGTCCTAAGCCTGGTGCCTGCTCTGCTTTGGGAAGATGAACTCAAGCCCCACCTCCGGGGATGAGCTGTGCTGTGACCACAGGGGCAGGGGAGGGCGGCCTCCGTCTCTTCTCCCCTGCCTTGGAGTCGATCCCTTGCTAAATTCTTTCAAGTCGGGAAGTGGCAGAAGCCACAGGTCTGGGGGATTAGACAGGGCTGAACTTAAACCCTGGCCCTGAGGAGTCACCAGCTTTGAGACCTTAGCTCAGTCCCCTCCTACTCTGAGCCTCAGTTCCTCATCTGTAAAATGGGAGTGATAAAATTTTGGGGAAAATGTGTTCCTCATCTAATTTCCCCGGAGATTTGGAATGGCAGCAGACAGGGACAATAATGGCCAGTGACTCATGCAGCTGCAGAGAGAACAGATGCGTGTTCTGCAAGGGCACCCAGCGCGGGGCTCTGTGAATACACGCTGCTTTACTCGCTCAGATGAGGCCCCACGAAACCTACCCCCAGCCCCTTGTGGGAGGGAGGGAGGAAGTGGCCGGGGAGGGCTGGCCCTCTCCAAGAGTCTCCCTAACTCAAACACAGCTGCTTCTGGGAGCCAGGCTTTGTTCTGGGAGGCGGGGTGCGTTTCTGCCTGTCTTCCCATTTCGCTTTCTCTCCCGTGTGTCTCAGTTAGTGGGTTTAAAATCAGAGAGACCCATTCCAGGAATCTCAGCTCTATCACCAAACAGCCTGGTGACTTTCATCTCTATGGGCCTCTGTTTCCTCATCTATAAAATGGGAATGAAAATAATGACTTCTTATGGATTCTTATAAGGAATAAATAGGTTGGAGACTGTGAAAGGGTCCCAGAGGGTTCCCAGAACATAGCAGGTGCCCTGACACCCTGTGGTTTTCCTTTCTGGCAGGAACTCAGCATCTCATGCTCCAAAAACCCATTCCACGACCTCAGTCCCTCTCGGGGAGGAGTCCAGGTCCACGCCCTCCCCTCTCTCTGTGTCTCTCTGCTATGGCTCCTGCACGAGGTGACGGAGGATGGGAAGCTACTGTGTCCGTGTGTCCAGGGCGCTGGCTGGGAGTGGAGCTGGGGCATGAGCAGCCGGCTGAGGGACAGCAGCCTGGGGAGAGGGCCTTTGTGTTGGCGAGTGCACACAGTCAGGACTGACAAGGCTCAGGGTTCCCTCTCCATACGGGCCTATTAGCTGAGTCACTGCATTCCTCTTAATAAACTCTGATGAGCAGCGTTTAAGCAGGGCGCTGGCCCCAGGTGAGTGGGTGGGAAGGTAGGGATGGGCCACAAAGAGCAGCGACAACAGCCATTCCTTACTGAGTGCTCAGCGTGATTATTCTTTTTATTTCCACTTTATTTTTTTATTGAAGTATAGTTGATTTACAGTGTTGCATAAATTACAGCAAAGTAATGCAGTTATACATAAATATACGTTCTTTCTACTCCAGTATTCTTGCCTGCAGAATCCCCATGGAGAGAGAAGCCTGGTGGGCTACGGTCCGTGGTGTCTCAGAAAGTTGGACATGACTGAGCAACCGAGCACGTACCTTCTTTTTTATCTTCTTTCCATTGTGGTTTGTTACCAGATATTGAATGTGGCTCCCTGTGCTATACAGTAGGATCTTGTTGTTTATCCATTCTATATATAATAGCTTGCATCTGGTAACCCCGGCCTCCCAGTCCCTCCCTCCCCAGCCCCTTGGAAACCACAAATCCATTCTCCATGTCTGTGTTTTTCTGTTTCACAGATAAATTCGTTAGTGCCATATTTTAGATTCTATGTATAAGTGATATAATACATTTGTCTTTCTCTTCTGACTTGCTTCTCTTAGTATGATCATCTCTAGGTCCATTCATGTGGCTGGTTCTTTTCGTGGCTGAGTAATATTCCATTGTATATACACACTGCACCTTTAGCTACGCATGCGTTGACAGATATTTAGGTCATTTCCATGTCTTGGCTCCAGTGAATAGCACTGCTGTGAACACAGGGATGCCTGTATCTTTTTGAATTACGGTTTTGTCTGGATATGTGCCTAGGAGTGGACTTGCTGGATTATACAGCATGGTTATTCCAAGAGCTTTATGTATGCTCCCTTATTTAATCGTGATCTTTGCTCTTTAAGAGTTTATACTAATATTAATAATGCTTATAACTACCATTATTTAGTACTTACTCTGCTCCAGGCTTCCCTGATAGCTCAGTTGGTAAAGAATCTGCCTGGAATGCTGGAGACCCCGGTTCGATTCCTGGGTTGGGAAAATCTGCTGGAGAAGGGAAAGGCTACCCATTCCAGTATTCTTGTGCTTTCCTGGTGGCTCAGCTGGTAAAGAATCAGCAGGTAAAGAATCTGCCTGCAATGCGGGAGACCTGAGTTGGATCCCTGGGATCAAACCAGTCAATTGTAAAGGAAATCAGCCCTGAATATTCACTGGAAGAACCGCTGGAGAAGGGATAGGCTACCCACTGCAGTATTCTTGGGCTTCCCTTGTGGCTCAGATAGTAAAGAATCCGCCTGCAGTGTGGGAGACCTGGGTTGGATCCCTGGGTTGGGAAAATCCCCTGGAGAAGGGAAAGGCTACCCACTCCAGTATTCTGGCCTGAAGAATTCCATGGACTGTGTAGTCCATGGGGTGGCAAAGAGTCAGACACAACTGAGTGACCTTCACTTTCACTGCTCCAGGAGCTTCCCTGGCAGCTCAACTGGTTAAGGATCCACCTGCAATGCAGGAGACCCTGGTTGGATACCTGGGTTGGGAAGATCAGCTGGAGAAGTAATAGGCTACTCACTCCAGTATTCTTGGGCTTCCCTGGTGGCTCAGCTGCTAAAGAATCTGCCTGCAATGTGGGTGACCTGGGTTCAATACCTGGGATCAAACCAGTCAATTGTAAAGGAAATCAGCTCTGAATATTCATTGGAAGAACAGATGCTGAAGCTGAAGCTCCAATACTTTGGCCACCTGATGCGAAGCACTGACTCATTGGAAAAGACCCTAATGCTGGGAAAGATTGAAGGTAGCAGGAGAAGGGGGCAACAGAGGATAAGATGGTTGGATGGCATCACTGACTTGATGGACATGAGTTTGAGCAAGCTCCAGGAGTTGGTGATGGACAGGAAAGCCTGGTGTGCTGCAGTCCACGGGGTCGCAAAGAGTCAGACACGACTGAGCGCCTGAACTGAACTGACTGACCCTGCTCCAGGCACTGGGCTAAGCGTTTTCCACACATGTTCTCAGTTATTCCCTTGCTGCCCTATAAGCCAGGTAACTTTACTCTGCCCATTTTACAGATGAGGGAACTGAGACTCCAGTAAATTCCTGGGCTAAGTCGGAGCGTCTCATGTGTTAGCATGCATGTAAAACAGCTGACGATCCTATTCAATCCCAGAAGGTCTGGGTTGGAGCCTGAGTTCTGCATTTCTAACAGGCCCCTGGTGATGTTGGTGCTACTCATCTGGGGACCATGCTGGAGGTGGGAGGTCCTAGATCACCCAGCTGAAGGAAGACCCATTCGGAACTGAAGATGCCCCATCACATGGTTAAATCAAGTGTGGGACCAACTTTGAAAAACACTGTAATGATAGTAAAAAGAGAACATATGAAAGGACATGGGAGGAAAAGGCCATTTCTGATTGGAGGGTTGAAGGAAGGCTGCCTGGAGGAGGTGGTCTGAGTAGGGCCACAGAGATGGAAGGGAAGGGGCATCTCAGGTTCAGGGAACCCATGAATAAGACTATGGAGAAGGAAAAGGGTGGATGTGTTTGGGGGATACGATTGCTGAAGCATAGGGTATGTTATGGAGTGAATTATATCCCCCCAAATTTGTATATTGAAGCCCTAACCCCTAGTATTTCAGAATGTGACTTTGTGTTCAAATAGGGTCGGTGTAGATGCTAACATGTCAAGATAAAAGAGGTGGTATTGGAGTAGAGTGGACCTCTAATCCCAGAGGACCAGAGTCCTTGCAAAAAGGGGAGATGTGGACACAGAGACATGTGATCGCCAAGGAGCTTCCAGACTCCTGAGAGGCGCCTGGAACAGACCCTCCCCGAGCTCATTCCGAGGGAATGCGATGCTCCCCGAGCTCATTCCGAGGGAATGCGATGCTCCCCGAGCTCATTCCGAGGGAATGCGATGCTCCCCGAGCTCATTCCGAGGGAATGCGATGCTGCCGGCACTTGATCTCGGCTTCGCACCTCCAGAGCTGTGAGACGATACATTTCTGTTGTTTAAACTGCTCAGGATGTGGCATTTTGTTGCGGCAGTCCTAACAGGGTGTCTGTTGGGTGCCTGGCATGTGTATGTTGGCAGATGGCCTTGAGGGAGAAAAACCCTCTTTGGTGCCTGGAAATAGCACTTTTAGCCCCAAGAAGGTACCTTGTTAGAGGGAAAATCGGTAAAAGAACGGCTAGCTCATTCGAGAGGAGCCCCGTTCCCTGCCTGGGACCTGCGTGAAAGCAGATGTAAATGAGACATCTTTCTGCTTCTAGAGAAAAATAAACCCAGCGCTAAGGCAGACATCAAAGATTTCTAAGAACTGATTCAAGTTTCTCTCCTTATGTGAGAAGGTCATAGAGAAGAAGATGGGACAAGAACTACCAGATGTTGAGTCCTGCTCGGGGTCAAAGACTGTCCTGGACACTCTCTGTGCTTAAATTTCATCCCACCGCACTCTTAGAAGGAAGGTCTTGTTATCCTCATTTCACAGAAGATGAGGCTGAGGGTCAGAGAGTTTAGGTCACTTGCTTGAGGACCCGCAGATAAGAAACAGCACGACAGACATTGCAATCCAGTGGTCTAATTTCTCCCATCCTTTCTACCACAGGAGAACACATCATGATGGGAAAAGTGACCCAGAGCCAGGCCACCATTCATGGACGGGAATGAACCCAAGACCAGGAGGCTGGCAAAGAGATCTGCCTGCAGAATTCTTCCCACGTGAGAGAACACCCCCTTTATTGTTTGAGCTACTTTTAGTCGGGCCGTATGTTTGCCACTGAAAGCATCCAAGCAGAATCGGCTGTGTAACATAGGCCAGGTCTTGAGATACATCCCCAGGGACGCATGCCAAGAGGAGCTAATAAACAGTGCCCCTGCGTCCGCACCCAAATTCTGATCCAACTGAGAAAGAAGAGCAAGAGAAAGGCAGATGGAGCCCCCAGCATCACCTTTACTAAAGATAAAGTGGCGGCTGCAGAGCGCGGCTCTCTCTGCGGGGAAGTGGGCTGCCTTCTGCTGCAGCCAGAATGGGCAGGCTCGCCCACCCGGCTGTGGGCAGCCTGGGGCCGCGGCGGGGACTGGGAGAGCCAAGCAGAACCTGGCTTCTCATGGGCAGCTCACTCCCGAGGGAGAGCGGGGAGGAACGTGCTGGGCTCCTCTTGCCAGTTCCTTACCCCAGACTCACCTACGAGCTAGGTCACTCTGCGGGGAGGGCATGTGACGGGGAAGAACCATCAGAGAATCTTGAGAGCGTCGCTTCTAGAGGATTCATGGAGAATGAGAAAGATATTTTTTTTTCTGGAAATATAAAATTAAAGGAAAGAAAAAGTAAGAGACAAAGCGGAGTAATTATTGTGTGTTAGTAACACATAATAATCTATTATAGATAATTTTTGGTTACAAAAATGGGAAAAGTCTTACACTCGTGCAGTCTATGTTTGAGCACAGACAGGCATGGAAGTGTATACAGCCAGGTTTCCCTGAGGGGTGTGGGTCGAGGAAGCAGGGAATGGTGGTGAAGTGTGTTTGAAGGGGTGGAGGCACTGAGGCTCACGGTTCTTGCCCGCTAGGAGCTGCCGGTCCTGTGGGGAAGCTCAGATGACCTTCTGGATCCCATCCAGAACATGAGGTAGAGCAGATGACCTTCTGGATCCCATCCAGAACATGAGGTAGAGTTGTGGGTTCAAGCTGGTATCGGACTATGCAGACTGCTCACGGGAGATGGAAGCAGAGGAGGGCGCACAGAGGAGATGAACACGGACTAGGAGGCCATGTGTGCAGACCTGAGGTTCTCAGAGTGGCCCCCAGGCCAGCAGCATCCACACCGCCCTGTGATAAGTGCCCTCGTGTCTGGCTACAGTGGGCCTCCTAGTGGCTGCTCCTCTCTGTGGCCCCAGTTCTGGCCCTTTCCCCCTGTCCTTCCAGGTCTGGGATGGTAGTAGCTTTTTTTTTTTCTTTTTTAATGTGCAGGGTCTTAGCTGCGGCGCTCAGGAGCCTCCATCTTCGTTACAGCATGTGGAGGTCTAGTTTCCCAACCAGGGGTGGACCCCGGGCCCCCTGCACTGGGAGCTGAGTCTCAGCCACTGGACCAGGGAAGTCCCCTGGAATAGTAGTAGCCTACTGCTCTGTGGTCCCTTACCATCCTTCATGGTTTTCCTTGACCCTGCCCACATCTCATAAACATAGTCTCTTCATTACAGTTTCTTCCTGGTATGAATGAATGACTTCCATTCAACTCTTGAGTGAGATCCTTGATGATACAGACACCAGCATCAATAATGGTTAGCATTTATGGGGTGCTTTCCTATGTGTGACTTTTTTTCCAAGAGTGTTACATGCTTTAACTCATTTAACCCTCCATGTATGGTAGGTGTTGTTTGGCCTTATTCTTGAATGAATGCTTGTCACCTTTGGCCTGTGAACTTTGGTGGCGTTAGTGGTAAAGAACCCACCTGCCAGGGCAGCGGACATGAGATGCAGGTTTGAAGCCTGGGTTGGGAAGATCCCCTGGAGGAGGGCATGGCAACCTACTCCAGTATTCTTGCCTGAACAATCTCAGGGACAGGGCAGCCTGGCGGGCTATAGTCCATGGGGTCACACAGAGTCAGACACGAGTGAAGTGACTTAGCATGCAGGCATGCATGAACTTCAGTCTTGGCTTCAGATGAAAGAAACAGAGCCAGACATCAAACGGAAGCTCCTGGGATGGTATATGACTTTTCTGGCCATGCTGATGGAAACTGGTGTTGCAGAGGCCTGGTGACAGTCAGTGACAGCCTCGTGGTGGGGGTTATTTCCGCTCCCCACCCAAGCTCGCTGAGTGCTGGAACTGTTTCCTAGGCTTCCGGGTCCTCCAAGCGTCCAGCGCGGGCTGAGAGGCTGGCAGCGGATGCTCCCTGAGCTCCTATAGACTGATTGATTGGCTGCTACTGTGTGGCTGAATGAGTAGATGCTTTCAGAGCAGCTGCTGCCGGGGGGAAAATTCCAAGTGCAAAATATTATTATTAATTGTCACGATTGCTCATTCGGCTGCAGGCACTGTGTCTGCTTAGAAGAAAGAGATAAGGCATCCCTGCCAAAGTAAAAGGACTGATTAATGCTGGTGGATTTTGTCCTCTGAGAGGAGGCTATAGACTGTTATGATTTTCTTTTCCATGACTTCTAGACCAAATTAAAAAAAAAAACCCAAAACATCTGGATTTTGAGGCCTGGCTAGGCCCAAGGCTGTTTGACCTTGGGTGGATTACTTAACCTCTCTGCCTAGCGTCTTCATTGATTAAATTGAGAAGTTAGGACTAGGTGCTAAGAGCTCTTCTAGGGACTTTCCTGGTCATCCGGTGGTTAAAGATTGTGATTCCAGTGCAGGGGGTACAGGTTCGATCCCTGGTCAGGAAACTAAGATCTCACATCATGAGTGGCCAATATTAAAAAGATATATTAAGAAATCTTTTGAAAAATCTATTAAAAAGTAAGCTTAACAAAATAAGATGCCTTCTAGCAGTCCCCCAAAAATGCTGGGCAATGCAACATCGAGGCCTGCTGATCGACTCTGTGTTTGTCCATCCTTTGTCCTAATGAAAGTGAAGCCGCTCAGTCGTGTCTGACTCTTTGCGACCCTGTGCACTGTAGCTGGCCCAGCTCCTCCATCCATGGGATTTTCTAGGCAAGAATACTGGAGTGGGTTGCCATTTCCTTCTCCTGGGGATCTTCCCAGCCCAGGGATCGAACCTGGGTCCCCCACATTGTGAGCAGACCCCTTACTGTCTGAGCCACCAGGGAAGTCTTGTCCTAATGGGGCAACTTTAAATGCTATGTCTCTTGTCTCCTGGGTCCCTTAGGATGTGAAAGTCAAATGTATTTTCCCTCTGTTGCTGAGAGCCATGGGCATAGTGGGGAAGGAAGCAGACACAGAGTCCCGTCTTCCTTCTCCTCCCTCTTCCTCCTCCTCCTCCTCTGCCTCCATCATGGTCACAACGGGATCAAGAACAAGAAGGGCAACCGCTACCCCCAGCTGGTACTGCTGGAGGCTTTACACGGCGCCCAATCACTGTTATCAGTGCTCCAAAGAAATGAATCCTTTCAGTTCTCCTAACACCTCCAGAGGGATGTGCGTTATTACCCTTTACTGATGAGGAAATGGAAACACAAGGATACACAAAAGTTTCCACCCACTTCTCTGAGGTCACACAGCTGGAAGTGAGAGCTGGAAGGAGGCCATCTAGCCCCCTGCATCTCAACCTGACTCCACCTGAGAATCCCAGGGGAGCTTGAAAAATACTGAGTTCCATTCAAAGATTCTGACTGTACCTTGGTTTGGGGTGCAGCTGGGTGTCTGGGTTTTTTAATTCCCCCCCGCCATGATTCTGACATGTGGCAAAATTTGAGAACCACTAATTTCACCTAACTACCTATTTCACAGGTGAGGGAATTGACCCTAGAAGTAGGGAGGTGGGTTTGCCTGAGCTTCTCCAGCCTGCGTGGCCCTGGCGCACAGCCCTTAGGGATGAGCGCCAAGGAAGGGGTGCTGAAGCTTGAGGAGGTGCTTCTCCTCTTCATGGCCCCCTCACAGCCCAGCATCTCTGAATCTCCCCCAGGTAGCACTGGGACTGGTCTTCACTATGCCCCCCATGCCTCTGCCAAAACTGGCATCAGTCAAGCCTTGAGGCAGCCAGGGACCCCAAGGATGGGGCTGACGAGAGGAGATCAGGGATGGAGGCCTTGCTGGGTCAGCCCTGGGGACCTGATTATCCTTCACCTTGGCCTGAGCTTGGTTCTCATCTTCCCCCAGCACATGATTTCCTGAGCTGAGACCTCATAGGTTTGAACTGGTGGAGATCAATAGTGTCTGTTCAGTCGTGAGCACTGACGCTGAGCACATTGGCCCGAGGCAGAAACAGCCTGGGGGCTTGGACTAAACAGACTTCTAACAGCAACTTCCTAAGAAGTGCTTCCTATGGGCCAGGCACTATGAGTATTATTCCCTTTGAGCCTAACAAATAAAAGTGGTAAATCCTATGAATCCTGTGTTTTCACTGTGGAAACAGCAGCCTAGAAGGAGTAAATGATTCGCCCAGGATATGTCAACTGGTAAATGACAGGATTGAAATTTGAATCCAGGTGACCTGTGCTGTCAGCCGAAATGCCACCTCTTCCAGGAAGTCTTCCCTGAACATCAAGACACGGTAGAATAGATCTTTGTATTATGCTCCAGCATTCACTAGCGCTACTAATCTCCCTTAATTATTAAGTATTCATCAGTGCTGTTATTCAATGAGGCTCTGTCTCTCCCACTAGACTGTAAGTTCCTTGGGACGAGGGCATGTTTTTGCTCAATCCTCGCCTCCATATCCTTCCCTCATTTCCCCAGTTCTCCCACAGTGGCAGACCAGTTGCTCAAAAAATGTTGAAAGAAAGAAAAAATAAATGGTCCAACTGATCCCAAAGTCAGTGTTTATACCCATCCCACAGTCTGACAGATTTCCCCCAAGTTTACATCAACTAGTGGGCAGTGGTCTCCAAAATTAGCGTCTTCTAAGAAGGGAGGGTGCTCCAGAGCAGAAAGGCCTGGGGTCCTTGTCGTACTAAGGATACGGGGAATCGCTGAGAATTTTGTACCCGAGAAGAAAAAGGATTCCATCATAGCTGTGCCCTCATGCAGCCAGCATTGCTGGTCCAGAGGGGGCCAAGGGGCCTGGGCTGGGCAGGAACAGATATGGCCATTTGGTTGCAGCATCAGAATTCACTAAACATGTGCCAGGATATAACCTGTAGAATTGCATTTAGCCATATGTTGCAGAATCCTGGCTTCCCACCTACCAATGCAGGAGACATAAGAGATGTGGGTTTGATCCCTGAGTTGGGAAGATCCCCTGTAGGAGGGCATGGCAACCCACTCCAGTATTCTTGCCTGGAGAATCCCATGGACCCAGCAGCCTGGTGGGCTATAGTTCATAGGATCGCAAAGAGTCGGACACGACTGAAACGACTTAGCACAGAACAACAGAATCCCAGCCGATAGATCAAACAAACTGGGGTTTGATTATTACATCTGACAACCAGTCCTAACGAGTAAAGTCCCAGGCTGTCGCAGCTGTTCAAGGAAGTCCTTGATGACTCAAGATCCTTCCAGACGCTCGCTAAGCTTTCCCCAGTGTGATTTTTTTTTCATCTTCTTTGTCACAGGATGGTTGCTCCACCTCATGGTGTAGAGTCTGAAGTTCCAGGTGGGAAGAGAGGATAAGGGCAGTTGAAAGTGAAGGGCCAAAGGCCAACAGTCACCTGGGACCCTTTATCAGGAAAGCAACGGCTTTTTCTAGAAAACCATCCAGTAGAATTTGACTTGGATCTCATTGGTCCAAGCCAAGTCACATGGCACCTGAGCTTCAAAGGAAATCAAGCCTGGGGAGGTGAATGCTTTTCAAAAATTGGGATTCTGTTAGAAAGAAAGATGGGAAAATGAGTAGGTCCTTGGTAATGCCTGCCAGACAGGCTTTGTGTTAGGCACGCAGAATATGAGGATGAGGGACACAGCCCCCTCTTACCGTGGGACATATTTCCTGGGAGAGGAGCCAGACACAAAAATCACCTCTCACCGTATGATGTGTATATCATTAGAAGAGTGGTGAGGGCAGAGAAAAGAGACAGTAGGTAGATGACCTGGGAAAGCTGGGGTAGGTATCACGAAGATGAAGTTTTGCCATTTGGGAGAGATGACAGGCGGGTATAGCAAACTCTAGGAGATAGTGGAGGACAGAGGAGCCTGGCGTTCTGCAGTCCCCGGGGTTGCAAAGAGCTGGACATGACTTAGCGACTGAAAAATAACAATAATTTGTCATTTAAATAACGTGAGCATCTGATCTTTCAAAAGCTGGTCGCAAACTCCCTGTTAACTCCAGCCCTTGGGATGACTCCATTCTGAATACTTCAGATTCACATGTAACTAGCTCTGTCTTTTATTCTTTAGATTGGGTCTGGGAGGGTTTGGCAGATAAACAATGAGAGCCTAACCATTCGAAACCAGATTCCGATCTATCTTTCAGCCTCAGCTCTTGGGTTTGCTGTATTCTGCAGGCTCCAGAGCCCCTCAGACCACTTGCCCTCCCCCTTATTCCATAGTCCGTCACTTCTCTTTGCTCTTTCTTCTGAACATGGGCTATTTTTTCTTCCTGGGAAGCTCTTCCATCTTTATCCTCTGAGATACACTCTCCTCTGCCAGTGACTCATCTTTGGCCAGCTGTTTAGAGGGCAAGAAAGGACTTCACGGGAGTGAGATGTCCTTCAGGGAGAAGGACAGCAGTCACACGGTTGGCAGAACTTGGCTTTGCTGGTCTTAGGAATGAGGGAAAAGCAGAAATGAGCCCAAATCACATAAGGGAACGAATCACTGAATCCCTCAAACACTCCCGTGTGGTAGATAATTTTATGTTCCTCTGATAGCCTGGGACGCTGAAACTCTTTGAGCTGAAGCAGTTTGTTCACTATTGTAGTAAATGGTACACCTGGATTTGAATCCCGCCCGTCCAGTGCCAAAGGCCACTCCCCTTCCACCAAACTGTAGCGTCTTTTGGCAGCCTTCCTTGTCCTGGGCTCCGCCTTGTTTCTGCCGGTCAGCCCTCCCGCTGAGAGGTTTTATTTCTGGGTATTCCAGACAAAGAGTTTCTACCTCGAGTTTCCCCCTGACTCTTCACCCTCATTCGGAGATGGAATAAGGGTTCTCAGCTGGGCGGTGTGTGATTTGACACTCCAGATGGCGTCTGAAAGGCCTGGAGACATTTTTGATTGCCACGCTGCGCAGGTGAGCTGCTCCTGGCATCTGGCAGGGAGAGGTCAGGGGTACTGCTCAACGTCCTCCAGGTCCAGAACATTCCCTGACAACAAAAAAGATATCCCACCCCAAATGTCAGATGTGCTGAGGATGAGCACAGGAGCTAATCTCCTTTCATTGTTCAGTTGCTAAGTCGGGTCCAACTCTTTGCAACCCCTTGAACTGCAACACGCCAGGCTCCTCTGTCCTCCACTATCTCTTGCAGTTTGCTCAAACTTAAGTTGGTGATGCTATCTAGCCATCTCATCCTCTGTCATCCCCTTCTCCTCCTGCCCTCAATCTTTCCCAATATCAGGGTCTTTTCCAATGAGTCAGTTCTTCACATTAGGTAGCCAAAGTATTGGAGCTTCAGCTTCAGCATCAGTCCTTCCAATGAATATCTTTTAGTCTTCCTGAAAACTGAGATAACAGTTCTTTCTCGAAGGTTCCCTGAGCAACTGTTGCTTCACTTTCCCTTCCTGCTCTTACTCTATGCAAAGCAGCAAGATTACCCTGTGCAGGTTGCATTTTCTATGCACTGAGGGGCCTTCCTTTTCCAACCATTTCCTAAGTCTTTGTGCATCAACTTCCATTATTTATAGTTATAATTCTCATGAAGAGCTTGGCCTCCAGATTTGGGCCTCCTGGGGTTTGGATGGTGAGCCATGACTCACCTGAGTCAGCTCCTCAAAGGTCCAACTTCAACACGGACATAATAGCACACACCCTGTGAGGGTGGTTTTGAGGATTTAATGGGATAATTCACGTGAACTGGAGCACCAGGGTAGATGGGAAATAGTATGTGTCTGGCATTATTGTTATTCTGAGCTTTTTATCTCACCTCTTCGCTCTTTTTGGAGCCATTTCATTCGATTGGAAAGCATCTGGTATAGTGGGAAGGATACAGAATATGGGAAGACCCATTCCAGAGTTCTGATCCCAGCTCTGCTGACTTGCTGGCTGTGTGACCTTGCATGAGTTACTCTTCTGAGTCTATTTCTTCATCTTTAAAGAAGGGATAAATAACACAACTTCATAATTCTTGCAAGTAAAGTAGGGATAAATAACACTACTTCATAAGTCTTTCAAGGATTAAGCAAGTTAACCGTCTGACATCTAATAGGTTGTCAGTAAATACAAGCCACCCACTCGATCTATTTCTGAGTCTTCCTGGGCATTGACAAATGAGTATTTTGAAGTATCTTACACCAAACTTGCAGAAGAAGAAATCTCACCTGAGAAAGATTTGGGAGGATGATCTTCTCAGTGGGGATATCAAGAAGACTCAGCTCAGTGTGATGCAGGGGCTAAGACTGTGCTGCCCTTTTTGAGGTTGAGTTCTCAAGTTCTCAAGAACGTGTGGATAAAACTCAATATATAGACTCATTTGGGGATTGTCCATGGAATTCAATATTGAAAACATTGTTCAGAAATGACATTCCTTGTATAACTGAATCATTTTGCTATACAGCAGAAATTAACAAACTGTAAGTCAACATTGTAAGTCAGCTGGTTCCAAATCGGAAAAGGAGTAAGTCAAGGCTGCATATTGTCACCCTGCTTATTTAACTTCTATGCACAGTACTTCATGCAAAATGCCTGGCTGGATGAAGCACAATCTGGAATCAAGATTGCAAGGAGAAATATCAATAACCCCAGATATGCAGATGATACCACCCTTACGGCAGAAAGCAAAGAACTAAAGAGCCTCCTGATGAAAGTGAAAGAGGAGAGTGAAAAAGTTGGCTTAAAACTCAACATTCAGAAAACTAAGATCACGGCATCTGGTCCCATCACTTCGTGGCAAATAGATGGAGAAACAGTGGAAACAGTGGCAGATTTTATTTTCTTGGCCTCCAAAATCACTGCAGATGGTGACTGCGGGCATGAAATTAAAAGACACACTCCTTGGAAGGAAAGTTATGACCAACGTAGACAGCATATTAAAAAGCAGAGATGTTACTTTGGCAACAAAGGTCTGTCTAGTCAAAGCTATGGTTTTTCCAGTGGTCATGTATGGATGTGAGAGTTGGACTATAAAGAAAGCTGAGTGCCGAAGAATTGATGCTTTTGAACTGTGATGTTGGAAAAGACTCTTGAGAGTCCCTTGGATTGCAAGAAGATCCAACCAGTCCATCCTAAAGGAGATCAGTCCTGAATATTCATTGGAGGGACTGATGCTGAAGCTGAAACTCTAATACTTTGGTTACCTGATGCGAAGAATTGACTCATTTGAAAAGACCCTGATGCTGGGAAAGATTGAAGGTGGGAGGAGAAGGGGTCAACAGAGGATGAGATGGTTGGATGGCATCACTGATGCGATGAACATGAGTTTGAGTAAACTCTGGGAGTTGGTGATGGACAGGGAGGCTTGGCATGTTGCAGTCCTTGGGGTCGCAAAGAGTTGGACACGACTGAGTGACTGAACTGAAGCCAACTATAATTCAATAAATTAAATTTTAAAAAATAACATTCTTAGCCTGCAGGAGGTGAAGATAAAAGTGGCTTTGCTTCATTTCTCTACGGGAGTTAATGAGTAGATAACTTTCCTCTCACCAGCAAGAGAGGAAAGAGGGTGTGATGCTGGAATCCTCCGTTTGGCCCTCCAGACCTTCTCTCCACGTGGCCTCCTCCGTGAGTACTGCCATTTTTATGCCTGAGCTGCCTAGCGAGGGGAGGGGGTAGAGACATCTGTTTCCCACCCCCTCTAGGCAGCTTCACGCCAGCTGGCTGGTTTCCAAAGGTCACAGCTTTGATCCAGACAACTGTCTGCATGCAATGTTCGCTCTCTCTGGGCTCCTGCTAACTGTTCCCTGCCCTCTCCTTGGCAGCCTACGGGTTCTGGCCCCAGCATAAGTCTCCCTTATGCTGCTTCCTACCCTGCCCATATCTCTACAAACAGTCCTTTAATTTTTTAAAAAAAGTTTTATTATTTATTTGGCTTCACTGGGTCTTAGTTGCAGTACATGGGATCCTTTAATTGTGATGTATAGCATCTAGATCCCCAACCAGGGATTGAACCCGGGGCCCCTATGTTGGGAGTGTGGTGTCTTGGCCATTAGACCACCAGGGAGGCCCCCAAATAGTCCTTTTCCTAAATTCACCTCCAGTTATCCAGTGGGAGTGTGCTGCATATTTCCTGCTGGCAACTTAACTGATCAAAAGCACCTTGTCACAGACACTCCATCCAGCATTTTCTTGCAAGTTCCTGATTCTCTTTGTGGTGACACGTATTAGTGTCCTCCAGCTGCTGTAACAGAGGAACGCACACCAGGTGACTGAACGATTGAAATTTCTTTCCCCTCACAATTCTGAAGACTAGAAGGTCAGGGTGAGGTCAGGGTATTGGCAGGGGCCGTCGGGGGCCAGGGAGGAAGGGTCTGCTCCCGGCCTTTCTCCTTGGCTTGTGGGTGGCCGTCTTCTCCCTGTGTCCTCTGCGGTCTTCCCTCTGTGTGTGTCTGTGTCCCAATTTCCTCTTCTTATAAGGACCCTGTTCATACCAGATTGGGACCCATCCTAATGACCTCTTCTTAATTTAACCACATTGAGGCCCCCATCTCTGATGTGGATGGTCTTACAGACTGTCATATAGTGTGAAGCAAGCCAGAAAGAGAAAAACAAATATCATATATTAACACGTATATGTGGAATCTAGAAAAATCGTATAGATGATCTTACTTGCAGAAGAGAAGTAGAGTCACAGATACAGACGACAAATACATGGACACCAAGGGGGAAAGGGGTGGGGAGACGAGCCGGGAGATTGGGACGGACATATGCACATTACTGATACTGTGCATAAAGTAGATGGGGCTTCCCTGACAGCTCCGTGGGTAAAGAATTCGCCTGCAATGCAGGAGACCTGGATTGCATTCCTGGGTTGGGAAGATCCGCTGGAGAAGGCACAGGCTACCCACTGCAGTAGTCTTGGGCTTCCCTTGTGGCTCAGATGGTAAGGAATCTGTCTGCAATGTGGGAGACCTGGGTTGGATCCCTGGTTTGGGAAGATCCCCCAGAGAAGGGAAAGGCTATCCACTCCAGTACTCTGGCCTGGAGAATTCCATAGACTCTATGGTCCACAGGGTCTCAAAGAGTTGGACACAACTGAGGGGCTCACACTTTCACTTGCATAAAATAGGTAACTAATGAGAACCTACTGTATAGCTCTAACTCTTCTCAGTGCTCGTTAGTGGGGACCTAATGTGAAGGAAATCCCCAAAAGAGGGTCTACAAGTATGTGCACAGCTGATTCACGTTGCTGTCCAGCAGAAACCAACACAACATTGCAAAGCAACCACTCCAATCAGAATTGATTTAAAAACAACCTCAAGAAACAAGAAAAAAGTCAAATAAATAACCTAACTCTACACCTAAAGCAACTAGAAAAGGAAGAAATGAAGAACCCCAGGGTTAGTAGAAGGAAAGAAATCTTAAAAATTGGAGCAGAAATAAATGCAAAAGAAACAAAAGAGACCATAGCAAAAATCAACAAAACCAAAAGCTGGTTCTTTGAAAGGATAAATAAAATTGACAAACCATTAGCCAGACTCATCAAGAAACAAAGGGAGAAAAATCAAATCAATAAAATTAGAAACGAAAATGGAGAGATCACAACAGACAACACAGAAATATGAAGGATCATAAGAGACAACTATCAACAATTATATACCAATAAAATGGATGAGGAAGAAATGGACAAATTCTTAGAAAAGTACAACTTTCCAAAACTCGACCAGGAAGAAATAGAAAATCTTAACAGACCCATCACAAGCACAGAAATTGAAACTGTAATCAAAAATCTTCCAGCAAACAAAAGCCCAGGTCCAGACGGCTTCACAGCTGAATTCTACCAAAAATTTAGAGAAGAGCTAACACCTATCCTGCTCAAACTCTTCCAAAAAATTGCAGAGCAAGGTAAACTTCCAAACTCATTCTATGAGGCCACCATCACCCTAATACCAAAACCTGACAAAGATCCCACAAAAAAAGAAAACTACAGGCCAATATTACTGATGAACATAGATGCAAAAATCCTTAACAAAATTCTAGCAGTCAGAATCCAACAACACATTAAAAAGATCATACACCATGACCAAGTGGGCTTTATCCCAGGGATGCAAGAATTCTTCAATATCTGCAAATCAATCAATGTAATACATCACATTAACAAATTGAAAAATAAAAACCATATGATTATCTCAATAGATGCAGAGAAAGCCTTTGACAAAATTCAACATCCATTTATGATAAAAACTCTCCAGAAAGCAGGAATAGAAGGAACATACCTCAACATAATAAAAGCTATATATGACAAACCCACAGCAAACATTATCCTCAATGGTGAAAAATTGAAAGCATTTCCTCTAAAGTCAGGAACAAGACAAGGGTGCCCACTTTCACCATTACTATTCAACATTGTTTTGGAAGTTTTGGCCACAGCAATCAGAGCAGAAAAAGAAATAAAAGGAATCCAAATTGGAAAAGAAGAAGTAAAACTCTCACTGTTTGCAGATGACATGATCCCCTACATAGAAAACCCTAAAGACTCCACCAGAAAATTACTAGAAATAATCAATGACTATAGTAAAGTTTCAGGATATAAAATCAACACACAGAAATCCCTTGCATTCCTATACACTAATAATGAGAAAATAGAAAGAGAAATTAAGGAAACAATTCCATTCACCATTGCAATGGAAAGAATAAAATACTTAGGAATATATCTACCTAAAGAAACTAAAGACCTATATATAGAAAACTATAAAACACTGGTGAAAGAAATCAAAGAGGACACTAACAGATGGAGAAATATACCATGTTCATGGATTGGAAGAATCAATATAGTGAAAATGAGTATACTACCCAAAGCAATTTATAGAGTCAATGCAATCCCTATCAAGCTACCAAAGGTATTCTTCACAGAGCTAGAACAAATAATTTCACAATTTGTATGGAAATACAAAAAACCTCGAATAGCCAAAGTGATCTTGAGAAAGAAGAATGGAACTGGAGGAATCAACCTACCTGACTTCAGGCTCTACTACAAAGCCACAGTTATCAAGACAGTATGGTACTGGCACAAAGACAGAAATATAGATCAATGGAACAAAATAGAAAGCCCAGAGATAAATCCACGCACATATGGACACCTTATCTTTGACAAAGGAGGCAAGAATATACAATGGATTAAAGACAATCTCTTTAACAAGTGGTGCTGGGAAATCTGGTCAACCACTTGTAAAAGAATGGAACTAGAACACTTTCTAACACCATACACAAAAATAAACTCAAAATGGATTAAAGATCTAAACATAAGACCAGAAACTATAAAACTCCTAGAGGAGAACATAGGCAAAACACTCTCTGACATACATCACAGCAGGATCCTCTATGACCCACCTCCCAGAATATTGGAAATAAAAGCAAAAATAAACAAATGGGACCTAATTAACCTTAAAAGCTTCTGCACATCAAAGGGGACTATTAGCAAGGTGAAAAGACAGCCTTCAGAATGGGAGAAAATAATAGCAAATGAAGCAACTGACAAACAACTAATCTTAAAAATATACAAGCAACTCCTACAGCTCAACTCCAGAAAAATAAATGACCCAATCAAAAAATGGGCCAAAGAACTAAATAGACATTTCTCCAAAGAAGACATACAGATGGCTAACAAACACATGAAAAGATGCTCAACATCACTCATTATCAGAGAAATGCAAATCAAAACCACTATGAGGTACAATGTCACACCAGTCAGAATGGCTGCGATCCAAAAGTCTACAAATAATAAATGCTGGAGAGGGTGTGGAGAAAAGGGAACCCTCTTACACTGTTGGTGGGAATGCAAACTAGTACAGCCACTATGGAGAACAGTGTGGAGATTCCTTAAAAAACTGGAAATAGAACTGCCTTATGATCCAGCAATCCCACTGCTGGGCATACACACTGAGGAAACCAGAAGGGAAAGAGACACGTGTACCCCAATGTTCATTGCAGCACTGTTTATAATAGCCAGGACATGGAAGCAACCTAGATGTCCATTAGCAGATGAATGGATAAGAAAGCTATGGTATATATACACAATGGAGTATTACTTAGCCATTAAAAAGAATACATTTGAATCAGTTCTAATGAGGTGGATGAAACTGGAGCCTATTATACAGAGTGAAGTAAGCCAGAAGGAAAAACACCAATACAGTATACTAACGCATATATATGGAATTTAGAAAGATGGTAACAATAACCCGGTGTACGAGACAGCAAAAGAGACACTGATGTATAGAACAGTCTTATGGACTCTGTGGGAGAGGGAGAGGGTGGGAAGATTTGGGAGAATGACATTGAAACATGTAAAATATCATATAAGAAACGAGTTGCCAGTCCAGGTTCAATGCACGATACTGGATGCTTGGGGCTAGTGCACTGGGACGACCCAGAGGGATGGTATGGGGAGGGAGGAGGGAGGAGGGTTCAGGATGGGGAACACATGTATACCTGTGGCGGATTCATTTTGATATTTGGCAAAACTAATACAATTATGTAAAGTTTAAAAAAAAAAAAGAATTAATTTAAAAACAAAACCAGAGCTATTAGAAAAGAAACTCTACCTCCAAGCGCTGTCATATTTTTAAGTACAGGGGTTAGCACTTAAACATATGAGTTTTTTGTGGGACACAGTTCATTCCATGACTTGGTGGTTGAGACAGGGGAATGTGATTAGTGGGCAGGAATAAGACTTGTTGAAGGTATTCAGGACACAGCAGCATTCAAAAGGGACCAGGTCCCTGCTGTGAGGGGCTGATATTCTAGTAGGGGGTGGGGAGGGGAGAGGAAGCAAGAGAGAGAGAGGCCACAGATAAATCAATAAACAGAATTATTCCAACTGTGACAATGTTAGATATGACAAAATCACTGTGTTAAGTTAGACCAGTCAAGGGTGGTTTCTCAGAGGAGACTTGAAATCTAATACCTAACAGAGGTAGGGAGAAGGCAATGGCACCCCACTCCAGTACTCTTGCCAGGAAAATCCCATGGACGGAGGAGCCTGGTAGGCTGCAGTCCATGGGGTTGGTAAGAGTCGGACACGACTGAGCGACTTCACTTTCACTTTTCACTTTCATGCATTGGAGAAGGAAATGGCAACCCACTCCAGTGTTCTTGCCTGGAGGATCCCAGGGACGGCGGAGCCTGGTGGGCTGCCATCTATGGGGTTGCACAGAGTTGGACACGACTGAAGCGACTTAGCAGCAGCAGCAGCAACAGAGGTAGAGTAGTCATGATCTGAGTTCCCCACGTGGAGAGGAGCATTCATGGCAGAGCAAACATGGGTGAAGCATAAGCAATGGGGTGTTTTCATCCAGAGAGTGATTTTGCTGAATCAGAGAGAGAACTCTGGGGGTGGGGGGCATTTTTGTTTTCACTGGAGAGAAGTTTCATTTTATTTAATTTTATTTTTTAAGACAGGTACAAAGGGTATTTAATAAAGTAAAATCAAGTAACACTTGTAAACCATGGAAATTGTTGTTGTTGTTTAGTCGCTAAGTCATGTCTGGCTCTTTTGCAAACCCATGAACGGTATCCCGCCAGGCTCCTCTGTCCATGGGATTTCCCACGTGAGAATTCTGGAGTGGGTTGCCATTTCCTTCTCCAGGATATCTTCCTGACCCAGGTATCGAACCTGTGTCTCCTGCATTGGCAGGCAGATTCTTTACCACTGAGCCACCAGGGAAGCCAATGGGATATTACTGAGACATAAACAGTGGAAGTGACAAATAGATTCAAAGGATTAGATCTGATGGACAGAGGGCCTGAAGAACTATGGACAGAGGTTCGTGACATTGTACAGGAGGCAGTGATCAAGACTATTCCCAAGAAAAAAAATGCTAAATGGCTGTCTGAGGAGGCCTTACAAATAGCCGTGAAAAGAAGAGAGGTGAAAGGCAAAGGAGAAAAGGAAAGATATACCCATTTGAATGCAGAGTTCCAAAGAATAGCAAGGAGAGATAAGAAAGCCTTCCTCAGTGATCAGTTCAAAGAAATAGAGGAAAACAATAGAATGGGAAAGACTAGAGATCTCTTCAAGTAGAGATACCAAGGGAACATTTCATGCAAAGATGGGCTCAATAGACAGAAACAGTATGGACCTAACAGAAGCAGAAGATATTAAGGAGAGGTGGCAAGAATACACAGAAGAACTATACAAAAAAGATGTTCACAACCCAGATAATCATAATGGTGTGATCACTCACCTAGAATCAGACAACTTGGAATGTGAAGTCAAGTGGGCCTTAGGAAGCATCACTACGAACAAAGCTAGTGGAGGTGATGGAATTCCAGTTGAGCTGTTTCAGATCTTAAAAGCTGATGCTGTGAAAGTGCTGCATTCAATATGCCAGCAAGTTTGGAAAACTCAGCAGTGGCCACAGGACTGGAAAAGGTCAGTTTTCATTACAATCCCAAAGAAAGGCAATGCTAGAAAATGCTTAAACTACTGCACAATTGCACTCATCTCACACGCTAAGTAAGTAAGTAATACTCAAAATTCTCCAAGCCAGGCTTCAACAGTACCTAAACTGTGAACTTCCAGATGTTCAAGCTGAATTTGGAAAAGAAAAAGGAACCAGAGATCAAATTGCCAACATCTGTTGAATCATTGAAAAAGCAAGAGAGTTCCAGGAAAACATCTATTTCTGCTTTATTGACTTTGCCAAAGCCTTTGACTTTGGCATAGTTGTGGATCACAACAAACTGTCGAAAATTCTTCAAAAGATGGGAATACCAGGCCACCTGACCTGCCTCCTGAGAAATCTGTATGCAGGTCAAGAAGCAACAGTTAGAACTGGACATGGAACAACAGACTGGTTCCAAATTGGGAAAGGAGTACATCAAGGCTGTATACTGTTACCCTGCTTATTTAAGTTGTATGCAGAGTACATCATGAGAAATGCTGGACTGGATGAAGCACAAGCTGGAATCAAGATTGCTGGGAAAAATATCAATAACCTCAGATATGCAGATGACACCACCCTTATGGCAGAAAGTGAAGAAGAACTAAAGAGCCTCTTGATGAAAGTAAAAGGGGAGAGTGAAAAAGTTGGCTTAAAACTTAACATTCAGAAAACTAAGATCATGACATCTGTTCCCATCACTTCATGGCAAATAGATGGGGAAACAGTGGAAACAGTGGCAGACTTTATATTCTTGGGCTCCAAAATCACTGCAGATGGTGATTGTAGCCATAAAATTAAAAGATGCTTACTCCTTGGAAGGAACGTTATGACCAACCTAGATAACATATTAAAAAGCAAAGACATTACTTTGCCAACAAAGTTCCATCTAGTCAAAGCTATGGTTTTTCCAGTAGTCATGTATGAATGTGAGAGTTGGACTATAAAGAAAGCTGAGTGCCAAAGAACTGATATTTTTGAACTGTGGTGTTGCTTGAACAGCAAAGAGATCCAACCAGTCCATCCTAAAGGAGACCAGTCCTGGGTGTTCATTGAAAGGACTGATGCTGAAGCTGAAACTCCAATTCTTTGGCCACCTGATGTGAAGAACTGACTCACTGGAAAAGACCCTGATACTGGGAAAGATTGAAGGTGGGAGGAGAAGCGGATAACAGAGGATGAGATGGTTGGATGGCATCACCGACTCAATGGACATGAGTTTGAATAAACTCTGGGATTTGGTGATGGACAGGGAAGCCTGGGGTGCTACAGTCCATGGGGTTGCAAAGAGTCAGACATGACTGAGCGACTGAACTGAACTGAAAATGAAGGGGGCTTCCCTGGTGGCTCAGACGGTAAAAAATCTGCCTGAATGCAGAATACCCAGGCTTGATCCCTGGGTCAGAATGATCCCTTGGAGAAAGGAATGGCTACCCACTCCAGTATTCTTGCCTGGAGAATTTCATGCACAGAGGAGCCTGGGGGACTGCAGTCCACGGGGTCGCAAAGAGTCGGACACCACTGGGGGTACTAACACTTTCACTTTCATAAAAAGGGAGAGATTTGAGTCAGCTGAACTGAGGTGGGTGAATCTGGAGCCTGTTTTACGGAGTGAAGTAAGTCAGAACGAGAAAAATATTGTATATTAATGCATATATATATGGAATCTAGAAAAATGGTACTGATGACCCTGCAGGGCAGGAATACAGACCCAGATGTAGAGAATGGGCTTGTGGGCACATCGGAAGAAGGAGAGGGTGGGACACTGAGAGAGTAGCATTGAAACATGCACATTACCATGCGCAAAAGAGACAGCCGGCAGCAAGCTGTGCGTAACAGAGAGCTCAGCTCAGCGCTCTGTGTGACCTAAAGGATGGGTAGGGGGGAGGGTGGGATGGAGGTTCCAGAGGCAGGGAATATACGTTTACTTATGGCTGGTTCACACAGTCGTGTGGCAGAAACCAATACAACACTGAAACAGTCATCCTCCCATGAAAAAAAGAATGACATTTAAACAAAAGTGTAAGAAAAATGCTTCATGTTGGAAAACTTTGAAGTTATTGCTTGATATTCAGAGAAAAAGAAATGAAACTAGATATTTTTGGTATCCATTTATTGCGGCACTTTACAAAAGATTCATTAATCACTGGCCGAGGAGATAAAACTAGAAGCCACGAGGGGTTTTGATTCACACAGATTACTGGAGAGAACGTTTTAAAACTAGATGAAGCCAGCCCCATAAGGGTGGGTCATTTTCCAGGACATCCTGTCACAGAGCGGCCATCTCCGTACTTGGACAGGATCCCCTCCTTTGCCGGCCTGCCCCGGAACCACGTTCCTCCTGGCTGCAGCCTGTTTTAACCACTGTCGGCAGGCAGGACACTGTGTTACCTCTGTGTACAGACATCACTGAGCCACCCCCCCCACCCCCACCCCCACACCAAACCAATCCCAGTTTCCCCCACCGTCTGCTCCGCAGCACAGAAGATTAATCTGCTGGAGTCAAGCTCATATTAAAATATTAATCTACATTTAAAATGTTTCCATTGTGTCCATGGGGATCTTCATTCCATATGTTGGCAAGAGCTCTGGGGCCAGCCTGTGTTTGATTTTGAGAGTTTCAAAATGAAGGCTAAAGATGATTTGTAATAAAGCGGTGCAAATCATAGCACCGTGGCTGAGACATCTTCTTAGTAAATATTGACTTCTAAAGCCTTTCTTCCCACCAACAGCCTCAGAGGCTGTTAGGCTGTAACAGACCCCAGAGATCATCTCCTTTAACTGGTTCAATCTAGAGTTTAACCTCTTCCCTTCCCTCCTCCCTCTCTGTCTCCCTTCTTCCCTTTTTCCCAAAAATGTGTTAAGCTGACCACCCATGACTGCTGTTACAAATGACCACAAACTTAGTGGGTTTAAAAAAAATGCAAATTTATTATCTTACAGTTCTGGAGGTCTAGAAGTCCAAATTAGGTCTCTCTGGGATAAAATCAAGGTGTTGGCTGAACTGCCTTCCTTCTGGAGACTCTAGGAGAGAACCCATTTCTTTGCCTTTCCCAGCTTCTAGAGGCCACCCACATTCCTTAACTCAGGCCCCTTCCTCCACCTTCAAAGCTAGCAACAGACAAGCCAGGCTGACTAATCCTGCATCACTCTGACCCCTGCCTCCCTTCTTCACCTATAAGAACCCTTGTGATTCCATGGGGTCCATTGGGATAATCCAGAACTACCTCTCCATCTCAAGATTCTTAATCACATCTGTAAAGCCCCTTTTGCCATGTAAGGTAGCATACTCACAGACTCTGGAGATTAGGACCTGGACATCTGTGGAACTCCAGGTTTGCCTACCACCTCCCACACCGGGCCTCACGTAATTTAATTTCTCTAAGGTATATGTTTTCATATACAGGTGGGGCTAGTGGCAAAGAATCTGCCTGCCAACTGCCAATGTAGGAGATGTAAGAGACACGAGTTCCATCCCTGGGGTGGGAAGACCCCCTGGATGAGGGCATGGCAACCCACTGCAGTATTTTTGCCTGGAGAATCCCATGGACAGAGGAGCCTGGCGGGCAGCGGTCCATTGGGTTGCACAGAGTCAGACACGACCGAAGTGACTTAACACACGTACACATGCCCTCATAACACCTACACTCCTTATTTACCATGCCCGTCAACATTGCAGGTCCTGGCTTAGTCGTGAAGTTGTTGATTTAATGCCTGTTCTCCTAACTAAACAAAAAAAGTTCTCTAAAGGTAGAGATTATAGATGTTTGAACCATCACTATCATTTCCTCGGAGCTTCCTAGAATCCAAGGCAAGAGAGACAGTGTTTTGAGAAGCGAGGAAGAGAAAAGAAAACAACAGTCAGCACTGAATGATCACTCAGTTCTGTGCCAGCAACGTTCCAAGTGCTTTTAACCTATTTAATTCACATCTTGTGATAGGGCGGGGGGTTGGGGGTGGGGGGGGGTGAGTGTTCTTTAACCCAAGCAAGTGGTACAACTGGAATTTGAAATCCACAGCCTTAACCACCATGTCATATAAGCAAATACTCTCAAACAGTATTTCATGTGCTACAACAGAAGTCTGAGAGGCAGAAATGAAGATGGAAGAGACCAGAAGATGGAAGAGACATGTCTCGTGTCAGACAAGCATCTCCAAAAGATGTAATAAATGGAAGAGGTGTGCGACTGGGGGCAGAGGCAACAGAGAAGGGCGAGAAGCTGGGAGGGGAGGTTGTTCTAAGGAGGGGAGGCTGCGTGAACACAATCCCAGGCAGAAAATGGCTTGGTGTTTTCTAGAAATTGAGGGTCACATAATACTGCTGGAGATGAATGCAGGGCACAGACAAGAGACGGGGCTGAAGAGGAAGGCCACGTTGCCATCTGAGGATGCTGCTGGCCACGCCTGGGCCTCAGACATTATCCTAAGGAAAATGAGAAACCATGGGAGGACTTTTGATACTGAAAGTCATCCAGTGACTTTTTTTTTTAACAAAATCCATTTGCTCACCCCATGAAAGGGTTGCAGCAAAGAGGCAAATGGAGAGTGTGTGAATGGGAAGCCTAGTGTTAGAACCCAGAGGTTTCATGGCTTCAGTCCAGGGATTCTCAGCTCTGCCTCTGAACCCTCCCCAAAGCCTTGCCACCACCCCGAGAGGGAGTGTGGTGGGGAAGAAGAAGCGAGCCATCTGTTGTTCAGAATGAATAAATTTAGTCTAGTCTGCTTCAAAACCAGTCAGAGGGAGTGGATTAGAGAGTCCTGCTTTTAACTCTTAACTCATGGTTTTTAAGACTTCCTCCAAGAAGTTTACCTTGCTCAACTTGCTTTGTTTGTTTATTGAAGTATAGTTGATTTACAAGGTCGTG
This sequence comes from Bos indicus, assembly GCF_029378745.1. Taxonomy (NCBI): domain Eukaryota; kingdom Metazoa; phylum Chordata; class Mammalia; order Artiodactyla; family Bovidae; genus Bos; species Bos indicus. Next base: position 132,141,531 of record NC_091761.1, read on the forward strand.
TGAATTTCTGCCATAGAGTAAAGTGATTCAGTTACACACACACGTATATGTCTATTCTTTTCCACTGTGGTTTATCTCAGGATACTGAGCACAGTTCCCGGTGCTATACAGTAGGGCTTGTTGCTTATGCATCCTATATAATAGCTTGCGTCCTTGTCCTTGTGTCCTGGTGAAGTCCCTCGGTCATGTCCGACTCCCTGTGACCCCACGGACTCCTCCTATCAGGCTCCTCCGTTCATGGATTCTCCAGGCAAGAGTACGGGAGTGGGTAGCCACCTTCTCCAGGGGATCTTCCTGACCCAGGGATCGAACCTGCGTCTCCTGCATTGCAGGCAGATGCTTTACCATCTGAGCCACCAGGGAAGCCCCCATAGTTTGTATCTGCTAACCCCAAACTCCTAGCTCAACTCTCTCCCTCCCCTTTGGCAACCAAAGTCTGCTCTCTTTGAGCCTGTTTCTGTTTTAATAGATAGGTTTATTTGTCATATATATATATGTCATATAAAATCTTGAATATGTCATATAAAATTTGTCATATTTTAGATTGGACATAGAATTGATATTACGTGGTATTTGTCTTTCTCTTTCGACTTACTTCCCTTGGTGTGATGATGGCACTTCCTGCAAATGGCATTATTTCATTCCTTTTCTCATGGTTGAGTAGTGTTTCATTGTATAAATGAACCACATCTTCTTTGTTCATCTATCGATGGACATCGGTTGTTTCCACGTCTTGGCTATTGTGAGCGGTGCTACTGCAAGCATAGGGGTGCATGTATCTTTTTAAACTATAGCTTTGTCCAGATATATTCCCAGGAGTGGGATTGCTGGATCACATGGCAAGTCTACTTTCAGTTTTTTTGAGGAACCTCTGTATTGTTTTCTGCTGTGGCTGCACTAACTCACATTCCCACCAACAATGCAGGACAGCTTCCGTTTCTTCACACCCTCTCCAGTACTGGTCATCTGTAGACTTCTACTGATGGCCATTCTGACCTGTGTGAAGTGGTGCCTCACTGAAGTTTTGATTTGAACCTCCCTAATAATCAGCAGTGGTGAGCATCTTTTCGTGTGCCTACCAGCCGTTTGTGTGTCTTCCTTGAAGAAACGTCTGCTTACGTCTTCTGCCTATTTTTGATCAGGTTGTGTTTTTGTTGTTGAGTTGTATGAGTCATTTGTATATTTGGGAAATTAAACCTTTGCCAGGTGCATTGTTGGTAAATATTTTCTCCCATTCCTTAGGTTGTCTTTTTGTTTTGTTTGTGGTTTCCTTTACTGTGCAAAAGCTTCTAAGTCTGATTACATCCCATTTGGTTTTGTTTTTATTGCTATAGCCTTGGGGGACTGACCTAAGAAAACATTGGTACAATTTTTGTCAGAGCATGTTTTGCCTGTAATCTCTTCTAGTTTTATGGTGTCACGTCTTACATTAAGTCTTCAAGACATTTTGAGGTTATTTTTGTGTATGGTATGAGGGTGTGTTCTAACTTCACTGATTTGCATGCAGCTTTCCAACTTTCCCAGCATCACTTGCTGAAGACTGTCTTTTTCCCATGCTCAGCACACCTAGAAATGATTTCTCCTCCTTACAGACACCTCCCACTAATGTTTCTGCCATTCTCATTCATTCAGTCAACAGATACTCATGGAACACCTACTGTTGGGCATGGTGTTAGATATAGAAATGAACAGCCCTGACTTGTTCCTTGTGGAGTTCATTGTCTAGTAGGAGAATAAAGCGTCAAACAAATAAATGCATGTATTGTGAAAATCATGTAACATGTTATAATACATGCATTTATTTTTGTGGCAAGCCCCTTGAAGAAGTCAAGGGTGGTTGGAGAGGATGTGATGGGGAATCTGGATCATTGATTATGGCGAATTGCACCAGGGGCTCCAGTGCCCTCCCTCCCTATTTGTTTTCAACCTTGCCATTTCTTCCACAGCAGCAGAGTCTGTTTCCACACCCCACTCAGTTTTTGTCTTGGCCATGTGACTTGCTTTGACCAGTAAGACAAAGTGGAGGTGACAGTGAGTTATTTGCAAGTGTAGGCCTTGACAGGTTTTGGTGTGTTGTGTCCCTGCCATCACTTGGAGAGCAAGCCTCAGCTAGTCTGCTGGTCCCATGAGGAGGCTGAGAGACATGTGGAGCAGAGCCACCTGGCTGAACTACTCTAGCTACGTGAAGCCCAGGTTGAAAGAACGTGAAAGTGAGGTCGCTCAGTCATGTCCGACTCTTTGCAACCCCATGGACTGTAGCCTACTAGGCTCCTCTGTCCATGGGATTTTCCAGGCAAGAGTACTGGAATGGGTTGCCATTTCCTTCTCCAGGGGATCTTCCTGACCCAGGGATCGAACCTGGGTCTCCTGCATTGTAGGCAGTTGCTTTACAATCTGAGGCACCAGGAAGCCTAGGTTACTGACCCCTTAGCCCTGAAGATGAGTGAGAGAGCCCGGCTGAGATCAACAGAGCTGCCCAGCCAATCCCAACCAAGGTCAGCTGACCTCTAGTTGATCTGCACAGTTGCAAGTACAAGAAATATACATCACTGTAAGCTGCTAAGATTTTTGTGGGTATTTGTTAGGCAGCGTTGTTTATAGCTAACTGATACATTGACTTATTCTGAGCAGGCTATGACAGGATTCCCTAAAGAAATGGCATCTCAGTGAAAGCTAGGTGGGTGAAGGAGGAAGCTCACACTAAACTGAAGGATGAACAAAGGTCCTAAGGCAGGAAGGACATGAAAACTTGAGAAACTAAAAGAAACAGAGGTTTTTGGGTACAGAGGTCTAAGGTAACTATATACAGAGATAAAGGCAGCCAGACGCAGTAGAGGAGCACTGGTGAGGAAATGGACCACACTGTACTCAACAGACATGAATTTAAGCAAACTCTGGGAGAGAGCAGAGGACAGGGGAGCCTGGTGAACTGCATTCTATGGGGTAGAAAAGAGTCAGACACAACCTAACGGCTGAACAACAAATACACCTCCCTGGTTTTACATGGCCCTAAGTAAAATTAACATGCCATAGTATTGGGAATTTTTTGATGTTCTTAGCTGTAATCTCCCCTGGGAAAGGGTCCAGTATTCCTTTATCTTTGTCTCCTCTCACTCTGCCTGAGCAATATCCAACAGTCAACGCCCAGTATCTAAGATGAATGAGGCTCAGCTAATTAGAGAGGTGCTGAAAGAACAGCTCCTTGGCATCTCCTGAACTCTGGACACTGACTACATTTTCTTCCTTGGTAATTAGTTCACTTACAACAGTGTTGTGTGAAATGGGAGGCCCCTTCCTTCACCCTCCACTCTGTATTTCACACTGAGCTTTGTGTTCCCTCGTGGCATTTATCACTAGCTGACGTTATAGTTACAGAACTATTTTGTTTTGGTATGTCTCTTCCAGGAGAGAACAGTACCTAACACAGGTGTAGAGGCACAAAAGTATTTGTCGAACAAAAGCATGATCGGGTGCTGAAAGAGTTAATGCTAAAGAACCCTCAAAAAGTACAACCCAGAAATTAGTGTGTTATATATCTGCTGGTTTCGTAAGAAGTTGGGACAAAGCTTTCTTTTATGGGATGGGAAGAATACATGGGCAAAGCAAAAAGAGCAGTTAAGTCATTTTTGATTCTTACTGGAATGGGCGACAAACACAATATGTGACCCAAAACATGAGACTTAAGTGTATCAACACCCCAATATCATAGCCCTTTATTTATAAAACGCTTTTTATTTTATAAAGCCCCTTCCCTTACTAGCCCACTTAATCTTCATCCCATTACAAAAACAGGCATAGTAGTGGGAATGAATTATTATTTCCTTTCATAGGTTAAAAAAGCCTTTTACATATAGGTTTGTGAGATTTAATTATTTGCTGAGATGAATTTAGGCATTCTGTCTTCTAGCTTATCAATCTTTCCATATAGCATGGTTGTCTCATAAGATGTCTTTTGGGGAAGGCAGATGGGGCTAGAAATGTTTTGAAGATCTGGATGCAGGTAGGTGTGTTTTAGTTTCACTGTGCCTATAAAGCTCTGCAGGACTGGGTTTCTGTCTGCATCTCCAGTTCATTTCATGCTGATTTCTCCCTGGCTCCTGAACCCTGGCTACTGTCCTTACCTCATCAAATGCCTTCCTGATCCAGGACCTTTTCACTTGCTGTTCCCTCTGCCCTGAACACATTTCAGTACAGTTTTACCTGGATAACTCTTCATTGGAAAAGACCGTGATGCTGGGAAAGATTGAGGGCAGGAGGAGAAGGAGGTGACAGAGAATGAGATGGTTGGATAGCATCACTAACTCAATGGACATGAGTTTGAGTGAATTCTGGGAGGTAGCGAAGGACAGAGAAGCCTGGTGTGCTCCAGTCCATGGCATCTCAAAAAGTCGGCCACAACTTAGTGACTGAACAACAACTCTTTGGAACTGAGTATAAGTGCCCCCTCTTTTTAGAAAGATCTTGCTTTCTTATACTCCTTCACTCCAATTTAGTCCTTTTCAAAGCACCTTGTAATTGACAATTATTCATTTAATATTTGTTTCCCAAAACAGACAAAATTATTGAGGGCAAGGTACCTATCCATTTTGTTCACTGACACTAAGCATGTGGTACAGTTCCTGGTACTTAGGAAGCATTCAGTAAATATTCTTAGAATAGATAAAGGAATGGACAAGAGGTGAGAGAGGGCCACTCCTTCAAGCTGGAGTCTATTCCTTAGGTTTTTAGCATAATGCCCTATAGTTAAGGGGTTATGGTATTGATCATCTATCTGCTGCTGCCTAACAAACCACTTCAAAATGAGATGGCTTAAAACAGTGGCCACTCCATTTGCTCACAGCACTGTAGGACAGCCGTTGGGGATAAGTTCAGCTGCGTGGTTGTGCTGGTCTCATCTGATTCAACCCGTGGAGCTGCTACCATCTGGCAGCTGCACTGGGACTGGAAGAGCCAAATGCTGGTGCTGACTGGGCCACTCTTGCCTCAGGGTTTTTCATGCCTAAGGAAGAGGACAATTTCAAGGAAGCAAGTAGAGCAGCCAGCCACACTGCCTTGCCTGAGACTCTCATGGTTTTGGCAATGAAAATCCCACATCCTGATAAACTCCTTAGGGCTGGGAAAATCAGGATGGTTGGTCACCCTACCAGCAAGAAAGGAGTAGAAGTGGTGACTAGGCTCAAAACTTCCACGGTGAGAAAGTTGCATTCTTTTAGTCAATCCGTGTCCCAAAGGCCAGCCCAGATTTAAGGGAGAAGTGAACCCCATACCTTGATGGGAAATGCAGCAAACACATATTGCAAAGGAGAGGGCATACAGGGATGGGAAGATTTTTGCAATCTATTACAGGTAGGGAAAGGAAGACCACAGACTCAAGTCAAAGTAAGTTTTTTGTTTGTTTGTTTAGTGAAAAATCTGTACAAAGGAAGGAAATACTGAGAGAGCCATCATTAGCCAAACGTTAAGTGACAACTCCACTTCAGTACTTTAATATGTTACAGGCTTTCTTTGGTATACAAGTACAAACTAAGACACACTTTTGGGAAAATGCCTTGAATTTGCAGATTAGGGAGGATGTTGAAACATACATATAAAGGAAAGAAGACTTCTTGGAAGTCAAGAGAACAGATGGCAGATCTCCTAATTATACGTTAACAACAGCAAAAAGGCTATTTGAAGGGCAGTATTGATAGCCTGCTTGTCCAGCAAAACATGTCGGATAACAAAACTACATTTGTATAATGCTTGCTATGTCCCAAACGCTGTTCTAATATAGGCAGTTTACATAGATCAATACACTGAAAACTCAGGTTTACAGATGAGGAAACAGAGGCCCAAGGTCACCTAGGTAGTAAATGATGGAGTCGCGATTTGAACCAGGCAGTCTGCCTCTTGCCTTCCCAGGAGCTACCGTTTTGCTGAGGGTTTTAACTTCCTTTTCCTAACTAGCAGCTGGGAATAGAATTCTGAAAGTCTGTCTGGTATGGAGGTGGCTCTTCCTCAGGAAAGAGGGTAGCTGGGAGAGTCTAGCTCCGGAACAGAAGTCCAGGACTTGGGTTCCCATCCGGGAAGGAATAGAGGCTCCTCTTGCGCAGGCGCAGTGGTCTAGTTGGGAAATTCAAGTCTGGGTCCGCTCCCGCTTAGAGCCTCGGGTGAAGCCCGCCCTCTGAGGGTAAGGCTGCCCTCCCCTCACCCACGGACAAGGCCATTGAGGTGGCAGCCGCAAGGGCGCAGTGGACTGTCCTTTAGAGGCGGAATCACCTCAGCTCATGGGCAGACTTAACTGATGGGCAAACTGAGCCCTCTCCCCTCTGGGAGCTCGGGAGACACCTTTGCTAACTTTTGACTTCTCCGAGCCTGGGTTCCTCAGGGATTAAATGGGACGAACAGTCCCCACGTGGCTGTAGTTCTGAGCATACTGGTTGCGGCTTTTACCAAGGCAGGAAGTGCTACTTAATCACAAGATTATAGTGAGGAAATCAAATGAGATGATGGAAGTGAAAGCGCTTGGCATGCTTTTAAGCGCGTTATAAATGGTAGCTCTTAGCAACTCACATTTCTGTTTGTAGTTTGTTTTTATTAACAAAGAGGTCAAGCTTTGCTGCTTCCTGGCCTCAGGTCACCCCACTTTCCCTGGCCAGATTTCTTGCAAATGCATCCAGTTACTCACTGGAAGAGCTGAGGACGGGGTTGGCTCCCTGTGCAAATAGATGACTGATTCTGCCCTTCCTATGCAGTGTTTCTTTACTACTTCAAAGGGGCTAAAGTGAGTTGGTAATTTGTAACTGCTGTAAGTGTAATTCTCTGGCATGTTCAGAATATACTTCCATCTCCTAATTAATTTGGGAAGTTGAAAACCGTAGATGTTGAAATGGAACTTTTGGCTGCCGTTTCTCTTTCTTTCCCCTCTGGGTTGATTAAAAATCCACTAATAGGAAGAACACCCTTGGCATTCTCTTTGCTTCCTTTTTTTTTCATTCACAAGGCTCAGTGTTCCATTTGTGGACATATAGTATAATTTTATTTTCAACTAGTTTAAAACATGTTTATACAAAACTAGTTTGGACAAGGCATTGTGCCAAGCCCTCAAGACGTGAGAAAATGGTTTTGAAATGTGCCCTGCTCTCAAGGAACTTGCCGCATCGAGGGGAAAGAACGTAGTGTGGAATCTCATGTGAGTAGGGTTAAATTAGGACTAAATCGAGATTTCTCAGAAAACCTCCATTATTTTATTTAAGCCAGCTTTGTGTCTGTTTTACTCGTGATTGGCATATCTTTCTGTTAGTGCTGTTTGAAGCCAAAGTTACATGCTTTCCCAGGCTCTTAGTTATCTTGAGAAAGAATTTAAGTGCTTTACCTGCTCCTGGTCCATATCCATCATCACAGAAATACCCCTAACTCTGGGAGCATATTCTCAAACGACCTGGGTGAGGCACATTAAAGGAGAATTTCTGAAGCTTAATTTTGCTTCTTGTATTAGTGCTGTGGCTTTAGGATTTGCTGCCCCGTCCCATGAATGTGCATTCTTGACTAAGTTCTTTTATTTCAAGGTATATACTGTATAGCACAGGGAACTCTGCTCAGTGTTAGGTAAGAATCTAACCAGGAAAAGAATTTGAAAAACAACAGATACATGTATGACTGAGTCCCTTTGCTGTACCCCTGAAACTAACACAACACTATTAATCAACTATACCGCAATACGAAATAAAAGTTTTTTTAGAAAGGTTCAGCTAGTCTATCACACCTTCCTAACCATCTGTATCGTATTGATCTTTCCTTTTTTCAACTGTAGCATTCACAGTCCCCTGCTCTGATCTTGACATTTAATCATAGACCACTTTGCACTGTTTGTAAATTTACTGTGAACTGTGGACTCGATGGATGTGAGTCTGAGTGAACTCCGGGAGTTGGTGATGGACAGGGAGGCCTGGTGTGCTGCGATTCATGGAGTCGCAAAGAGTCGGACACGACTGAGCGACTGAACTGAACTGATGCGTTATTGAGCAGGGATTCTGGGACAATTGTATAGTAGATGAAAAAGTACAGATTTGGAGATGAACAGATTTGAGTTTGAATTCTGGTCCCACTGCTTATTGACTGTGTGACTGATATTTTGGGAACCTCAATTTCTTCAGCTGTCACACATAAAAGCTATCTTCTGCAGGATTGTTACTCATAGGCATGTTGTGAGAATTAAACAAGATAATTATTAAGATGGAAAGCACCCTTCTCTCCTACACAATGCTTGTTTCTAGTTGTTCAGTCGCTAAGTTGTGTCCAACTCTTTGTGACCCCATGGTCTGCAGCCTGCTAGGCTCCTCTCTCCTCCATTATCTCATGGAGTTTGCTCAGAGTCACATCCATTGAGTCAGTGATGCTATCTAACCATCTCATCCTCTGCCAGCCCCTTCTCCTTTTGAAGCACAGTTCGAAAGTGTCTTAATACTAGATGGATAAATTTAATATTAGTTGAATGAGGGTCTGTCATATCCAGTTAAATTATGAGTGTTGACTAAAGGTTTTTTCTTTCACCTAAAATCGTGAAATTTTAGAATATATGTCCTGAGATTCTCAGCCTAATGTTCTGCCCACTATTTGGTGTAATCCACAATGCCTTGACATTAAAAGACACTTGCTCCTTGGAAGGAAAGCTATGACAAACCTAAACAGTGCATTAAAAGGCAGAGACATCACTTTGCTGACAAGGTGCATCTAGTCAAAGCTATGGTTTTTCCAGTAGTCACGTATGGATGTGGAAGTTGAAGAATTGATGCTTTCAAGTTGAGGTGCTGGAGAAGACTTTTGAGAGTCCCTTGGGCAGCAAGGAGATCAAATCAGTCAATCTTCAAGGAAATTAACCCTGAATATTCATTGGAAGGACTGATGCTGAAGCTGAAACTCCAATAGCTTTGGCTACCTGATGCGAAGAGTCAACTCATTGGAAAAGATTCTGATGCTGGGAAAAATTGAAGGCAAAAGGGGAAGAGGGTGGCAGAGGATGAGATGATTAGATACTATCTCCCACTCAATGGACATGACTTTGAGCAAACTCCAGGAAATAGTGGAGGAGAGAAGAGCCTGGCGTGCTGCAGTCCATGGGGTCTCAAAGAGTTGGACAAGACAGCGACTGAACAATAACAACAGTGAGTATTTCTTTAAAGCCTATTAAGCTCAACGCATTGTCCCTTCAAAGAAACAGGAGACAAGGCAAGGTTCCCAAGAAGTTTCAGTCTATCTGGAAATGAGGGATATCTATTTCTTATCTGTGTTGCCTCTGTCCCGACAACTCAACTTCTGATAATTGGAGTTCTCTAGGATATGGTCCAGGGCGTCTTTTCACTTTATATTCTCCTTGGGTGAATTCATTCGCCTCCGTAGCTTTAAACACCCACTAACAAATTTATATCTAGAGTCTAGACTTTTCAACTTCAAACCCATATATCCAATTGTCTACTTAATTGAGGCACTTACTCCTTCACTATTTTAAGTGAAACTGATCTGAAACTGGCCTCCTTCTCCTCCAGACCTGCTATCCCTCCAGTGTTCCCCATGTTCATTGAGTATCAGAAGCCAGAGACCCAGGAATCATCCTTGTAGTCTCCTGTCTCTCATGGCTCCCTGCCCACATCCAATAAAGCACTAAATTATACAGCCTCTGTTAACACCTTCAAAATATAATTGGAATCCACCCAACTCTGTCTCCATTGACTAACACCAAAGCTCAAGCCACTGTCGTCTGCCCTCTGGAACACTGTAACAGCTGTCTCTCAGCTCCTACCTCTAATCCATTTTCCATGCGACAACAAGAGTGATCTTTTTAAGGACAGAGCTGCTCAGGTCATTTCTCTGCCCCAAAACCCCCCAACACATTTGCTGAAAGATTAGGTTTCAAGTCATTCCCCAGCCCTCTGACAGTTCAGACTTTGCCCTACTGATTCTGTAACCCCAGTTCCTACAGCTCTCCACCTAGCTTCCTTCTTCCAGCCACACCGATCTCTTTGTGCATTGATGGCCACTTTTTTAGGGAAGCCTCCGCTGCCCCCAATATCTAGATGAGGTCCTCTTATTATGCCTCCTTATAAAGCCCTGACTTTTCAAAATTCTACTTAACTTAATTGTAATTATATAGTACTAACTTGCAGGAGTATTTGTTTATTGATTCGCCCATTAGTCTGCAAGCTCCTTGAGGACAGACACCACATCGCCTCAGCACCTGACACTCTGCCTAGCATGCACAGATGCCAACTGAATAATGTTTGAGAGAATGCAAGCAGTAAGATAGCTTGCATCAAGTACCAGTGAAATCTGAAGACAATGAGTGTAATGAAAATTCAGAAGGAAAAAAAGAAAAAGATCACTGGAACCTGGGGTGGATGAGACTTATTTCTTAAAGAAAAACAAAGATCCTTTTCCATGAGCTCTGAATATTCAGGGGACAAGTTTTATACCTGTTTGACAGAAGAGGAATATCATATGAGGTAGCAAATAAAGGTGGAGAAGTAAATTGAGGCCACCCTGTAGATGGCTGTGGGTGCCAGGCTAAGGAATTTAAACTTTATTCTATAGACGATAGGAAGCCATTGATAGTTTTTAAGCATGAGTGGTAACATTTGCAAATCTGTGGCCTGAGAAATGTGTCTTTGGGCACTTTTAGTTGCCAGCAAGAGAAACCCATTCCAAATAGGCAGAGCCTGATACTACAGCTCAGATGATGGAGCTTGTTTCTTCCTGAATCTCTCTGCTTTGCATCCTTTGGGTAGACTCCTTGCTCTGCCTCATGGTGAGAGGGTGGATGCAGCAGCTCCAGGATCATGTCTTTCAAGGCTGAACTCTAGGAAAATGATTATCAGCTTTCCTAGGTTCCCTGTGGCTCTAGTAATGATTCTGGGATTGTGGCTACGTGGCTCAGATAGACTGGTTTATTTCCTGTGCACCTCTCAGGACAAATCTTTATTACTCAAGGAATGCAGTGTGCCCAGTGGCTTAGTTCTAGTTCAAATTTGCAGCCCCCTTTTCCCAGCTTTGGGTGAAATCAACAAAATTTTCCACCCTAAAATGGAAATCTTTGGCATGCAAATTATTTTGAGCTGAAAACAATCAAGCCCCAAAAGACTCAGGAAGAAGCTTTGATTTCCCCCCTCACTGCCTAAAGAAGGTATTGGGTTGGTTGCAAAGTCCGTTTGTATTTTTCCAGAAGATGGTATGGAAAAACATGAATGAATTTTTTGGCCAACCCGGTAGGTGGCTGACCTGTTCCAGAAAGGGAACATCACCATAGAGGACTGTAGTATCAACTAGGTGTGGAGGCAGGGAGGAACCAGCAAAGTCTGTTATAATTCCTCTCTGGGTACCATTGTCTCTGCATGGCCCAGCAAACATTTATTTACCAAACATGTGCTTTTCTACTCCATGTCCGTTTCTTTCCCTTTGAGGTCTCAAACTACTCCTGCAACACCCTCTTTTTTGTTTAGCAGAAGAAGACATTTGAGATGAGGGCTTCAGCCGCTTGGGTTAGTTATTCAGTCTCTCCCATGAGTGCTAAGTCACTTCAGCTGTGTTGGACTCTTTGGGACCCTATGGATTGTAGCCAGCCAGGCTCCTCTGTCCATGGGATTCTCCAGCAAGAATACTGGAATGGGTTGCCATTTCCTCCTCCAGGGGATCTTCCTGGTCTCTCTCACGTATTCACATTATCAAACTTCTGTTTGATTTTCTCCCATTAATCTGTCTCATGTCACTTTAATTCTCAGACCAGCCAAAAGAACCTAGAAGGGGAGAGGGAAATTTCCTCCCTAACACCACATTGAATGAGAGTCTGGGAGGAGCAAATTTCCAAATGAAAACAGGATTGTTGCTGGAAGCAGAGTAGTTGAAGGCTGGGCCCCAAGTCAGTAGGTGTCCGTAACAGGAGGGAAGGTCAGCCTGGCAAGCAGAGAATAAAGTGGAGCAGAAAGAGACCACTGCTGGGGCTTGTTCATCCTTCTGTCTCCTGCAGTGGCCTGAGAGCATTGAACTTGGCTGTTCAGTTCTTTGCAAGCATCACTGAATCTCTTACAATGCTCTGCTTGTCAAAGATCTCCATAGAGCAACTGAATTGTCTCCGTAGGAATAAATCAGAAGGGGAAGAAGGATTTATGATGGATAAAAGGTGTCTTGGAGAAGGAAATGGCAACCCACTCCAGTATTCTTGCCTGGAGAATCCCATGGATAGAGGAGCCTGGCAAGCTACAGTCCATGGGGTCACAAGAGTCAGACATGGCTTAGCAACTAAACCACCATCAAAAGGTGCCTGGGAGGCCATACATTTATCTCATTGCCTGTGAATTGGTCACATTCTACCGTTTAAGAAGCCCCTTCTTGCCTCACTTTAGTAGCTGTTACAGCAGTGTGTTTGGGAGGGAAGGTAGCTAACTTGGCAGGATTGCTAATCCAGCTAGGCTTATGGTGATTTAATTCTTCCTGGTTTGTTGTTATGAAAAAACTGGATTTAAAAAAAGACTGGATTCTTTTTTGGCTTTCTCCTGGTTTTTATTTATTGCACAAGTAATATCACAACAACAATAAAGGAAGGAAAAAAAGAGGAAAATAGTAGGCTACTGTAACTGTCTTTTTAAGGAGACAGACTTTCCTGGGTAGATGTGTAAATATTGTCTTCAGTTTATCCTATATCCTCTAAACGTTGGCTTGTCAAAAAAAAAAAAAGCAAGCCTCATTCTGTTATAGCCCTACAGGCATATTAGTACAAAGGACAGCATAGCGCTGTTGAATTTTTAAATATGTGTTGGCTAGATAAGAAAAGCTGTAGTCTGTATTCATTCAAGTTAAGACGGAAGGGCTTGAGGAAAGTGGGAATAAAGAAAGGAATCTGTGTGATTATTTGCCTTTTGCCTGTGGTCATTTCTTCTACTGTGTGGTCTCCTCAGGTCCAAAGGGCATGCAGCTTCAAAACCATTCTGTCTTCTTGGGTAATCTCTTGAAACCTGGCTGGGTCATTGAGTTTTCAACTTTCTGAAAACCCCATAGAACCAACAGAACTTTAAATATGTATTTGAGAACGAGGGTGATGAATGGTTTTTGTTGTGACCTTGGCTGAGAGGGGTGATGGCTGATGAGATATTGTGATTTATAGTGAGAAATATATATTTGGTCTCTCTGGCACAGAGCTCCTAAAACTTGGAGTTTCCTAAGTGATGAGAATCTTAGAGGTGTCTTTTGTTATGAAGTGACTTTTGCACCCCACCTGAGGTTGCGGGCTGATTCCAAGAAGGCCCAAATTATATGATTAGAGGGTTGGAATATGTGGTCCTATCCACTGCCTTCCAGGAGCGGAGAGGGGCTGAAAGATGAATCAATTACCAATGGCCAATGATTTAATCAATCATCACACAATGAAGCCTCCATTAAAAACCCCAGAGGATAGAGTTTGGAAAGCTGAACACTTGAGATTTGGAGAGAGTGGCTTGCCCTGGAGAGGCCATGGAAGCTCTGTGCCCTTGCCCCATACTTTGCCCTATGCATCTCTTCCATCCAGCTGTTCCTGACTTATGTTCTTTGATAATAAACCAGTGACCTAATAAGTAGGATGTTTTTCTGTTCTGTGAGTCACTCTAGTAAATTAATTGAAATCCAAGGAAGAGGTCATTGGAACTGCCAATCTGTAGCCAGGTGGTCAGAAGCACACGTAACAACCTGTCAGGGGAAACACTGACTGAAACTGCTATCCTGGCCAGGCAAGATGATAGCCACCTGCGTGAGTTATCTTCAAAACAGGAGATTCAGGTGAGGAATGCAGAACTAGCAAAGTACGACCAATTAAAAGAATCCAGGGAAGGTCAATAGGGGAGAGGAGACTCCGGCCCATAGGTCCTGCCGACCTCCCAGAATCCTCCTCACTGGAAACCACCTTGACTGAGTGATGCTCGGGCCACCAGGAAAGACCCTGAGTCAGCATGATTGGCCAGAGACAACCCGAAACTAACTAACTCCATCACCATAAAACCAGGTGGCAGAGTAGCCCTCCTGGGTTCCCTTATTTGCTGATCTTCGCCCAGAGGCCCCTTCCAAAGAAAATCTCTTGCTTTCTCAGCGTGTGTGTCTCCACATACAATTCGCTTGAGTATTAGACAGTAGCCCACTCTCAGGCCCCTTCCTGCAGCAAACGTAAGCTTGCAACTGGCAACTGAAGTTAGGGGTAGGGGTGGAAGTCTTCAATCTGTGAAATCTGATTCTTTTTCTGGGTAGTATCAGAGTTGAGTTGACTTCTCCAACACCCTGTTGATATCTGTGAATTGCTTGTTGGTGTGGGAAACCCTCTCCCCACATTGGCATTGATCTCAGAACACCAATAAAGCTAGTGTGGGACTATCTTGTGATAAGATTGTCATCTGATGGATTGACCTACTTTTGATGCAGGATTTTCTCCTCCAGTACTTCTAAGTTGTTGTGGTTGTTGTTTTTTAACAATTCATGACCCATCTGTTAATTTAATGCGATTGAGACCATTGAGTGCTACTGTTTTCAGACCATAATTGAAAAGGCATAGCTTTTCCAAATGTGTCTGAAAGACTAGAATTTGCTAAGCCTCTGGACATCAGTAATATCTGGCAGATACGTAGGTGGTAAATTGAATAAATAGGATCTATTGTGTGTTGGAAACTGGTTTCTGTAAATAGGAAATAAATGCAATGTTATCCACAGTGAGTCAGATCTGAAGTAATGGTGTTCAAACCTATTGACTCCTATTCAGGTATTTTAAGGACTAAGTCAGCCATTCTTCACCCTTTCCAAAATGCCTGGTACTGAAATGCGACAAGGTGGTGACCCCAAGGCATTATCTGTCCCCTCAGGGTTCATTTGCACAATACACACACAAGCCAGCACAATCCACGTTTATCAGCTCTGGCCTGTCAAAAATTAACAGGGCCGTTTCCTAAATGCTCCTGTGGAGGTGTCGTTTTCCTATCTCTCTGACACACAGCCTCCAGGCATCCAGCTCTCTCTCCTCTCCTGCCCCAGGAAGCTGTTCCCGTCTTCCCTTGAGAGCTAAGCAGAGGGAAGCACTGTGCCCACTGTTCCCGTCCTTGCACTGCTGTTGCAGGAAGGGAGACCCCTTCCAGGGCCCAGGAGTGGGCTCTTGTCTAACAGTCAGAAATGAATCATGTGAGGAGACACATGTGCTGATAAAGCAAGAGACTTTATTGGGAAGAGGAGCCCGGGTGGAGAGCAGCAGGGTGAGGGAACCCAGGAGGACTGCTCTGCCACAGTCTCGGGTTTTCTGGTAGGGTTGGTTTCCGGTCATCTCTGGCCAATCACCCTGACTCAGGGTCCTTCCTGGTGGTGTGCGCAGCACTCTGCCAAGATGGATTCCAGTGAGAAGGATTCTGAGAAGTTGGCAGGACGTATGGGCCGGAGTCTCCTCTCTCCTTTTGAGCTTTCCCAAATTCTTCTGGTTGGTGGTAGCTTGTTAGTTTCACGCTCCTTACCAGGACCTCATGTTTAAGATAACTCATGTATGTGGTTACTATGGTGCCTGGCCAGGCCAGGCGGTTTCAGTCAGTGGTTCCCCTAACACTCCCACACCCATGTCTATGGCCCGTCCACTTCGGTTGGGTGCCTCCTCCAATGAACTATGTTCTTCCTTCATTTCAGAGCTCACTTTTCAAGAAAATCGAAAAGTCATCACTGTCATATGGACGTTTTAGGCCACACTTTTTAAATGGTGGTTTTTAAAAACGTACATATTTAACCTCATAAACAACGATGTGATCAGTTATGCAGCACAAGCACCTGGTGTTTGGGACCAGCAGATGGAACCTTACTTTTCCTTTAAATCAGGGCAGTTCTCTACGTTTGTGGATGCCCTGGTGGGTGTGGACTGCAGCGAATCGAACCACTCTCAACTCTCCCTCCTAACCGCATTGTGTTTCCGTTTGTCTGTGCTCTTTGGGGACGTAGGGCTCTGTCTGCAGCTCTCTCCTGGCCTCTGCTGTGCCTCTCAGCCTCTTCCAGCCTCCCAGCACTGCACACAGCCCTTTGCGAGTCGGTCCCTGTTCTGGGTTGGCGGTGGGTAATTCTTCCCCACAACGTGCTCTTTGTCAGCCCTGAGCCGCCAAAGTGAAAATGTGGCAGGCAGGAGCAGATGAGCTGCTGCACACCCACCCATGCTCATCCTCATTAGCTGTCTTTCTTCAAGGCGAGCACCAAGGGAGTGCAAGTTCCAGTCTTCTCGCAAACGCTAGAAGCCGGATGTTGCCTGACATAACTCCCCATAAGCAGCAGCTGGTTCCTCCCTCTTTCCTCCTGTGCATCTCTTGAACCCACTTTGGGAAAAGAACATTCCTTTGGTGCCTTGGCCAGGCATATTCTTAATCTCCTGAGGCACAGCCATTTATCAAATGCCTGTTATGCAGAAGGTACACCCTCTTTACCGTATCTTTCAATTCTCATGTCAACTCTGGGAGGCAGGAATGGAGTCAGAAAGACCTCGCTTGGAATGCTGGTGCTGCTGTTCTCCAGCTGTGTGACCTGAAGTAGCTCAAATAATGTCTGTGAGTTTTATTTCCCCATTTGTAGGATAAAGACAAGAATGCCCCCTTCCATAGGGTTGTTGTGAGATTTAAGTAGGATTTTTAATGTAAAGCCCTTAACACAATGCCTTGGCATGTAGCAAGTGCTTAATAAATGCTAGGTATTATCATGGAGAAGTTGAACTTGGCCAGATTATTTGACTTACCCCATGATGGAACTGAACCGTGAATTCAAATTATTTGAATCTATTTCCCTTTCTTCTTTTCCTCCTTTATTAGAAAGAAGGCCGTGTTCGTGCCAGAGCACTATGAAAAAATATTGGAGCTCCTGGTTACTTTGGCAGCGTGCTATGCAATTAAACTCCAAGGCTAATAATAAAAAATTATAATATGATAGCTAACATCCATTGCGTTCCCAGTGTATGGTAGAAGCATGAGAGGCACTTGGCATGCATTCTGTAGTCCTTTTAACAGTGTTCTCCAAAATTTAGTCATTTGTGCTCTATCTTCACAATTTTTGCCAATACTGTGTACCATCTATACAATTATATTACTTAATTTTCTTTAAAATTGACTCACATTATTACTTAAGTATGTTTCAAAAGAGCAGTTGTCACTACTGTGAATAGCAGAGTCATTTACCAGGAATAGAGGGCGATCAGGAAGACAGACCTAATCAAAACAAAGCCGTGTGGGCCAGTTCCAGCTGGATAATCCCCTGGACCTGAAGCCCCTTCTTGCTGAAAGGGAGATTAGCAAGTGTTAAGAGGCCTTGGACACATTCTAGATCTGGACAGGTGTTTCTTCTGGCTGTAACTAGCATTACTGAAAAAAAAAACAACAAACCTGGGAACAAACAGAATAACAAAACAGCTTGTGATTCCCTGCCCTTTAATGCTTTCTCAATGTACCACCTAATAAACGCAGTGTCCCCATTTCCTGCTGAGGGAAACTGTCTTGTGACGATCTCTCAAGGAACTGTCATCACCCCATTTTACAGGCAATGACCGAGGCTCAGAGTGCTCCCATCATTTACCCAAAGTGGAAAAAAAACTGGGTTAGAACCCAGGTCTTTCTCGAGAAAACACAAGAGGAATGCAATAGGCTTGATAACCCAGCACACCCGGGAGCAGCAGAGGGCTTCCTTGAGTTTTCCGTTACAGGTTCCTGGCTGTCCAGCTCATGGAGTTGCTGAGCTATCTGAGAAACTCTGATCCTCTTGGGGAGGAGGGTGGCCCAGGCTTCGGGAGCTGGGCCAGATGCCATCCTGGCAGTTGGCATGTCTCTGCCCACTGCAGCCTCCCCAAGTGACCTTGAGCTGTGGTAGTGTGTGCAGCTGCCTCCCTGCAGGAAGCACTCCTGGCTGGCCTGTTGGGGAAGGTGGGGGTGGTAGGAAGGCATCAGGACCCACGGCCATCCTAGGCAGCTGAAGCCATTGACCAGAGTGGCACTCTGCCCTCTCATGGAGCATCGCCACACACCGGAGTGGAGGAAGAGGAGGAGCCTGAGTGCAAAGCCCAATTATTCCACCAAATTACTTAGCTCAGTAAATTGGGGGAAATACTTCACCTTTTGTACGTCAGTTTTCTAACCTGAGAAATAAGGATGAGGCCAATACTCCTTGTAGGGTCGTTGCTAAGAAGGAATGAGCAGAAGCTTGAGCAGCTCGTGGCTGCTCACTAAATGATGGTTTTCTCCTTCCCCTCTTCCTCCCTAATGTGGTGCCTATATGCTACTTTAAATCCTCCTTCCTCTCCCAGCCCCATCTTCCTCAAGCTGAGAACATGGATTGAGACCAGTGTGTGTTTGGGCTTGATGGTGGGAATATATAATCCCTCATATGTTGTTGTTGTTCAATTGCTAAGTCGTGTCCAACTCTTTGCGAACTCATGGACTACAGCACGTCCTTGTCCTTCACTGTCTCCCGAAGCTTGCTCAAAATCATTTCCATTGAGTCAGTGATGCCATTCAACCATCTAATCCTCTGTCGCCTCCTTCTCCTCCTGCTGTCAGTCTTTCCCAGCATCAGAGTCTTTTCCAATAAATCAGATCTTCACATCAGGTGGCCAAATTATTGGAGCTTCAGCATCCGTCCTTCCACTGAATATTCAGGGTTCATTTCCTGAGAATTGACTGGTTTGATTTCCTTGCTGTCCAAGGGACCTCTCAAGAGTCTTCTCCAGCACTGCAGTTCAAAAGTAACAATTTTTCATTGTTCAGCCTTCTTTATGGTCCAAGTCTCACATCCATACAAGACTCCTGGAAAAACCATAGTTTCGACTATAGAGACCTTTGTTGGTAAAGTGATGTCTCTGATTTTAATACATTGTCTAGGTTTGTCACAGCTATTCTTCCAAGGAGCAAGCACCTCTTAATTTCTTGGCTGCAGTCATGGTCCACAGTGATTTTTGAGCCCAAGAAAGGAAAATTTGTCATTGTTTCCACTTTTTCTTCATCTATTTGCCATGAAATGATGAGACCAGATGCCATGATATTAGTTTTTTGAATGTTAAGTTCTAAACCAGCTTTTTCACTCTCCTCTTTCACTTTCATCAAAAGGCTCTTTAGCTCCTCTTCACTTTCTGCCATCAGAGTGGTATCATCTGCATATATGAGGTTGTTGCTATTTCTCCTGGCAAACTTGATTCCAGCTTGTGATTCATCCAGCCCAGCATTGCATATGATGTACTCTGCATCTAAGTTAAATAAACAGTGTGACAATATACAGCCTTGACACAGGGGTGGGTAATTTCATAGTCTGACCAATGGGAGGAGTATTCCAGCTATACCGGGGGAGGACTGGGGATTTCCAGGAACGGGGCCACCACCCACCTTTTATCTTTATGGTTAGCCCTGGAACTGTCATGGTGCTTCTGGGTGTGTCGCTTAGTCTGCCAATGTGTTATAGTGAGCATATACAGAGTCTCAAGATCTAGTGGAAATCCACTCATCTGCCACCTTGGACCTGTTTGATTTTAATCAATTTATGTCATTTCCTCAGGAGGAGCCTGGTAGGCTACAGTCCATGGGGTTGCAAAGAGTCGGACACGACTGAGTGACTTCACTTTCACTTTCAGGCCATTCTTTTAAATGTAGTGCTCTGCCCCTTTCCCTCATGTTTCACCACGGCCTTCACCGTTCCACAGGTGTGATGCGGAGCACACTCTCCAGGAAACTTTCTTGTAGAAATCTCTGTCTCAGAGCCTATTTATCTGGGAATCTGGCCTTCAGTGGAAGTACCTTCGGTGGAAAGGTCCCCCCAGCACTGAATGTGTGGGCCTACATCCTGCTAATGGAGACTAGAGTGACTTGTGAGCCACACGATCAGCATTAGACTCTTACCACTCTAGTGCTTATGTTGCAGGACGCAAGGGAGTGGTCATGTCCCAGGTAAGCCCCTTGGATGGGCCACCGAGTGAGGGTCCTGGGCTTCTTGCAGGGAAGAATTTAAGAGAGAGCTGTAATAACGTGAGAGCAGGGTTACTGAGAGAGATACACATTCCATAGGCAGAATGCGATCCTTCTTAAAAGATGAGAGCTTCGATGAGGTGTGGTAATAGTTTTTATGGGCTGGGTAATTTCATAGGCTAATAAGTGGGAGGATAATTCCAACTCTGTTAGAGAAGGGGCAGCGAGTTTCAGGAATTGGGCCACTGACCACGTTTTATGTCTTCTATGGTCAGCCTCAGGATTGTCAGTTGGCACTAGTGGTAAAGAATCCACCTGCCAACGCAGGAGATGCCAAAGGCATGAGTTTGATCTCTGGGTCACGAAGATCTTCCGGAGGAGGAAATGGCAACCCACTCCAGTATTCTTGCCTGGAAATTCCATGGACAGAGGAGCCTGATGGGCTACAATTCATGGAGTCACAAAGAGCCAGACACGCCTGAGGATGCATACAAACACACACGTGAAACTCTCATGGAGCTGGTGGGTGGGTCATGTAACACATGCTCGTGCATTGCAGTGGACACATAATGAGGCTCAGCGTCTGCTGGAAGCCAAGCCTTCTGTCGTCTTGTGCCTAGCAGGTTCTAACCAGTATCTGTCTTATCCCCGACGTCATTCTTCTAAAGCTTGTACCCTGCCCCCTTCCTTCATCTCATTTACAGCAGTGTGATCTTAACCTTCTCAGAACCTGTTTTATTTTTTGTAATCCAAGCATAATAATGATTTCTATGTCATCTACTGTGGCAACCGAGATAACAGGCCTTATATTTAGAACAGAGCCTGGCACATAGTGAAAGGGCAGTAAATATTGGACATCTGTAGCAATCTTACTGAATGCAAATTTGTGTGCAGGACACACAGTGAGACCAAAAAAAACAAAAAATAAGGTTTTTTGCAGCAGGGAAAGATTCATTTCAGGGCCAAACAAGGAGAATGGGCAGTTCATGCTCAAAAACACCAAACACCCTAGATGGTTTTCAGGGAAACACTTTTATTGGCAATTTTGGGCATGTGATTTTCTTCTGATTGGTTGGTTGTGAGGTAACAGGGCTTTAAGTTACCATTTTCCACCTGGCTGGGAGCCTTATTTCCTGCAGAAGAGCTCAGATATTGTTATGTATATCCCTTGAGGAGGAACCAGGATCCTAATTGCTGTGCTATTGTTTCCTGATTGCTCCTCCTTTGTTTCTACATTCCCTTCCCCTTCCCTATTCAGTTCAGTTCAGTTCATTTCAGTCCTCAGTCCTGTCGGACTATTTGTGACCCCATGAATCGCAGCACGCCAGGCCTCCCTGTCCATCACCAACTCCCAGAGCTCACTCAAACTCACGTCCATGGAGTCGGTGATGCCATCCAGCCATCTCATCCTCTGTCGCCCCTTCTCCTCCTGCCCCCAATCACATCCAGTATCAGGGTCTTTTCCAGTGAGTCAACTCTTCGCATGAGGTGGCCAAAGTATTGGAATTTCAGCTTCAGCATCAGTCCTTCCAATGAACACCCAGGACTGGTCTCCTTTAGGATGGACTGGTTGGATTTCCTTGCAGTCCAAGGGACTCTCAAGAGTCTTCTCCAACACCACAGTTCAAAAGCATCAATTCTTCAGTGCTCAGCCTTCTTCACAGTCCAACTCTCACATCCATACATGACCACTGGAAAAACCATAGCCTTGACTAGACGGACCTTTGTTGGCAAAGTAATATCTCTGCTTTTGAATATGCTATCTAGGTTGTTCATAACTTTCCTTCTAAGGAGTAAGTGTCTTTTAATTTCATGGCTGCAATCACCATCCACAGTGATTTTGGAGCCCCCCAAAATAAAGTCTGACATGGTTTCCACTGTTTCCCCACCTATTTCCCATGCAGTGATGGGACCAGATGCCATGATCTTCATTTTCTGAATGTTGAGCTTTAAGCCAATTTTTTCACTCTCCTCTTTCACTTTCATCAAGAGGCTTTTTAGTTCCTCTTCACTTTCTGCCATAAGGGTGGTGTCATCTGCATATCTGAGGTTATTGATATTTCTCCCGGCAATCTTGATTCCAGCTTGTGCTTCTTCCAGCCAACCGTTTCTCATGATGTATTCTGCATAGAAGTTAAATAAGCAGGGTGACAATATACAGCCTTGACGTACTCCTTTTCCTATTTGGAACCAGTCTGTTGTTCCATGTCCAGTTCTAACTGTTGCTTCCTGACCTGCATATAGGTTTCTCACGAGGCAGGTCAGGTGGTCTGGTATTCCCATCTCTTTCAGAATTGTCCACAGTTGATTGTGATCCACACAGTCAAAGGCTTTGGCATAGTCAATAAAGCAGAAATAGATGTTTTTCTGGAACTCTGCTTTTTTCATGATCCATTGGATGTTGGTAATTTGATCTCTGGTTCCTCTGCCCTTTCTAAAACCAGCTTGAACATCTGGAAGTTCATGGTTCACGTATTGCTGAAGCCTGGCTTGGAAAATTTTGAGCATTACTTTACTAGCGTGTGAGATAAGTGCAATTGTGCGGTAGTTTGAGCGTTCTTTGGCATTGCCTTTCATTGGGATTGGAATGAAAACTGACCTTTTCCAGTCCTGTGGCCACTGCTGAGTTTTCCAAATTTGCTGGCATATTGAGGGAAGCACTTTCACAGCATCATCTTTCAGGATTTGAAATAGCTCAACTGGAATTCCATCACCTCCACTAGCTTTGTTCGTAGTGATGCTTTCTAAGGCACACTTGACATCATATTCCAGGATATCTGGCTCCAAGTATCTGCTCTTTGATACTCAGAGAAGGTCTAGGAAGCTGAAGCCTTTTCCCTGCAGACTAGAAACAGGAGACATGGAAAGGATTTGTATAACGGAATAGCACTCCATGGGGCCTTCCCAGGGCAGAGCCCTCCCCCATATCTTCTGCTTTAGCTCTCCTCTGAAGTACCCAGATAATAGCATCTGATGGGTGTTTTCTGAGTTGGTTTATACCCCACAAAATGGAAGGTGTTAAGTATTTGATAACCATGAGCATGTAGTAGCCTACAGACCTACTGGAGTCTACGGACTGATAATGTGAACCCCTGTGATACCATCCTATAACCTCACCACCATCTGATCAGAGATTTGAACATTAGCTGATCACATACCCTGCAGCCCTCCCTCCCTTACCTGGCCTTTAAAAATGTTTTGCTGAAGCCCTCGGGGGAGTGTGGGGGTTTTGAGCATGAGCCTCCGGTTCTCCTTTTATTGGCGCCTTATAATAAATGCTGCACAGTCCTTCACTGCAACCTATGTCAGTAGATTGGCTTTACTGTGTGGGTGAGTGGGCCCACGTTTGGTTCCGTAACTTTTGAACCTGGAAGGGCCCCACAGGGTCCTGCTTGGTTCCAGTAGTAAACACTGCTGAAAACTCCTTAATTTCCCCCGCTTACTTGGTTTCCTTGAAATTGATGCCAAACCCTTGGCTTTCTGTGCACTGATGCCAAACAGAAGTACAGAGACAAACATATGGAGTAGAAAGAAAGAGTGGCTTTATTTCTTTGCCAGGCAAAGAGGGGACACAGCAGACAAGAGTCTCAAGAACTCTGCCCCCTATTCCCCAGGGAATAGGTCTCTGGTCCCTTTAATCTTGCCTCAGGTGGTTTCAAGGCTGCTCCTCCTTTGATTAGCAGCTGTTGGAATCTGCCCCTGGGAAGTCAGGGAAGGTCATGGAGGCTGAATGAAGGCTATTTCCTATAATCAAATGAATGGGGGACACAGAAAGGCTTTGTGCCCAGGAGCCCCACAGGGCCCCCACAGGGCATCAAAATCACACTGTCCTTGCTTTGTCTGCTTTTCTCAGTATTTGTCCTCTGTTTGCTTTCCTGGCTCCTCTTCTTCCTCCTGCCTCTTCATCTGGCTATTTAGGGTCTGTCCCATTCCCACGTCCTCTTCCCTTCTCTTTCCATGTTCTTTCTCTCCAGTCTCCTCTACTCTGTTGGAAGCTGGCCTGCAAGTGCAGTGAATAGCCATTGAAGTGGACTGCATGTAGTTTTTAAGTGATGTAATTTTCAAGGAGGATGGGCAGACCTGTCATTTGCATGAATAATCAGAACATTTCCCATTTGGGCTGCTCCAAAAGTCAGTCTGTCAAAGCTTGTGAATTGTGTTAGCAATTTTGTTTTCAATTTTTTGCCCTTGAGTAAGGGCACCTGCCTGTCTGTTATGGGTGCTATTGTCAAGGTTGATAATGCAAAGCAGGCAAGTGGAGGCAGAGGGAAGGGTAACTGCCATTTGAAGTTCTATGACAAGAGACGGGTAAAGGGATTCTGAGAAAGTCCTGGAATAATGAGGACAATGAACCATTGTTCTCAGGGCTTCATTTTTAAACTGTTTTGATACGTATCTCAAACCTCAATTGTTTACATATGAATTACAAGACTTCTAGGAAAGCGTAAAATCCATGAAAATTATATGCAAAGAATTCTCCTGATGGTCTGTGTTTTGGATTTAGTTGACCTACAGCTAAATCAATGAAAACATACTTTCTGACTTCAAAGGTTAGAATTAAGGAGTGTGGTTCTAGGAGGAGAGGAAAAGGAGACTGGGAGAGGTCATCCCACTGCAAAAGGTGAGGAGAGAGAGGAAGAGGAAGCGAACACTTCTTAGTAATTACCCCATGCTCCCCTGATGGCTCAGCAGTAAAGAGTCTGCCTGTAAAACAGGAGACCTGGGTTAGGTCCCTGGGTCAGGAAGACCCCCTGGAGGAGAAAATGATAACCCACCCCAGTATTCTTGCCTGGGAAATCCCATGGACAGAGAAGTCTGGTGAGGCTACAGTCCATGGGTTCACAAAAGAGTCGGATGCGACTTAGTGACTGAACAGCAACCTTGTGCTCAGCACCAGAAGGGTTTTCTCATTCAGTATCCAGAAAATTTCTGTAAAGGGAGAGTCTTACCCTATTTTATAGAGAAAGAAACAGGCTCAGACAAAACCCCTTCCTGAGGCCACACTCAGGATGTTCTGACCTTAAAGTCTGTGTCCTTAATGTTCCCAGTAAATTTAAGGTTCTTGCTTCACTGTGAAAGAATTTAGATACGAAGTGATGGTAAGAAGTACATTTATTTAGAGAGAAACACACTTCACACTTTACATACAGGATGTGGGCCATCTCTGAAGGTGAGAGAGCCCCGAATAGTTTTTATGGACTGGGTAATTTCATAGGCTAATGAGTGGGAAGGTTATTCCAATTATTTTGGGAAAGGGGCGGAGATTTCCAGGAATTGGGTCACCGCCCACATTTTGACCTTTTATGGTTGGCCTCAGAACTGTCACTGCGCGGGTGGGTGTGTCATTTAACATGCTAATGTATTACAATGAACGTATAATGAGGCTGAAGGTCTCCTGGAAGGCGGGTCTTCCGCCATCTTGGACCTAGCTGGTTCTAACTGGTTTTTGTTGTGTCCTATGGTCATATCACTTTTTTTAAGGTTGCACCCTGCCTCTTTCCCTCTTGTTTCAGTAAGCACCCACCCAACCCCCTGTCCCAGAAGGGCTGCCGGTTTAGGGCACTCTGATGTGACTTTAAGGTCTTTCGTTAACTTCAGCTTCTGTCGTCACCATGTGAAATGTAGGGGAATGCAGTGAGGTCATGACTGAACAAGGTATATTTCAGTCGTGACCTTGATTTGTTTATAACACAAACCAGTGAGAGTCTTAGGATGAGTTCATATCCCTTCCTCCTGTAGCCCACGACCCTTTCCACACACACACACACACACACACCCCCCATGCCCACACTCCCCTGAGTTTGAAAGAGTTGTTGGAAGAGATTCAGTTCTGTTCATTCTCACACTATCTTTGGTTCAACCCACTGTAACCAAATGGATTGAACCTGCTTTCCGTCACCTTTCTGGGCTTAGGAAATTCTGGAGACGGTGGCTTTATCACATCTGGGTCCTAAGACCTTGCGTTGGCCAACCAGTGAAACCCTCTCATCACATATGTGTGAAAAATTCTTGCTTAAATGAGTCACACCGAGCAATTTCTTACGTGATGCCCTTTTTTTGATTGCTGCAAAGACAGGAAAAGGAGGAGAAATTATGTTGAAGAAGAGAGGTTAGAAAAGAAAGATCTGTCCTTTCCTCTGTGCTTGATTTAAAAAAAAAAAACAAACTTTTTAACAGTTGAAATTTGATACTTGTGGTTTTGAAGAATAAAATTCCCAAGCCTTCTCTTGGACCGCTGTGGCTCTGACCTGGCTGCCGTCCCACAGTCTGTTAGGCTGAGCATGATCGGAAGGACTCTTGGTATTGGCAGCTGAAAGGAACAAACAGCTGAGAAACAACTGCCACCACCTTACAAACATCTCGAAAGCTGAGTACTTTTAAAGTGGAGTGTGTGTTGGGATCCATGCCCGCCTCATTGTGGTGTTGCAAGGAATGATGCTGGATTTCCATGAATCTTAGGTTGTAAAGGTCTTTCCAAGATTATTCTTGGTTGCCTAGAGTCCAAGGTTTCCTAAGGTCAAGGAAAGCCATCTTAGAGAACATATGAGCACAGCCCCTGAGCCAAAAGCATTAATTTTTCTTTTTCCCTTAATGCTTGCCTGTGAAACATTTCCCGATTATTTTTCCATGTTGTTCTTAAGCAAGTAGTTCCTCTTGCTTTACTGCCTAGACTTTTTCAATAAAGGGTTGAACCGCTCGCTTCAGAAATAAAATGTTCAGAGGACTCCCCCATATGGGAATCCACTTTAAGAAGAAAGTCTGTGCCACTGACTCAGGTCCAGAAACCCATGTCCATTTCTTACAAGAGGTCCTGTCCAACTGGCTCTCACCTTCCCTTCCAGTTCTCAGGGGTTCTGATTTGAAAGCACTTAATGAGGGTGCTAATTAGAACCTGATCAGGTTGCTAATGAAGTCGTTGACAGCCCAGATCAACTAAGAAAGGAAAAAGCATCCCAGGCCTTTTCTTTGCAACCTCTTCAGGAGATGACACTCTCTTTTTAATTGCTTTCAAACAGGCTTTGCTGAACCAATCAGCCGCTGTCATCGCTGCTTGGCTCCTGGTCACACTGCCTGTGCCAGCTAGAGACTGCACTGCAGAGGGGGGAAGCGTGTGGACTTGGGGAAGCAAGGCTTCCCTTTCCCCCGTGCCTGAAACTATAAACCTTCTACTTCCAAGGGGTTTGCTCTGCCTACTGATCCCCGCCCCTGACCACTGACCTTCTGAGATAAACGCTGAATCGCCATGTAACCAGCACATCCCACATAGTGTGTGTGTGTGTTTGTGTGTGTGTGTGTGTGTGTGTGTGTGCAGCATGAGGACTGAAACCGAACTGGTTTAAATAATACTTCTACTTTATTCCCCCTACCCCCCTGCTAACCTGGATGCCGGACTCCGGACACAGAACTCTTGCATCTGGATGATGATTTTTATGGTGGAAACAACAATAGTGGGTGAATTCTGACATAGTGGGCATGACTCAGGAGAAAATGAAGTTGGTTTCTAGGCTGCAGTCATCTCACACAAGGTGTGAGGAATCCTGTGAAGCCAGGTCTGCAAATAGGCCAGAGGGGCCTGATGATGGGATGGGAGACAGACCACAGCTCAGGCAGAGGGGACCGGAGAGGGGATGGGACTGACACTGAAGAAAAGGGGAGATAGACAAAGGGTTTAAAGAAAAAAAATTGTTAAGTATATTTGTTTATTTATTTTTGGCTGTGCTGGGTTTTTGTTGCCATGTGGGCTTTCTCTAGTTCCTACGAGTAGGGGCTCCTCTCTAGTTGCGGTGCACAGGCTTCTGTTTGCGACAGCTTCTCTTGTTGCAGAGCGCAGGCTCCAGGGCACGTGGGCTTCAGTAGCTGTGGCGCACAGACTCAGTTGCCCCTCGGCATGTGGGATCTTCCCAGACCAGGGATTGAACCCGTGTCCCCTGCACTGGCAGGTGGATTCTTAACCGCTGGTCCACCAGGGACGCCCCAGTGAAATACTTTTTAAAAATATATATTGAGCATCTTCTGTGCCAGGTGCCGTGCTGATCACAAGCTGTAGAGCATGGAATGAAACACGACTCTTTGGAAGACAGACCATAAAGAAATGATTGTAAGTAAAGTGTGAAGTACTGCAAAAGGTAGATTCTGAGCGCCCTGTACGGACACTGCAGAGTTGGCTGCAGAAGGAGCTTTAGGCTGAGATGCAAAGGTCATGTAAGGGCTGGAGGGGCAGAGGGGCCAGAGCAGAGTTCCCGTTGCCCAACAGCACACGGAAAATGGGAGGGAGAGAGAACAGGACCTAAGAAAAGTGCCATATGTTGGAGCAGAGACAGGAATGGCAGGATTTCATGAGTTGAGGCTGGAGCAAAGCCCAATTATCTGTAGCCCTTTAAGTCACACGATGGATTTGCGACTGGAAGGAAGGCATTAAAAGGTTTTAAGCAGGGGATTCTTAGGATCGGATTGTATTCTTGAAATCTCCCAGCAGCTGTGTGGGGGAACTGAACAGAATGAGTCCAGATGGGAAGCGGGCCAATGATCTGGGCTTCTGCAGTGGTCCAAATGAAAGTCAGTGGTGGCTTGCACTACGATGCTGATGGTGGGAATGGGGAAGGGGCGGGGTGTACTTGAGAGATCTATATAGAAAATGGGATGAGCAAGAATTGCTGGTTAATTGGGTGTTGGGGGTGAGAAAGGAGTTGTCAAGAGTGGTTCCCAAAGGTATGCTTTAGTGGTGGGTTCAAAGTGGGGCCATTTCCTGAGATTAAGAGTGGTGGGGAGACGGTAGAACCAGGTCTGGGGCTGGGACAGTGGTAACTCACGTCTTGGCCGTATTTAATCTGAGGCATAGGATGGTGACCTTGGGAAGGCCAGTGGGATTGGTAGGTCTGGAACCAGGATGAGTGGAGGGTCCTTAGCTAACAGTAGACTGAAATCTGTGGAGCTCCATAAAACTTCCTTGTGGGGAGGCAAGCCTCTCTTCCCAAAAGAAGTACAAACCTGAAGCCAGGGCCTGAAGAATTCCACCATTTAACAGTCTCTCAAAAAAGGAGGAAATGAGGGACTGTCCTGGTGGTCCCCTTGCAATGCAGGGGATGCAGATTCCTTCCCTGGTTGGGGGAAAAGAGCCCACATGCCACGGAGCAGAGAAGCTTGTGAGCCACACTCTGGAGTCCACGAGCCACAACTGCAAGTGCGTGTACCACAGCAAAAGATTGTGCACGATGAAGTGAAGATCCTGCATGTGCAACTGAGACCACGATGCAGTGAAGATCCTGCGTGTGCAACTGAGCCCTGACAGCCAAATAAATAGATATATATTTTTTAATCCTTTAAAAGGAAAGGAGGAATCTTGGGAATTCACCAAGACAACTAAGAAGAAGCTGCCAGAGACAGGAGGAGAGACACACCCTGGGGTGATGGATTTCATGTTCGAGGCTTTCTGCAAGGAGATCACTGTGGACCAATAACCACGCAGGCCTGAGCGCACTGGTTTCCAAAAACGTTTAAGCAGCAGAGCCCCTGAAAGTGAGATCTTTCCAGGTGACCCCCTTTCCAGCAGGGCTTGAGATGCTGCTCGCTCAGCCTTCCTCTTGTCAACGCCACCTCTGAACCCCAAGGCTCTGAGGAAGGACATTGGAACCACCCTGGCCTAGAGGACACCCACTTGGTCCCCTGAGTTGAGGGCATCTCCCAGCAGAATCGCCTTTGGACTCTCCCGAGGCTGTGCACCACGCTACCCCATGAACCAGCCAACAGCCCAGCTCCTTTGCGCCATGAGCTTACAGAATCTGACCTCTGCATTACTCCAGGTTAGAAAGGATCCGGGAGCCAATTACCAGACACCTCCCCTTATCCCCCCAGTGATAACTGCCTCATAATCCTTGGAAACCCAGCTTAGATGTCATTAACTTCATGACCCTCCCTAGGCCCCCAGTTCTGAACTGATGCTGCCTCCCCGGGCTGCTTTTTACTGAGTCCAGTTCACAGACTACTTGGATTAGCTGTTTACACTCTCCTGCCAGACTGCGTTTCTCGAGGGCTGGGATTCTTTACACATTAAAGCAGGACAGTGCCTGACACAGTGTGCATGTGGACCACGTCTGCCCAGCTCACTTCAGTTCAGTCGCTTAGTCGTGTCCGACTCTTTGCAACCCCATGGACTGCAGCGTGCCAGGCCCCCCTGTCCATCACCAACTCCTGGAGCTTGCTCAAACTCACGTCCATGGAGTCGGTGATGCCGTCCAACCATCTCATCCTCTGTCGTCCCCTTCTCCTCCCACCTTCAATCTTTCCCAGCATCAGGGTCTCTTCCAATGAGTCAGTTCTTCACATCAGGTGGCCAAAGTATTAGAGTTTCAGCTTCAACATCAGTCCTTCCGATGAATATTCAGGACTTATCTCCTTTAGGATGGACTGGTTGGATCTCCTTGCAGTCCAAGGGACTCTCAAGAGTCTTCTCCAACACCACAGTTCAAAAGCATCAATTCTTCAGCGCTCAGCTTTCTGTCTAGATATTTGCCCAATTGGATGAAATTACATTGAATCTGAACTTGGAAGGGCGCTGGGACTTCCCTGGTAGTCCAGTGGTTTAGAGTCCACCTTCCAGGGCAGGGGACGTGGGTGCGGGTTCAATCCCGGGTTGAGGAACTGAGATCCCACATGCTTCAGGGCCAATAAGCCTGAGCTGCGACTACCAAGCCTGTGCGCTCGCGAGCCTGTGTTCTGCAACGAGAGAAGCCTATGTGCCACAACAAGGACCCAGCTTGGCAAAGACAAAACTTGGAAGGGCCCAGGCTAGTCTACAGTCCTTCCTTCTTATATAAAAGGGTAAGGATAAGCTCCAGCTCGCTGCTGGCAGAGCTCGTTCTAGAATCCAGAATCCTGATTTCGAGTCCAGTATTCCTAGGCTCCTTTCTTCGGTGCTCAAGGGTCGACAGCACTGAATAAATAGGAAAATGTTGGAGGAAAAACTCCTTAGTTTGCAAGTCACAGGAGTCTCTAACTGATTTAAGTGGTGCCATCTCAGTTCCACCCACCAGGCCCACAGTGTAAACCGACTTTCTCTGGAGTCATTTTTCCTAAGACGAGTGTGACTGTCTCTCCTACTTGTCTTCACCACCTGTCATGGTTCTGGCTCCTCTACAGATTTCCTGTTTTTTTGAGTGCCTACCTTCAAAAGAAGGGCCACTTCTCACATTTTCTAGTGGAAATGTTTTGTTCGTTTGTTTTTAATCTCCTCTTGCAGGATTTGGCCCAAATATAAAGGCCCTGGCGCTTTCTCTGTGTGGACAAGGGCTAGGAAATTCCTTGGGGGAAAAAGTAAAATTGGACTCTTTTCCTTGGAAACAGAGTAACTGTGCTTTTTTGGAAGACCAGTTGAACGGGGCTCTCAAGAGGCATACTGCTAAGTCACTTCAGTCGTGTCCGACTCTGTGCGACCCCATAGACGGCAGCCCACCAGGCTCCTCTGCCCTTGGGATTTGCCAGGCAAGAACACTGGAGTGGGGTGCCACTGCCTTCTCCGCTCAAGAGGCATCCTTGAGTATAAAAGCTACAAGCAGTTGTTTCTCACTGTTCTTGGTGGAAGTGACCCCCCTTCCACCACAATTTAGAAGGAACTGGCTAAAGGGTCTGAGAACCTGGTGTTCACTTCTCTCTCCCATTTATTTCTTTTTCTTAAAGATTTTTTTTTGATGTGGACCATTTTTAAAGTCTTTATTGAATTTGTTGCAATATTGCCTCTGTTTTATGTTTTGCTTTTTGGCTGCTCCACAGCATGTGGGATTAAACCCTTACCCCCTGCACTGGGAGATGAGGTCTTAACTGCAGGATCACCAGGAAGTCCCTGTTCTCATTAATCATTTACCTGGGTCAGCTGTTTCCCCTTAGAGCACCCCTCCTGATACTCTGCCACCTCCCAGCTTTGGGCTAAGAGTTATTGTCAACCTACTGGTTTTCTTGAGGAAGTAAAAGCAATGGAAAAGAAGAATGAAAGCTCAGGACTTGATCCCATGTTCCAGCCCTGGTGTGCAATCTGTCCCTTCATCCCTGTGGGCCTCAGTTTCCTCATCTGCAAAATGGGACTGATAGCCCCTCCCCAGGAGGGTAGTTGTGAGGACTGATGAAAATGTCTATAAAGCCCCCAGCCAAGTGCTTGGCCCATGGAGTCACCTAAGGAACATTACTTGTTAATAAACCACATTTTTTTTTTCCAGGTAAAATCATTAGTTTGACTTGCCTTGATCTTGCTTGCTTGTCCGAACCAGCTATGATTGATCCATGTACTCACCATTTTCACGGAAGTGAGTGCAATAAAGGATTTGCTGCTCTAATTACTGTTGTCACTAACAGCACCATTGTGATGCTTATTGATGGAAAGTTTCTGTTAAAGATAGATTCTTGCATGATAAGTAGTTACACGTAACCGAAGGCATATGAAGAATGTAGCCCAGATAGCTTTCTGTATTTTCCCTGTTTTGTGCTAGAAAAATATGAATTAATCTGTCAAAATAAAAGGATAAAGTGTTTAACCAGTGAAGGCTACTTGGACTACTTGAGTCTCGCTTCTGCAGCTTTTCAGGGTATCCTTGGCAACTGGTTAGGCACGAGCTGAGCTTCCCAGAGGAAGCTCTCGGATGGAGGACACACAAAGGTCACACTTGCAAAGCTCTTCGTGTCTGTCAGCTGGCGTCTGTGGGCAATGTGTGCTTTTTAGTGAGCCCGTTGAATTACAAGCAAGACGTGGGTGGCCAGATTCTTTCCCTTCAATAGAAATATAGTTTTCTACACTAATGTCTGATTTTCATTTCATAGCTCTCTGGTTAAGAGGTACCATATAACAATATCTTAACCCTGGCTTAAAAGCAACCTGAAGGGCTACTCTTTTCTTTGTATCTTTACACTGGAACCCATTGCTTTTCTATTCATAGGCCCTTCCTGAAAGCCTTGAGTGGGCCATTTGTAGCATCAAATCCAATAACTGGATTCTCTTGACTCTTTTCACAGCATTGAGTATTTGCTGGAAACTGTTTTAGTACAAACTAGTCATAAGGAAATGGCAACCCACTCCAGTGTTCTTGCCTGGAGGATCCCAGGGACGGGGGAGCCTGGTGGGCTGCCGTCTCTGGGGTCGCACAGAGTCGGACACGACTGAGCGACTTCACTTTCACTTTTCACTTTCATGCATTGGAGAAGGCAATGGCAACCCACTCCAGTGTTCTTGCCTGGAGAATCCCAGGGACGGGGGAGCCTGGTGGGCTGCCGTCTATGGGGTCGCACAGAGTCGGACACAACTGAAGCGACTTAGCAGCAGCAGCAGCAGCTGTCATACCTAAGAGCATATCCCAAGGAAATAATTAGGAACACCCAAAAAGCTGAAGAAATTCATACCAGCTTCACTCATAGCAGGAAAACACTGGACACACCTGAGACATCCAGCAGTGGTGATGTGGTTGAGGGGATTAGAACCCACCATGAGAAAGAGTTGCCTTTATGGGAGGGTTTTAACAGATGGCATGGGGAAATGTTTGTGAATTAATGTTAATGTAGGACATAAAATTGTTTGTTGAGCCTAATCTTTACGTAAATCTGGGAAGATAGATGAAGACCAAAAGGAAATGATCCTAGAGGATAATTGTACCAAGGTTGTTCCTTGGAAGAGGGACTTTAAGAGACTTTTATTTTATTCTTTATATTTTCTATTTTTCACAGCACACATTAATAACTGTGATTTAGGTAAAAGTGTCATTTAACAGAAGTAAAGGCAAAATCTCATAGGTCCAAGGAGGTGATTGTGGTAGAACTTTTAGATTATAAAATAGTAGGAAGTGGCAGCTGCTGGATATTAATGTTTAGCGCTGCTGCTGCTGCCGCTGCTGCTAAGTAGCTTCAGTCGTGTCTTACTCTGTGTGACCCCGTAGATGGTAACCCACCAGGCTGCCCCATCCCTGGGATTCTCCAGGCAGGAACACTGGAGTGGGTCCCATTTCCTTCCCCAATGCATGAAAGTGAAAAGTGAAAGTGAAGTCATTCAGTTGTGTCCGACCCTTAGCGACCCCATGGACTGCAGCCCACCAGGCTCTCCGTCCATGGGATTTTCCAGGCAAGAGTACTGGAGTGGGGTGCCATCTCCTTCTCCAGTTTAGCACTGAGATAACATTTAATGGGATACCTTTAAGGTGTATTGTAGCGCCTGAGCTCATTTTCATACCATCCCTGTGTGGCAAGCAGTAAGAATTGTAATGATTTTGTGGATGAAAAAAAAAAAAAAAAATCCAGGCACAGAATGAACATTGCATTTTGTTTCTACTGATGTTTTTAAGCTGTGAAACTCAGGCCCACATGAGGACGTGTTGCCACCCGTCCTCATTCATTCACACCAGACATTTAGGATTGGCAGGAACCGTAGAAACAGCGTGTCGTCCACTGCCTCGCCAGGAGGAAAGTGAGGGGAACACGAGTCAGCCTCGCATTTGGAAAGATCATTTCCACGCCTACTTGTTTAGTACAGAGGGTCTTCCAAATGAGCTTTTACTTTAATATATATGATTAAATTATTCTTGCTGAGAACCTTCAAAAGAAAAAAGGAGGGGATGCTGAATGATTACAGAGTAGATGGGAGATGGGGCAGGCAGGAGGGCTATTGGCAGCCAGAGAAAGTGGGCCGGACTCCCGGTCTCCCCACCTGCTCAGTGTCCTGGGCTCTCCTCATCCCCGTGTAACAGTCAGACTATTCGAGCTCCTCCCTAGTGGCCCTCCAGTCTCCCGCTACTGGTGTCTCCAGCACACCAGCCCATCTAAGGTAACTCATATTTGGGATTCAGGGTATACTCTCCCTGGAATGATAAGAGAATTCTAAGCTTTTCTCCCTCCCAGTTTTCTGATGTAGTTTTAAAAGGTGGTCACGGTCCAGATTCAGAAGAAGCATATATACATATTCCCTGACAGTTACCATCTCTGATGGTTTTTTTTTTTTAATCAGTGCTTAACTGAAGATAAACTTTTTTTGGAAACTTTTTTTGTAGCATCCGTGAGTTTGTGAGAACTCCCCAAAAGGCAAATGTTCATATGAAGATGCAACATTCGGCGCTTAATAGGTACCTAGGTTCAAATGGATGTTTTCTCTTTGGTTAGTTGACCCTCAGTTTCTTCAAAGTGCAAAAAGAAGGTAATCAGAATAACGTAATAGGGCTAGGTTCCTCAGGATATGGTGTGCTATGCTGCAATAACAAGTAAATCTGGAAATATCAGTAGTTCAGAACAGCGAAATTGACTTTTTGCTCTATTAACATCTGATGTGCATTTCCTGGGCCCTCCTCGATCCGATGACTCTGGGATGCAGGTACCTTCCATCCAGCGTCGCCATCACCTAACATGTCGCTTCTAGGGTCATTGAGCCAGGGAAGTGAGAGTTAAAAGATCGGGCACTGTCTCTTAACTGTTGCATCTGGAAATGACATGTCACTTCCTATCATATTTCATTGACTCAAACTAGTCATATAACTTTGCCTAACTGCAAGGAGATTGGATGTTTAGGAAAATACATAGGTCGCTGTGTCTGCAGCAAATGTCTCTGCCACCTTACTAACATTAACTGAGCCCTTCCTATGTGCCAGGCACTTTCATAACTACTTTACATGCTGATTCCATTTAGCCCTAAACCTTAGGAAGCAGTTACTAATGTCTCCATTGTACAGATGCTACACTGAGCCACAGAGGGTTTAGGCCACTTGCTTTAGGCCCACAGCCAGTAAGAGACAGAGCCAGGATTCTGACTCCAGGACCTGGTACTTCACCTCTATGCCTGTCGCCTCCCTAGTATTAATAACATCTCTCCTTAGGGGTTTTCTGAAAAACGATAGGCAATGTAAATAAAACAGCTGGTATGCAACGTCTGGCATGCAGCAGCTACTCACAAATGACAGCATTTTTTTCTCTTATCATTGTTTTTGTTGGCTACCTCAGATCCTTTCTGAGTCAAGGCAGAGTATAAATAGATGGCTGTGTGATAGAGCTTTATTAAAAGGTACCCCTTTTGTCCTGGCATCTGAGGTTGCATGGAATGCTTTAATATAACCTTGCAGAGAAGTATCAAGTAATTACCATCATGTGGAAGTATTTTAGCAAGCCGTGCCCATTCTTACCCTGTAATGGCATGAAAGCAAAGTCTACATTTTAATTACTGGCCTGCCATGTCTCATTACTGGTATCTGCAAGGCTGCTCTGAGCAGAATGTAAGGACACAACAGTAGCTTATTTTGTATTTGTTTTAATTAAACATTAGCACCGATCCTGACTTGTTCTTTCGGTAGTTAAAGCAAAAATACCGTGCTGTAAAGTGATTTCTGAATCTCTTTGTAGAGCCAGAAATATATTTGGTGTTGAAGTGACTCCCCTGCCTCTTTCCTACCAGAAGTTAATTGAAATCACTTCTTCCCTTTCTTGGGGAGCCTCAGAGAGCCTAAGGGATGGGCCAGTGATCAAGCAGCAAAGGAACTGTTTCGGATTCTCCAGATTTGCAGCGACCGGTGAAGGATATCACTGAGTCTGTAGAAGGACTAGGGTGATCAGTGGTACAAGTGAAAGAGTGTGCTCCGGTGAGATTCCTCCTTGCCAAGTGGGAGATGGAAGGCAGACTCTGGGTACTTCAGAACTATTTCTAGTTCTCTCCTCCCACTGGGAGTTGGGCGAAGCCTCTTTTTTTATTCCTTACCTCTCTCAGAAGCCCAGTTTCTGCCATAGATTGGTGCCCATTGTCTCTGAAAAAAGGAGGTGCCTTCCTAGGAATTTCTCATTAAACTGTGGATGGTGAGGCGCTCGGCTCAGCGATGGGCCAGGATAGAACACACTACCTCAGCATCATCACACACAGATAAATAATAACTCGGGATCGACCCCTGGGTTGGGAAGATCCTCTGGAGAAGGAATTGGCAACTCATTCCAGGATGCTTGCTTGGGAAATCCCATGGACAGAGGAGCCTGGCGGGCAGCAGTCCATGGTGGTCCCAAAAGAATCAGACATGATTTAGTAACTCAACAACAACAACAAAAAGAATTAGAAGTTCAAAACACTACATAGAGATACCCGGGGGAGTGCAGAGGAAGCGGTAGCTAACTCAGCGGATCTGTCTACAAGATCGCTGAACCATATATGTGGATGCCTCAGAGTCCTTTTCTACTGATCAGAACCCGCAGGTGATACGGTTTCTGAGGACTAAAAAGACCATGATAGGTAATGTAATTCCCAGTATCATTTCAGCTTTAAGTGATTATCATTCTGAAGGATCTTTGGGTTAGGTACTGAGACTTTCGGCATTTTGGAAATAATGTCAGCCAGATATTGGATAAATTTTGGCAAGTTTTTAAAAGTAAGTATTCTGCAAAATAGCATGTATTCTGTGATTCTAACTATACAAAAATAGACATATACATATCCAGCATCCAGAAGGGAATATGTATGGAAGGGAGTTACTTTAGAGGTGAGACGATGACTTTATTTTTTAGGAAATATTTCAATATTGCATTGCCTTCAGTTTAAAGAGAGAACAAATAATTATTCTGCTATAGCCAAAACATTATATTAAAAAAATATCAATGGGAAAAGCATCTCAGTGAGGCTGAGAAAGGGAATCTTTAAAAATAACTCAGAAACAGTCACACTTGATGGAAATTCTGACCTGTGGACAGAGAACTTGAAAAGGATTTTAAAGCAGAAACGCATTTTTAGGGATATACAGGAAGATTTTTAGAAGTCAAAAGATCCTGGTCTAATTAGGGAACTGCTACTGGTATTTCTCAACCATCAGAGCAAAACTAAGAACATTCTAAATAAGAAAGAAAAAGTCCCCCCAAACACACAAATGCCACAAACCAAAGCATCTTTGGATTTGTTCCTTATACTCTAATATTTGCTCACACATACACACAAAATTTAACATGACTTCAGATACATTTACATAGCTTTTTTCCCACAACAGCTGTTCGTATTTTTACTTATATTGTACAATACTGTATTGTTTAATGTATTCAGAGAAGGATTCACTGACTATACTTAAAAACATGGTTATTCTGGTACACTTGTTGACTTGAACTATCTGACCTGCTTTTTTAAAAAACCAAAACACCATTGAGATTGTCGCAGAAAGGGAAAATATGTCAGTCTTGTCGTGTTTGGCTTGAACAGACATGAGG
Organism: Bos indicus; assembly: GCF_029378745.1. Lineage (NCBI taxonomy): Eukaryota > Metazoa > Chordata > Mammalia > Artiodactyla > Bovidae > Bos > Bos indicus. The sequence goes on from NC_091761.1 coordinate 132,179,645, forward strand.
AAAGGTCCCAGTCCCAGGTCACCTGGACGCCCTCCACTCGGGAACCCTGTGGCAGGGATTCTGCAGCAGAGAGTACTTGACCTTAAGGTTCTTCCTAAAGCTTCTGAGCCTTTGTTTTGTGTGGCTGACATTCCAGAAAGCTTAGCTGCAAACGGAGCTCCAGCACAGAGCCTGCACCATAATCTTCCAGGGACTTGTCCTGGTGAAAACCCGGTCCATGTAGCAACACAGGTGGTGCTGTGGGTTTCCGAGGGCAGGAGCTGTCTTTAGGAGCCTGCCTGGCCTGTGCAACCTGAGCCTGAGCGTCATTCTTTAAACTACGTTGCCTTTTTGACGTGTAAGCTCATGACCGTTTCCTGTTTTCCCTGATTCAACCTGCCGAGCCAGATCGCACCATCTCCCTCTGGTCTTGGAAGAGCGAACCCTGTCCCCACCCCGCCCTCGCCATCGCTGTGCTGGGCCAAGTGGAACCGCTGAACAAACACCCGCCAGATTGCCGCAGGCCCCGGCCAGCTGCAGTTGGAGACACATCGCCATCTAGTGGAGAAACAAAAGAAATCTGTCCCCCACTTTAAAAAAAAAAGCAGGGCATCCTTGAAGTAGACCAAAGAAATCAATTGCCCTCATTTGATACCAAAGGAGCTTGAGAATCAGAGAAGGAAATGGGCTTCCCAAATGTCACACAGCCGGCTAGTGGCAGCATCGACCCTACAGAATCTCATCACCGGAGCCTTGGTTCAGCATTCTTTGCACTCCAGTACTCTTGCCTGGAAAATCCCATGGGCGGAGGAGCCTGGTAGGCTGCAGTCCATGGGGTTGAAAAGAGTCGGACACAACTGAGCGACTTCACTTTCACTTTTCACTTTCATGCATTGGAGAAGGAAATGGCAACCCGCTCCAGTATTCTTGCCTGGAGAATCCCAGGGACGGGGGAGCCTGGTAGGCTGCCGTCTATGGGGTCGCACAGAGTCGGACACGACTGAAGTGACTTAGCAGCAGCAGCAGCAGCAGGAAAGAAACCGGAAGATAAAAGAGTTTCTAGTTTCGGTCGAGCATTTCAGACCTCTTCCAGGGTGCAGGTGAACACACGTAGGGCCCAATGTCTGATGAGCAGGCTTGGTTGTTTACTGTCCTAGAGAATGCCTTGGCTGGGCTCCTAAAACAAATGCAGTCTCCCCCGCCCCTTCTGCCGCCCACAGACCTGCCAAGAATTCAGCACAAGATCAGACCACATCCATGGCACTAGATTATGGAGCAGAAGATGCCACAGGTCACCTGTGCCCAGAGGGAAGAGACTGGAAATAGCCTGTGGGTTGGCGGGCCTTCCCCAGAGGCTCAGTGGTAAAGAATCCGCCTACAATGCAGGAGCCACAGGAGATGCAGGTTCAATCCTTGGTCAGGAAGTTCCACTGGAGGAGGGCATGGCAGCCCACTCCAGTATTCTTGCCTGCAGAATCGTATGGACAGAGGAGCCTGGCGGGCTACAGTCCATGGGGTTGCAAAGAGCTCGACACGACTGAGTAACTTAGCAAGCACGCATGTGGGCTGCCAGTCGCCTTTCCACTGCATTTTTAGAGCTAAGGAAAAATGTGCACCTTCTTTCCAGGTCCCCCAGATCCCAGAAGAGAAGTGGGAGTGGGAATGGGGTGCAGCACCCCCATTTCTTGCACTCCAGAGACTGCTGTGCGGAGCTGCAGTGTGTAGGCTTCACAGCCGGTCTACCGCGAAAAGGCAACCAGATTGGGTAGACGGCGGAGGGGGAGATGCATGTACATTATTCAGTGTCAGCTTGCGGGGTGGAAGGAAAGGTGAAAGCCACTGCCTAGCTTCGTTCCCTCGAAATAAAATCCTAAATGCTGACTTGAAACATATGGCTGTGCTTTGAGGTAAATCTCAAGTCTAGTTCCTCGTGGATACCCAAAACAGCTAACGAATTTCTTGGTTGCATTCTCTTCCTCGGAGCCTGGGCCTCCCCTTGAGTCCTGGGTCATCGCTTCAGCAGGAAGGATGAGCCCATCTTGTCTGAAATTCTAGGGCGCTGGCAGAGCCTTCAGCTTGTCAACGTGACTGTGAAGGCCATGCTGTTAACCTTTGTGCTCACTCTTTTCATTTAATTTCTCTAAAGCTCATTAGGGTAAGAGGAACCTTTTTCATTTGTTTTTCTAACCCAGGGAATCTGACTCAGGGACTTTTGTGGACCGGAATGTCCTGAACTGGCCAAGATTTGATAAGACCTTCGGGGCCCGGGGCCCTGGGTGAGTCACTGTGCGGCCTCACACGGCCTGGCTTACCCAGGCGAGAACGCCTAAGTTCCCTGGATGACAGAACAGCCTCTGAGGCCAAGCGCCAAAGCCTTCCTGCAGCCCGTGAACAGCAAGTCCAGCCCCCAGCGAGGTCCTGCCTTCACCTGCTTCTATCTCCGCCCAGCCTCACTGTCCTGCTGCCCCAAAGTCACCGTCCTCTGAGGTGTGTGGTCACACCTGGGCTGTGTGGCAGTGTCCAGGAGTGAATGCTTCCCTGGTGGTTCAGCTGGTAAAGAATCCGCCTGCAATGCGGGAGACCTGGATTCAATCCCTGGGTTGGGAAGATGCCCCGGAGAAGGCAAAGGCTACCCACTCCAGTATTCTGGCCTGGAGAATTCCATGGACTGTATAGTCCATGGGGCAACAAAGAGTCGGACACAACTTTCACTTTCACCCCCGGGAAAGGGGCTACAAAGAGTACTTATGATGGAGCTCTTTCCTATGGGGACACTGTTTAATTGGGTGTGCTTCTAAGCAGGGATCTGGCACTGCACGAATCACCGAGATATCCAGCTGCAAGGCATAAAAGCCAGTATGTCCCCAAGCCTCTGTAGTCGTCCATCAGAGGACAACCTCTGACAAGTCCTCCGCTCTGGATGCTGGCAGGGCCCCCAGCTCATTACTCGGTGTTCCTGAACTGAGTTGTCCCTCCCAGCACACAGGCCGGGGCCCCTTTATCTCCTCTCGGGGCTTTGATCTCCATCCTTCAGTCGTTTCACACCGTCCGGCTCTCCTTTTCTCACCAAATGCCCTTAACCGAAAAACCTCCAAGCTCAGTTCACAGTCTCCTCTGCCCTCCTTCCCCGCCAGCCCCCACAGTGACACCACTGTCGCTGTGACAAACAGCCCCCTAGGCCACCCTAACAGCCCCCCTCCCCATGTTATTGATCCTGGACCGTGATTAGCATGTAAAGAAGCCCCCTATATAATGCACTTCCAGGTCTAAAACAGCCTGAATATACCTCCTCAATCCAGTCAGCTTTAAGAGAAAAGTATAGCTAAATGGGGCATTCATCTACTCTGAAAATATTTATTGATTTCTTTCTATGAGCCAGACACTTTCCAAGGCACTCAGATATAGCTGTGAATAAAGCAGATACAAACCCACAGACAGCTCGAGAAGGGAAGGCATAAAGGCATCTGTCTAATGACTGGAAAGACCATTCATCGGCCTGGGAGCCGGGAAGTCTGAGGAGCCGGTCCAGATGCTTCCACCTACTGGTTAAGTCACTTCTCCGCCTCTGATCCTGGCTCCTCACCGGAGTCCTTCCCAGTGACCCTCTAGGGGCGCTTTGATCTGTGGCCCTCCTTCCATGGTATGTCTTTGGCTTCCCAGTCGAGAGAGCGACCTCTCCTGACTCTCCTTAAGCAGGGGGCATCGTTCCTGCCAAGCTCCCCATTCTGCCCTCATAGCCCTTTCCTGCTTCGACTCTGTTCTGCTCTTCAGAAAGAAAGAAAGGAGAGCGCCCCTCCATCGGGTTACCCCGCCTGCCTTCCCGTCTCATCCCCGCTGCAGCCTCCCTTCTGCATTTCCCTGGGGTCATACATAGCTTTGAGCAACAGCAGTCAAGTGAGCCCTTCTTCAAAGAGGGCTGTTGCAGGAGGATGCCCCTTTGGGGTCATGGCAGTGCCTTTGGGGGCTACCTGGGACTCCCTGGACTCCCTCAGGGTAGCCAGTGGACAGACCCCAGAGCGGGATTCTGTATGGTTGCTGCAACAGAACCACTGCAAACCAATTAACAGGCTGGAAACCAGAGAACGGCCGGTGGCCGAAGAACAGGCTCCCCGTGGTAAACAATTACTGGTGTGGGCAGGGGCGGCGATGTAGGTCAGCTCCCAGCCGGGAAGTCGTTTTCCAAGAGCAAAATGCCAGTCCCTTCTGGAAGCGGAATCTAGGTAAAGGGTTGCTTTCTATCTTTGGGCAGATGACCACCTGGTCGCCCTGCAACTGCCCTTGGTTTTGGAGACAGCTGGCATTGACGTCTACCTCCCTGCCAAGAGGAAGTGGCTCAGGAGCCTTCTAACCTTGACCTTCTGGTGGACGGTCATGAAACGGGGGGTGGGGGGCTCCATCCTGCTCCAGGCACCGGGTCCAGGCGGGGGTGCCTGGATCATACTCCCACCTCCTGAGGACACGGGATGTTTTCTGGCACGAGTGTGGGAGATGCTTTCTCACTCGTTTCTGAGTGCTCACCCTTGTAAAGATTTGCCAGTTTCAGATGAATATTTGAGGAACTCAGAAATTAAGATCAACATCCAAGCTCTAAGGACTCTCCTGGCAGGGATTTGGTCAAGCAGGACGGGAGACTCTGGGATTCAGGTTCACTCGGGGGTGAAAGTGAGTCCCGTGAGCTCTTTGGCTCAGGTGACCGGCAACCTCTATGACCTTTAACCTCCTCACATGGCATGGGCACAGGCTTTTACAGGATACAACACGCTACCATACTTATTCTCTCCCTTTGGTTCCAGAGAACAGTTCTGGAAAGTGGGCCGGGCAGGTGGTAACATCTTCACTTTGCTGAGAAGGAAATAGCTCAAAAAGGCTCCAGGCAAATGGCATTATTTTGTTCTTTTTTTATGGCTGAGTAATACTCCAGTGTATATTTGTACTGTATCTTTATCCATTCCTCTGCTGATGGACATTTAGGTTGCTTCCATGTCCTGGCTATTGTAAGTAGTGCTGCAATGAACATTGGGGTGAATATATGCTTTCAAATTATGACTTTCTCCAGATATACGCCCAAGAGTGGGATTTCTGGGTCATATGGTAGTTCTACTGTTAGTTTTTAAGGAACCTCCATACTATTCTCCATCAGTTCATTTCAGTTGCTCAGTCGTGTCCAGCTCTTTGCGACCCCATGGACTGCAGCACAGCAGGCCTCGCTGTCCATCACCAATTTCTGGAGTTTACTCAAACTCATGTCCAGTGAGTCAGTGATGCCATCCAACCATCTCATCCTCTGCCGTCCCCTTCTCCTCCCACCTTCAATCTTTCCCAGCATCAGGGTCTTTTTCAACGAGTCAGCTCTTCAGATGAAGAGGTGAAAGTACTGGAGTTTCAGCTTTAGCATCATTCCTTCCAATGAACACCCAGGACTGATCTCCTTTAGGATGGACTGGCTGGATCTCCTTGCAGTCCAAGGGACTGTCAAGAGTCTTCTCCAACACCACAGTTCAAAAGCATCAATTCTTTGGTGCTCAGCTTTCTTCACAGTCCAACTCTCACATCCATACATGACCACTGGAAAAAGCCTTGACTAGACAGACCTTTGTTGGCGAAGTAGTATCTCTGCTTTTTAATAAGCTGTCTAGGTCGGTCATAACTTTTATTCCAAAGAACAACTGTCTTTTAATTTCATGGCTGCAGTCACCATGTGCAGTGATTTTGGAGCCCCCCAAAAATCTGGATGCAGGTCAAAAAGCAACAGTTAGAACTCTTCTCCATAGTGGCTGTCCTAATTTACACTCCCACCAGCAGTGAAGGAGGGTTCTTTTCCCCACACCCTTTCCAGAATTTAGTTTGTAGATTTTTTTATGATGGCCATTTGCAGCAACATGGATGAATCTGAGATTGTCATACTGAGTGAAGTAAGCCAGACACAGGAAGACAAACATCATGTATCACTTACGTGTGTGTGTGGTCGGTCACTCAGTCCTATCAGACTGTTTGTGATCCCGTGGACTGCAACCCGCCAGGCTCTCTGTCCATAGGGATTCTCCTGGCAAGAATCCTGGAGTGGGTTGCCATGCCCTCCTCCAGGGGATCTTCCCAACCCAGGATGGAAGCCAGGCATCCTGCATTGCAGGCAGTTTCTTCACCATCTGAGCCACCAGGGAAGCCCAAGAATACTGGATGGGTAGCTTATTCCTTCTCCAGGGGAACTTCCTGACCCAGGAATTGAACTGGGGTCTCTTGCTTTGCAGGTAGATTCTTTACCAACTGCACTACCTGGGAAGCCCTATATTGCTTATATGTGGAATCTAAAAAAAGGGGATACAAATGAACTTATTTACAAAACAGAAGTAGAGTCACAGCTGTAGAAAACAACCTTATGGTTACCAGGGAACAAGGGAGAGGGAGGAATAAATTGGGATTGGCATATACACAGGACTACATATAAAACAGAGAACTAATAAGAGCCTGCTGTGTAGCTCAGGGAACTCTACTCAGTACTCTCTACTGGCCCATATGCGAAAAGAATCTGTTCCTTAAAAAGTGAACATACGTACATGTGTAACTGATTCAGCTTGCTGCACACTTGGAACCAACACCACATTGTAAATCAACGATCTGCTGTCGATGTTGTTCTGTCACTCAGGCATGGACTGCAGCCTACCAGGCTTCTCTGTCCATGGAATGGTCCAGGCAAGAATACTGGAGTGGGTGGCTGTTTCCTTCTCCAGAGGATCTTCCTGGATCAGGAATTGAACTTGTGTCTCCTGCATTGGCAGGCAGATTCTTTATCACTGAGCCACCAGAGAAGCCCCCCTTTTCTTAAAAAAAAAAAAAGGCTCTATGTGACAGTCAAGCCTGGAGGTGTGGGGTCTCCTGCTGAGGCTGGAGTCTTTGCATCACCCCGTAGCGTGTGGGGTATCTCCTGATAGCCCAGGTCAGTTCAGCAGTGGGACTCACGAAAGCGTATGTCTGCGGTCTCTTCCCACCTTATTCGGGGAAATTCTTTAGGTTTATTAGTAACTCAGGGGGGCCGCCCCGGCACATTCCTCGATAGGCCAGGGCCACAGAACCCTGATGGGCATTTTTCCAGGCAGTTCCCTGCTCTGCTTCAATAAGACCAGAGCGAAACCAGATCTCCTGAGCATCCCAGGTTTCCCAGGGAAGCGATGGTTGCCATTTGCTAGGAGCTTCGGAGGCTCTGCTCCCTGGTCCCCACTCTGCTGCAGTGACGCCCTGAGGCTGTTTTCCTCTCTGCCACGCTCTGGCTTCTGACTTACGAGGAAGTGTTGCCCAAATCCCAAGACCTTCCCCTTCTCCCCTTCTCAGGCGTGGCTCAAGACAGCTCTCTGGCAAATGGCCCTAGTGAGGCTCGGACTTTCTGCTGGCCTTTTCATAGAAGAACAAAGAACTGTCATCTTCAATTTAGCAACACAAATCTCCACCCCTGAAAAGCACCTGTCAACAGCTAATCCTGCAGCCTTCCTTCAAATGGTGCAGGAGGAAATTTGCCAATATGGTTGTCTGGAATCCTGATCCTGGTTCACTTTGCCAGCTGAGCTGTCTTCCTGAGAGAATCACACTGGAATCCTGCTTGGACTCATCTCTGAGCAGCTGGACCAGCTGTAGCTCACACACTGCTCCATGCAGTAAACTCTCCGATGAGACCGTTCACCCCCTAGCCCCTCTCTAGGGCCTTGTTACAGAGGGGTGAGATTGTTAGGGGCGAAGAAATTCAATGTGTGCCTGTAGGAATCTAATGTCTTTTTAAAACCATGAATTGAGAAGTGTCACTAATGAGCACACTGGAAAAGCCACAGACCACCTCATTAAAGCTCAGAGCCGCGGCCCAGGTCGGGCAGAAATTCTCAGGGAAAGGCTACCTCATCCATTAATGAAGAACTTAAAAGGAAAAGTGTGATAGGTTTTCAGCAGACATTTTGATAGACAGAAAGCGTTCACCAGGGGCCTTAAAAATAACCCCAATTTCCGGTGGGATGTGGAGAGGATGAGAGAGGTGAGAAGGATGGAAGAGGCTTCTGATGATGTACCCCGGGCATCAGAGAGCTGCTAGTTTGGGATTTCTGGATTCAGATGATTCCAAACTGTTTCCCGTTTCTCGGCAAGGACCCTCCTGTCATGCTGGCGTTCGCTGACTCTTCTGGAGCCACCCCTCTGGAGTCATCGTGAGGTTGAAAGAGAGACTTTGCACAAAGGTGGCACCGAGAGTCTGGCACGCTGCCAGTGACTAGGCTGTTTGTTGCCTGGGAGATTCATGACATCCTCATTTAGGGAGGCGACGTGTCCCTTTCTGTGAATTAGGGAAGGAGCGGAGGGGCCAGGGAAGGGGGCTGCCCATGGCTCCCGCAGAAGGTCCCAGCCGCCTCAGCCTGGTGTGTCGGGGGCCAGGCCGACTGCAGCGACGGTGTGGACAAAGCCCAGCCCGCCGGCAGGTGGGCTGCCCACGGGGTCTGTTTCACGGCAGCCCGGCCCTCCTCCGAGCACCCCGGGGGTCCGGGTTGCGCTCAGGAAGCACTGCTGGCCCACCTGCATGGCTAATAGAACAGAGCCCCCGCCATCCTCTGTAAGGGGCCTCGTCAACCGCCGAGTGCCGGGAGCGAGCCTCCTCTACGCGGCAACAGCCTTAGCTCAGGCCCTCCAAGCGGGCCTCCCCATCTCACCCTCCTCCACCCTTCACACAGCCACCAAGAGGCCTGTCTAGAATCAGCTTCTGATTTGAGTCATGATACACTCTTCTTTGACGCGAAGAGCTGACTCATTTGAAAAGACCCTGGTGCTGGAAAGATTGAGGGCAGGAGGAGAAGGGGACGACAGAGGATGAGATGGTTGGATGGCATCACCAACGCGATGGACATGAGTTTGAGTGAACTCCGGGAGTTGGTGATGGACAGGGAGGCCTGGCGTGCTGCGGTTCATGGGATCGCAGAGAGTCGGACACGACTGAACGACTGAATTGAACTGAACTGAACACTCCTCTTTGGGGCTTCCTTGGCGGCTCAGCAGTAAAGAATCCGGCTGCAATGCAGAAGACGAGTTTAGATCCCTGAGTCAGGGAGGCCCCCTGGAGGAGAGCACAGCAACCTCCTCTAGAATTCTCGCTTGCAGAATCCCATGGACGGAGGAGCCTGGCGGGCTGCGGTCCATGGGGTCACACAGAGTCAGACACGACTGAAGCGACTAAGCATGCACACACGCATGCTCCTCTTTGAAAATCTCTGCAGGCTCCCCTTTGACCTCCAAGGGTCAAGTGCACAGTCCTTAGCATGGCTGTCAGGGCCCCTTGACAATCACCCCACATAACACCCCCCCAGAAAGACACAGCCCTGGTCCTCTGCACTCATCATTCACGCAGGGCAGGCCCTTCCTGGCTCCAAAGTCATCCCGCTGCCTGGCAGGCTGTCCCCTACCCACCCTTCTCTGCCTGGAACTTCCTGTTTCATCACTTAAAACTCAGCTACAAGGTGAGCCCCATCTACGTGGCCTCCTCTGACGTTCTCAAGCAGAAGTTCGCGCGCTCCTTGGCCACCAGGAGCCTCCTGCCTGGTGAAGGCCAAGATGTTTCCTGTTATTCAAGGGCCAGCCCCTGCCCCCCAACCCCCAATTTCTGTGCGGGGCTTGGGTATCTCTGAATGGTGCAGCCTGGCCTTGAGAAACGTCACACACTTTCCATTTCAGCCTCCTTAGGAGACTTAGGGTAAACATTTACTCCAGAAATTGTCCTAGGCGTGGGAATTGTGTAACGGAAGATTAGAGGATATTAAATGCCATTAAAAGGTCTCCTCGTTTCTGAGATAACGACGCAGAGAATCACTGGGACCTAGAACCGCAATGTGCTCTGAGCTGTGGTGGCTTCCTGGGTGGTTAAAGAGTGGTTGAAGAACCTGCCTGCCAATGCAGGAAACATAAGAGACGTGGGTTCGATCCCTGGGTTGGGAAGATCCCCGGAGGAGGAAATGGCAACCCACTCCTGTAGTCTTGCCTGGGAAATCCTGTAAACAGAGGGTCTTGGCAGGCTACAGTCCATGGGGTCACACAGAGTTGGCATGACTGAGCACACACACACACACACACACACACACACACACACCCACACACTGAACTCTGGCAGGAGTTCTCAACTGGAGGCGGAAGTGGAGGCATCCTGGGCTTTGCTGACACAGACTGGATGCTGAATCCGATCCTCCCCCCGCTTTACCTGCTATGACCTGCCGTAGTCACTGAATATCAGTCACCCGAGTGCTGGGCAGTCACACTTCCTTTCTGAATCTCCACTTCCCCATCTGTGAAACGGAGCAGATGATGCTGGCCTCAGAGAAATTCCCTGAAGATCAAATGAGAATCTGCCTAAGAGGTTCTTGTGTTGTGCTTAGTCACTCAGTCGTGTTGGGGTCTCTTGAGACCCCAACTGTAGCCTGCCAGGCTCCTCTGTTCATGGGGATCCTCCAGGCAAGAATACTGGAGTGGGTTGCCATTCCCGGCTCCAGGGGATCTTCCTGACCCAGGGATTGAACCCAGGTCTCCCGAATTACAGGCAGATTCCCATCTGAGCCACCAGAGAAGCCCAAGAATACTGGAGGGGTAGCCTATCCCTTCTCCAGGGGATCTTCCGGACCCAGGAATCCAACCGGGGTCTCCTGCATTGCAGGCAGATTCTTTACCAGCTGAGCTACCAGGGTTCTTAGCACACACTGAAAACAAGTGAGCCCCACTCTCCTGCCACTTCCTCGAGTCAGCTAGAAATTCTCCCTGGGTCCCACAGGTGCCCATGGGAGGGAGTCCTCAGCTGTGGCACAGAGACTCTGAGGCCCGAGGGTGGGACGCCCTGGGGCAAAACGCAGCCCCTTCTCCTCTTCTTTCTACAGCTTAGGGAGAAGCTCAGACGCTGCATGGCAGGGGGTTCTGTAGCTCTCACTCACGTCTGTGACCGGGGGTTAGGGGCGGAGGTGGCCCTGGTGTGCCCGCTGACTTCATCGTGGGGTGCACACCGGTCTGGGATGGGATGAGGCGCTCTTCCAGGAAGTACACCAGGTGGCGCTGTGGAGTAACCAGAGGGCCGAGAAGGGCCGCGCAAGCCCAAACAGGCCGAGATTCTGGGGAGGGCGGGCGGGGGAGGGGAGGCGGACAGACAGCCCTTGGAGGCTCACCTGCCATCGGGAACAGGCGCCCCGCTCAGGAACACCCCTCCGACTCATCTGAGCACCAGCCAGAGCAGCTCTATCTATGTTCCTTGCAGGGTTGTTGACAAGATGGTTGACAGTGTGCCACGTTCAATTCTAGGTGCTTTGTGTGAATGTGTGTGTTCGTCGTTCAGTCGTGGTCTGACTCTGCGACCCCATGGACTGTAGCCCGCCAGCCTCCTCTGCCCATGGGATTCTCCAGGCAGGAATACTGGAGTGGGTGGCCATGCCCTCCCCCAGGGGATCTTCCCGACCCAGGGATCCAGTCCAGGTCTCCTGCATTACCGGCGGACTCTTTACCATCTGCACCACCAGGGCAGCTTCATGTGTGTTACCTGGTACTTCTCACAACCCTGGAGCTAGGCACACAAACCACCCCAACGAGGAACACTGCAGCTGAAGCGCAGAGAGGTGAGACGTTGCCCCAGGAGGCCTGGCCACAGGTGGGAGGCAGAGAGTGGAGCCCGGGTGGCCTGGCCTCCTTACACAAAGAGCTGACTTTGCTCTGACAGCTTAGATACCTTTCAAGTTACCTCCAGTGGCTTGAGGGTAAAGCAGCAGCCCTGGCCTGGAGAAGATACCTCAGGAGGCTGATGATTCCACTTCCTCGTGGATGACGGACCTTTAGGTTGCCATTTTCAAGAAGCCCAAACCCAGTGTGCCTGGCATGTGCTCTTGGCCTGTGGGGCTTGTGTTCACTTCTTCCCAAAATGTTTACCAGCCAGGCAGCGGGTGCCAGGGGTACAGACAGGCAAGTTCCCAGTCCTTGTGAACTTTATACTGGGGTTGGAAAAACAGCTAACAAGCAAATCCATAAATAAGAAAATTTCAGAAAGTAAAAGGAAAAAAAAAAAAAAAAGAAAAGAAAAGCAGGTTGGGATCTTCCTGGTGGCCCAGATGGTAAAGAATCTGCCTGCAATACAGGAGACCCAAGTTCAATCATTTTGCCAACAAAGGTTTGTATAGTCAAAGCTATGGTTTTTCCACTAGTCATGTACAGATATGAGAGTTGGACCATAAGGAAGGCTGAGTGCCAAAGAATTGATGCTTTCAGGTTGTGGTGCTGGAGGAGACTTTTGAGAATCCCTGGACACCAAAGAGATCAAACCTGTTAATCTTAAAGGAAATCAACCCTGAATATTCATTGGAAGGACTGATGCTGAAGCTGAAGCTCCAACACTTTGGCCACCTGATGTGAAGAGCTGACTCCTTGGAGAGACCGTGATGCTGGGAAAAATTGAGGGCAGGAGGAGAAGGGGACGACAGAGGATGAGGTGGTCGAATGGCAATGGACATGAAAGTGTGTTAGTTGCTCAGTCGTGTCGAACTCTTTGTGACCCCATGGACTGTAGCCCGCCAGGCTCCTCTGTCCATGGGATTTCCCAGGCAAGAATACTGGAGTGGGTTGCCATTTCCTGCACCAGGGGATCTCCTCAACCCAGGGATCGAACCCAGGTCTCCTGCACTGCAGGCGAATTCTTTACTCTGGGACATGAATTTGAGCACACTCCAGGAGTTGGTGATGGACAGGGAAGCCTGGAGTGCTGCAGTCCATGCAGTCGCAAAGAGTCAGACACAACCGAGCGACTGAACAACAGCAACAACAACACAGCAGGTTAGTGGGATAGAGATTGAACAGTGGCCGGAGGAGGGGGAGGGGAAACAGAGTGATCAGGTCAGTGCAGTAAGATCGCTCTGTGTGCAGTCTGCACCGCACATTTCCAAGTTCTGTGATCTCCTTCTGGAGAAGGAAAGGTCATCCGACTTGGACAGCACCCTTGTATAACCACCTCTCCTCTCATAACATCAGTTTAGGCACAGGTTAAACAAGGGAAGACTTGTTTTCCAAGTGCCAGGGGTTCTGGAGCTCGGGCAGGCCGTCTGCGCACCTCAATTGCTCACCTGGCCCCAGGTGTAAATGGCACAGAAACGCAGCCCCATTTGGGTTGGGGAGTTGGCCGGGTCAGAGGGCTCTGTGGTAGTTGTTGAAGTTGAACCTCAGTTTTGAGCGTTTTGCAGGAAGGAGCCTGTTCATGCTTACACCTTGGCAGGAGTTCTCACTCTCAGCCAAATTTCCAGCTATGAGCAATAAAGATCCAGCCCCTGTGGGCTGCAGAACCAAAGAACTGAAGGACTATTGAGAGACTGCCCAGCCTCTGCCTTCAGACAGGAAGGGGTAAACCCTCCTGGTCCCAAGGCACTATTTCTCTTCTTGAATGTATCTAAGGGCAGAGGTCATAGAGGGACCCCAGATGCAATCACCCCCTGGCCCCAGTGTCCTTAGGATTACACTCCATCTCTGGTTACAGTGTTTTCATTCAGAAATGTGCTCTCCAAAAGGAACCTGAGCAAAGGTCATTAAAGTATTGGATTCCTTATCTGATATCCAGCGGCTATCTCGCCTGCAGACTGAGCTTCTGTTCTTGTGAAAATGGGAAGCATTTTGAGAACAGGAACCTCCCTGTCTTCACCGCTAAAAATGTATTATCTTGATTAAGGTAGTGAAGGACGTGCTCTGAAATACGTGGATGCGGACCAGAGCAGATGGACGGAATTAATCTGTGTTTGCCAGCTCTAGCCAGCGCACCGCAGGGACTTTGCAGGCCATGCCAAGCTCCTTGGGAATGGCACAATGGAGATGTGTCACTGGGAACAGGCTGAAGGGCTTGGGTGACCCAAATGACCCGAGCCAGTTCTGTGCCTTTGATGCTGAATACGTGTTTTGTTTTGCTTCGAAGGCAGGATCTTTTAAGGCAGTTTCATTTCCGAGATGTTGACAGCTACCATGGGCAGCTCCATTGCTAAGCACACAGAGGAACACAGGATGAATGAGTGGCGGGCCAGTTTTCTTTTTAACATACTTTTTTGTATCGGGGTATAGCCGATTAACAATGTTGTGATGGTTTCAGCTGAATAGCAAGAGGGCTGAGCCGTACATATCCATGTATCCACTCTTCCCCAAACTCCCATCCAGGCTGCCACATAACAGAGTTGCCTGTGCTATAGAGTAGGACCTTGTTGGTTATCCGTTTTAAATATAGCAGTGTGTACACGTCCACCAGTCATGGGCCAGTTTCGAAGTCAGAGAGCCCAGCTGTGCACTGGTTCTGGAACATTGCTTCTCCCTTGGCTGGTTCTCTCCTTACCGGGCCCTCGGAGCCTCCAGAAGCTTCCCCCACCCTCCATCTGTGAATCCATTGTATCCTTCAGTGCATTCACTAACGCCCACAAGTGCTTACCGAGGGCCTACTGTGTGCCAGGCGCTGCTTAGATGGCCATGCTAATCCAGGGATACGACAGTCTTTTGTGCATTGATTGGCTTCCTCAGTGCAGGGCTGGGGGGTTGGGTGGGCGGCTTCCTCAGGACTGTGAGCACATCTTCATTCCTGCGTCCCCGTCCCTGGAACGAAGCCGCTGCTCCGTAAACATCTGTGGAGCAAATGAGGAGAGAAATGGCAACAGTAAGAGGGGAGGTCCTAAAACAGAAATGAGCATTTATCTCTATTTTTGCGGGTGTCAGAACATTCTTAATAAACGCTGCTTCATCTGAGTCTTCACCACAGCCCCTCGAGATGCACTTGTCTTCAGGAGCAGCGGGAAGGCGGAGGCTCGGGAGGACCGTGAGCGTCTCAGCAGGAGGGGACTTTAGGTGTCAGATCCTGTGCTCTTTCTACCCCTCACGGGAGTGCTGGGGGGAGGGGAATATGGAGAGATCACTCCCCACGGAGAACTGCAGAGAAGGCTGGGCCCAAGGCTGCAGGGGCAGGGAGGAGGAAGCCCCCTGCCAAGGTTCGGCAGCTAGTCACTGAGTCCTTGGTCTGCCCTGCGGAGCTGGCGCTGAAGAGAATCAGAGACCACAGGTTTGGGAGGCACCTTGGAATGACCCAGCCAAGCAGCTCACAGCCTGGGAACCCTTACCATTCCCTGGGGCTGCTTCTAAAAGTGTCCTTCCCAGGCTCCATCCCCAGAAGATCTGGGGTGAATCTCTGTAAAACCCTTCCAGAGCCTTTGGGATGCTGGGACCCCCTTTAAGAGCCCAGTCTTCAGTTGTTTGCCTACTGGACACAGCCGTCGAGCTCAAAGCTGCTTGGGAGGCGACATGGCCGTGCCGAGTCAAAGGCTGGTTGGGGGTGGTCTGAACCGTGCCCAGAGCTCGCAGCCTCACCCCTGTCTCCCAGCTGCACGCCCCCACCCTTGGACACACCGGTCCCCTCTCCTCTGCCTGGACACCCAGGGGCAGGTTGCCTCTGAGTCTGTATGTTGATTCGGTCTCTCTTGAGCACCAAGCTCACCTCTGAACCTCCTGGAGGCGGAACTGAGGAATCTAGATGGGTTGGTACCGGATCCGTGGCTGGTGGGGCATTGGCGGGGGAGGATGCTGGCCCATCGTGCCCAGTCAGGACCGCATCCGGGAGCATTTCCAGCTAGTTCCCGGACTGTCCCCTCCACGGCCCCCCTCCAGACAGACGGCATTGGGGGCAAATGGGAGCTGGTTTCCTGCGCTCCCACACTGGCCTTTGCTGCCTCCACCCTCTTTCTAAAACCCAAATTAAAAGGAGTTAGAAGACTGTGGTGGGGTGGTCACTCATGGCTTTGACCAGGCTCCTGGGCAGCTGAACAGGGAGACCTCCTTCCAAGACTACTCGTTGCAGATCAATAGGCATGTTTTCTGCCACTCTGGTGCCTAGGTGGTTTCAGACGACAGTCAAAGGAGACAAATGACAGGTATGACACTTACCACACGTGGTTTTTAAAAATCTACATGCCTCTTCCCACTAGGCTGAAAATTCTCTAAGAGCAAAGACCCGCCTGATCCACCTTTGCGCTCCGTGTCTGCTGCATCTACATGTCCAGTCTGTTGGCTCAATGAGAAGACACGCATTCAACCAAGATTTGAGTCATAAAAACCCAACACAAAGGTAGTTTAGGTCGGGACTCTCTCTCCATATAGAGAAAACTACAATGTTTCTGTCACCAAAAATGCATGTATCAACAAATATGAATATTAAGAATAAATTCTCTCTCAGACCTCCGCCATCAGTCCCCAGTTTCCTTGGCTGGAAGGAAGTACTGGAATAGTGGAACAGTGTCCCAGACTATGACAACAAATTAACTGCACCTTGAATTTTAATTTTAATATTAAAAATATTTTGAAAGACATGTAAAAGGTGTTAAGACTAATGAAAGACATGAAACATATGTTTAAAAAACTTTTAGGTTCTATTTTCAACAAAAGTAAATTTGAAAAAACAGCAACTTCCAAACAAAAGAAGCCGCAGTGAAACTGTTAGGTCCTTGTTATATAACCCTTCAAAAAGCAAAGCAGAAAAATGAAGGGTTTTTTTGTGTATATATAACTGCACCAACCTATCCTATTCATATCAGAGTGGCAGAAGTCTATCAGGGCTTCCCTGACAGCTCAGTTGGTAAAGAATCTGCCTGTAATGCCGGAGACCCCAGTTCGATTCCTGGGTCGGGAAGATCTGCTGGAGAAGGGAAAGGCTACCCACTCGATTATTCTTGCACTTTCCTGGTGGCTCAGCTGGTAAAGAATCAGCAGGTAAAGAATCCGCCTGCAATGCTGGAGACCTGGGTTTGATTCCTGGGTTGGGAAGATCCTCTGGAGAAGGGAATAGCTACCCACTCCAGTATTCTGGCCTGGAGAATTCCATGGGCTGTGTAGTCCATGGGGTCTCAAAGAGTCAGACACAACTGAGCAACTTTCACTTTCACATCCTATTCCTGCAAATCTGTCCTAAATAAATAATTCAAAAGCTGCAAAAAGCTACACAAAAGAAGATTCCAGCCTTGACTTCTGAATCAAAACCAAAAAAATCTGGCAAAGTGCAAATGTTTCCCCAAAAGGAAATACTTAATAATTTACAGTAGATCAACACGTTGAAATCTTATTCAATCTTATAATAATTATGAAGACTATAGAAATCTGGAAAAGGAATATAGTTCTGCTGGTTTTACTGGGTTTACAAATGTTAAAAATATGCCTGTGTGCCTATTGGCAAGAACATAATGTGCAAAATAATGTAATCTTTGAGAATCAGATAACATATACCAAAATATTAACAATGGTTATCTCTGACTGAAAGGATTATGGGTGATTTTCAGTTTTTCCCTTCAATCTTCTCTGTATTTTTCAAGTTTCCCATGTGCTTTGTTTTGGAGGGAGAGTATAATGGATTCTGGAGCCATTTCACTTTTCAGCCTGGAAAAGTCATTTATGATGATGATACACACCGAGGGTTAGCATTTACTTTACTACTATCTCTACAATAAAATCAAGTATCACTTCTTTAAAAGGTAAAGGGATTAGATACCCAGAAGCTGATTGCTTCTCACGACATCTGTGGCCACCTCTCTGGTCTCCAACGCGCGCCTGGATTGTGGATGCAACAGCTTCCACTTGATTTCCCGTCTTTCGCTCTCGTCTGGTCTCAGCGCAGTAGCCGGAGCGCTGATCTGAGTGTACACGTCAGGTCGACCCTCTCACGGCGCCCTGCAGGGGCTCCCGTTGTACCTGGAGGTACAGCACCTTAAAGGTCCCAGGGGCTCTGGCTCCCCACTCCTATCTCTGAAAGCTCTACCCACCCTTCCCTCTGGCCACACTGACTGCCCTTCCCTCCAGCAGGCTAGAAATGTTCCCTCCTTGGGACCTGGGCATCCCCTCTGCCCGGAGCAGGCTCCCGGTCCCTGGCGTCCTCACCCCCAACCCCCCTGCTCCCAGGAGCATGGTTGATTCATTTCAAGTTTTCTGCTGCTCAGGCATTGCTTTCTCTATGAGCTCTGCCTGGACCAACCACCTCCCTGTGTAAGATCGCATCCTCTACAACCTCCGTGCTCTCCAGATCCCCCTCACCCTGCTCTGCTTTTCTATTCTCCATCACCTGTATCCTTATCTATCATACTACTCGATATATTTTTTATTATATATATTGTTTCTTTTCTGTCTCAGGCATTAGAATGCAACCTCCCTCAAGGAAGGAAACTTGGGTTTGCTCTGTTTCCCTCATAGATTTAATACATGCCTGTCTTATCAGATCAGATCAGATCAGTCGCTCAGTCGTGTCCGACTCTTTGCGACCCCATGAATCGCAGCACGCCAGGCCTCCCTGTCCATCACTAACTCCCACAGTTCACTGAGACTCACATCCATTGAATCAGTGATGCCATCCAGCCATCTCATCCTCTGTTGTCCCCTTCTCCTCTTGCTCCCAATCCCTCCCAGCATCAGAGTCTTTTCCAATGAGTCAACTCTTCGCATGAGGTGGCCAAAGTACTGCAGTTTCAGCTTTAGCATCATTCCTTCCAAAGAAATCCCAGGGCTGTTCTACTTCAGAATGGACTGGTTGGATCTCCTTGCAGTTCAAGGGACTCTCAAGAGTCTTCTCCAACGCCACAGTTCAAAAGCATCAATTCTTTGGCACTCAGCCTTCCTCACAGTCCAACTCTCACATCCATACATGACCACAGGAAAAACCATAGCCTTGACTAGACGAACCTTTGTAGGTGCCTATAAATATATTTTGAACTACAGCTAGTTTAAATAAGATGAGTTCCTGTTAGGAACTTCATTAAGAAGGAAAAAAGCAGACTTTCCTAGTGGGACAGCATGTAAGAGTCTGCCTGCCAATGCAGGGGACGCAAGTTTTACACCTGGTCCAGGAAGATTCCACATGCCACAGAGCAGCTAAGCCCCTGGGCTACAACTACCCAAGCCTGCGTGCCTGGGGCCTGTGCTGGCAACAAGAGAAGCCGCTGCAGTGAGGAGCCTGCGCACTGCAGGGGAAGAGTGGCCCCCGCTCACTGCAACTGGAGAAGGGCCACGTGGTGACAAACACCCAGGGCAACCGGAAATAAACAATTAAAAAAAAAAAAGATGGACAAAATCGAGCTGAGGTCCAGGCCTGAGTTGGAGAGGCTAACAAAGTTCTACAGGGTCTGGATCCAGAGTCTTCGGGACATGGCCCATGGAAGCCGAGTCTGGGTTGACCCTGTGGTATCCCTGGGCTGGAGAAAAACCCTGACCAGAAGCCAACGTGCATAGGAAGGAAATGCATGAAGTTTTTCGGATAAAGTGTATAGAGAACTCAAAGCTATTAATTGTGTTAATTAAGAGATGCAACTAAAATGTTTGCTTCACTTAATGTACAGTTTAACTCAATTACCATCTAACTCTAGGGGTGTGATTACCAGCCAAGGTTAGTCTATAAGAAATCCTTGTTTCAGTAAAATAATACATTGTTTATCTAAACCTCTTCCGTGCCTCCCTCCCCTGCCTCTGTTCATTCCATTCATCCAAATCCAACATCCAATTTGGGGTGCATTTCCTCTCAAGAGGGCAGATAAAACCACTGTCTTTGGTGCAATTAACAAAGCTCCTTGTTTCATAATTTCCATGCCCACCTGTTCTTCTGTTCTTGGCAATGAGGAGATCTGTGCTGTAGGGCCTTGGGCCAGCTGATAGCTGCCCCTCTCCGACATCCACCCTCTAGCAGAGAGGTGGAACCATGGATCTGCCCTGGCTGGTGGGCACCACCGACAGGCGTCCTGGGTCTGCTCCGGCCCCAGCCCACTGTTAACAGGCGTGCCCAGCCAGCTGCAGGCAGACCATTAAAAAAAGGAGCATCATGGCATCTGGTCCCATCATGTCATGGAACTAGATGGGGAAACAATGGAAACAGTGACAGACTTGGCTTTCTTGGGCTCCAAAATCACTGCAGATGGTGACTGCAGCCATGAAATTAAAAGACACTTGCTCCTTGAAAGAAAAGCTATGACCAACCTAGACAGCATATGAAAAAGCAGAGACATTACTTTGCCAACACTAGTCAAAGCTATGGTTTTTCCAGTAATCATGTACGGATGTGAGACTTGGACCATAAAGAAGGCTGAGTACTGAGGAATTGATGCTTTTGAACCGTGGTGTTGGAGAAGACTCTTGAGAGTTCCTTGGACTGCAAGGAGATCCAACCAGTCCATCCTAAAGGAGATCAGTCCTGAATGTTCATTGGAAGGACTGATACTGAAATTCCAATACTTTGGCCACCTGATGCGAAGAGCCAACTTATTAGAAATGACCCTGATGTTGGGAAAGACTGAGGGCAGGAGGAGATGGGGGTGACAGAGGATGAGATGGTTAGATGGCAACACTGACTCAATGGACATGAGTTTGAGCAAGCTCTGGGAGTTGGTGAAGGACAGGAAACCCTGGTGTGCTGAAGTCCATGGGGTTGCAAAGAATCGGACACAACTGAGCAACTGAACAATAACAAAGTCCACTCAGGTAAATCACAACTTGTCAAACTATCTTGTCTTTTAAGAAAATGGATCATGTATCCAGAATCCGTCTATGACTACCACCCTGGCCCAAGCTACCACCATCTCGTCCTTGGTTACTAACAACGCCCAGGAGTTGGTCTCTCACCTTCCACCCCGACCCCTACAGTCTGCTCACCTCCATAGGACCGTGGGACTGAGGCTCACTTCACTGAACCTATCGGAAGCTGTCATATCAGCTGTTCACCTTCTTGAGATGAGATCTAAGTGTGTCCCAAAATACTTCCAGAGACCCGGGCTTGTGCATCAGCCGATCAGGGTGGCTGCTGTTTCCTTAAGCGTTTGAAGACAGGGGCACACAGAGGGGTGTCAGCCAGGGCTGCTGGAAACTGCCCTCATCAGGAAAGGAAAACGTCGCGTCGCCAGTGTGGACACAAAATAAAACACCCAGCTTCACGTTTGTAATGCGAGTGACTGTCCTGTGTGCTGATGAGTGAGTCACCAAGTCTGCTCCTCTTGGACAGCTAACTCCTCCGCAGCGGCCCCCCGCCCTCTCTGCTTCTCTGGTGGAGTTTGGTCGGTTCCGGTTTCAGGGCGAGGGTAAACATGCTCAAAGTCTTAACTTTATCGTGGGGTGTTGTCTTGATGGGACTGAGAAAACAGATATGCCTGTTGTTATTCTCAGAATGATTTCCAAACTAACGCTGAAGCAAAGTGATCTAGTTTTCTTTGCAATTCTGTTTAAGAGTCCTAAAAGTAGACCCACCGACTACATAAAAGGCTCATCTTAAGTATACCCTGAACCACAAAAGGGAATGTGGTTCCATAAAAGGGAATCGTGCACCCTTTTATCTCAACTTATGATGAAACCTTAGTTAAAGAATGTGTAAAGAGAAACTTTTTTTGCATCTTGGGGCAAGGTGGCTTTCTTTGCCATCAGACAAATGGTTGTAGGGTGTGAACAAAGGCAAAGTCTCGTGTGTGGGAGGCCTTGCTTTTCTCATTCCTGGTAGTGAGAGTGATCTAGTCTTGGAAGTTTTGCACTGGAATCAAGCCTTGTTGTATTTTCTTTTTATGGGGTGCTCAGGGGTGGCTGCTGGTCCATGGTCACGCTTACCTCGCCTCTTCAGCAAGACTGCCCTGGATTTGCGGCTGGGGGCTGGGTCCCTGGGTACTTTCAGGGCAGGGACTGTTGTGTCAGAACCACCTGCCATCTGTTGGCGAAAACTTTTTGGATTCTACGGGCTGAGTCACTTCTTTCTCCTGCTGTTCCTTCTGCTGCCAGGATGAATTTACCTACTGGACTTTATCAGGGGATGCGCTGGAGTGGCTTGGCATGCAATACTTTATCCTGTGCAAACTTCAGGTCCCTGATGAGCGATCATCCCAGGGCCAGTGCTAGAAGAGGTGGGGAGGAGGCTCCCCTGAGTTTCAACAAGACAGAGAGAAGACCAGACGCCATCCAGCCTGGCCCTTACTCCAGGGCCCTCCCAGATACCACAACAGCTGTCGCCTTCACCTGCCTGGAGTCCACTGTCTAAGGTGGTTCCACATTTTCTTGCCAATGCTGTCATGCTAGGGTGCCATCGTTGGCCAGCAAGCACGGCACAGGGCGAGCCTTGGGTGATTGTTGGTTAAATGAGTCACTCAAGTCTACCGCAGAAGGGGCCAACTTCAGACCTACCAGGGCCACCAAGAGTTGGGTCCTGGGCTCAGCTCAGCCCACGGGGCCAGGGCATCTGATGGGCAGTACCACCTACAGAGCCAAGAACTCTAAAATTCTGATACAGTCTGTTCTTGACAACCTCAAGAGGAGAGTGAGTACTGGAATGATCTGGGGGAGAAATTCAGAAGTCTCTTTCCATACAAACAAGCTTAATGCTTTGATAGGCTTCCCTGCTGGCGTAGTTGGTAAAGAATCTGCCTGCAATGCAAGAGACCCCCTGCAATGCAGGAGATCAGATTTGATCCCTGGGTTGGGAAGAGCCCCTGTGGAGAAGGAAATGGCAACCAACTCCATTATTCTTGCCTGGGAAATCCCATGGACAGAGGTGCTGCGGGCTACAGTTCATGGGGTTGCAAAGAGTTGGACACGACTTAGTGACTAAACCACCACAGTGCTCTGCTATGAGCTGAGATCAGCAGCTTTGGGAAGGGGAGACATCTGGAGTGCCTGGGAAAGAAGACGTGGAACTCATAGCAGAGCCAAGTGCTTTGCCAAGGAGAAAACTGCAGACCGGGTCCATGCAGCTGTCTGTCCACGAGCCAAGTGTGGTGGCTGAAGTCTTGGGCTGAACTAAGAAGACGCACTTCTCTGCCAACTCATTTTCATGTACATTGACTTTTATTGTTAGCACTGTCCTGTCTTGTCCCCTCTCACACACACACACAAAAAGCCTATTAAGGAGTTTCAAATCTAGCTTTATTAACAGATCCCCAAAAATACTAAAATATTTCTATGCTTTATGCTTTCCAATTTTTTCCCACCACCCCAAAATTCTAAGCTAGTAGCAGCAGCAAATCCCCAAGTGCACAACATTCTAACTCCTTCAAGCATGCTCCATTTCACTGCAGTTTTCTAAAGATTTCCTGCCTGGAGAAATTACCAAGTCCCAGGTGGGTGGGATTTTATTCTTACCACAGAGTAGGTGTCATTTCGTGGGAGGCTCTTCCTCTAGCCTCCGAAATCAGAGGCAGAGTTCTGTGCTCCAGTCCTGGGTGGGAGGCGAAACTCCTGGACTGTGAGTACCAGGCGTGAGTTACCTGGCCCCTGGCCCCTCTGCATGGTCAGTGGCCGGAGGATGTGGCCAGTGGCGGGGGCCTGACCAAGGCACTGCCCGCCCTGGCTGACCTTTGCAATCAGAGGAGTGGCTAACCAAAATGGCATTAAGAAATGTTGCAAAACATTCCAAAATAGCCTATTCTAGAATGATCTGGGTGGTGTGGGATGCAGTTTGGGACAAGGCAAGCCTTATTCAGAGAAATGATGCTGGTGTTAATCTCCAGGGCTGCGTTATCGCTTTGCTGGAAGTAACATTTCCAACTGCAGGCCTTATCTATGCATAAGATGCACCTGGTTTTGGTTTGTTTTGCTTTTTTGGCAGCACGTGGAATCTCAGTCCCCTGACCAGGGATTGAACCCACGCTCCCTGCATTGGAAGCCTGGAGTCTTATCTGCTGGACCACCAGAGAAGTCCTGACATGCACTTGCTGCTGTGCTTCTGGAAGTCCTGCCTTCTCTGTGTACCTAGCAAGTAGGGGTGCTTATCAGTACTCAGGGCTTCCTGACAGCAGGGCTCTGGGAGGACAAGTGTTCCCCGCTCTGAATGGTGATTTGGCCATAAAGGGGATCCAGATGCGACACGGGAGCCTTGCTGAGCTCACCACACGAGGAAGCTTTGGCAGATTTCCACGTCAGCACTTCAGAGCTGGAAAAACAAGGCTCGGGGGCCTGCCACACAGCTGCAGGCGTCATGCTGATCGACCAGACACTTACTTGGGCACGTGGTCTCAGCACAGGTGCGGCAAAGCGACGCCAAACCCAGGCGCCCTCTCCCTCCAGGGGATTCTAATTCGGAGAACGGGGCACCTGTGTTATCTCCAGGGCGTTTCTGTGCCTGAAGTTGGGAGACCCTGAAACTGGGGGATAAAACAGAATATCCACACCCAGATCAGCCAAGGGGGCCTTTCCTACAAACTTGTGCAGACTTGTGGGTTTTTGTGTCGTTTAAAAACAAACAATACCACCACTGACAAATGCCAAGGATGTCAGATGCTGCTGGCTTTTCTCAGTCTGGGGGAAGTTTTGTGCACAGAGAGCAGCTACCCAAAATTGTAAACCTGGTCAGACTCTGTTAAAAATATTAAGTGGCTCCTGGCTACTCGCTGCTTATGGAAGGGATTTATTTTCCAGCTCTTGGGCTCTCTCGGAAATGTTGATGTGCTGGGGGATCTGTATTAGCAAAAGACCTATTCTTTCCCCTGAAACCACCTCATACGAACGGTAATCCCCAAGAACCCAAGCCACCCAAGCCTGGCAGAGGGGCTGCTCCCCAAACAAGGTCAACTGCCTGCTTCTTAAAGATGCCTGCAAGAAACGCAAATGCCAGTGCAGTACTTCCTCAACCCTGGTTATTTAACAGACCAGAATCCTCTCTGGGAAGTGTTTAATCCTGCATCAAATACAGAAAGGCGAACCACTGGCTTCAAGCGAGTGCAAGTTCATTGTAAAGGCAACCAGGTGCTCCAGGAAGGACCTGAGCAGCAAAGGAGGCCTGGGCACAGCTCTTCAGGGAACAGCCTTGGTCACTTGCCAGTTCACTCCAGCGATGGAGAGAACTGAACAACAGGAAGAGAATCTTCTTAACGCATTTGGTGTGTGTGTAGATTTCATGGCTCCGAAGAAGATGCTTGGAGGGCGGGCATCCCAGGAGCCGAAGGTGCACCAGGTCCATATGGCACTTGGAAGCAAGCTGCTGGGGAGGCTGTGGCACCCATGCACGCGCCTCGCTGAGACACCCAGGACCCCGGTTCGATGGCTGCGGACTCAGGACCAACCTTCCCCCTCTTCCTGGGAGATGCCCAGCACCGACTTGTTGGGGATTCCACAGTCCTGCAGAGACTTGCTGAGGTCAGAGAAACGTCTCCTGGGCACGCCCATCGTTTCAATGCTGCAGTGTCGGTAGGCAGCCTTGTTCTCGTGTTCGGCCACGGCCACGACGGTCTGCAAGGCATCAGCTGGCCGGAAGTGGCGGACGAACCTTCGGCCTGAGGGTGAGCGGATGGCGAGCAGCAGTCTTGGCTCTTGATCTGATGGCTCTTCCAGGTCTCCGGCCCTGGAGGAGGTCTGTCTCTCGGTCCGCACGAGGACTCTCCTCTCTGGGGAACAGGTTTGAGCCTGGGGATCTTTTTCACCCATCTTCATGGTGCAGGCCTCCTCCTGGGAAAGAGCCTGGGCGCTGCTGAGCTGCAGGGAGCCGGCCTTCTTAGCGACAGTCTCCAGGGCGCCCTCCTCCAGGGTCCTCCTGTTGATGGAAGGGAGGACTGGGTATTTATTGAGGGAAGAGGACACCCCAAAGGGCGCCTGCTGCAGCAGCTCCGGGATCTCGCCGGGGGCTCCCTGATCTGGGGATCCGGGGGTGCAGGCTCCGGGTTTATGGCTGCTCGGCGACTCGCAGGGAATTGCTGGAGGTAGAGAAGCTGGGGCACGGCCAGAACACCCCTCCATGCCCAGGCGCTTGTGCAGTCTTGGCCGAGTACGTCCCTTGGCGGACTTGGGCCTCGTGACATGCATGTTTAGTGAGTCTGGCTGCCAAGGGAAGCTGTTGGTCGCCGTGCTGCCAACAGGGCTACATTCAGGGGGGGCTATATTCACAGGGGCTTCTGTGGCCATGGCTTCTCAACAGCCCTAAGGAAGCAGGAGAAAAGAGGAGGCCATGGGTTAAATGTTCTGGGACTCTGGACCTGAGCCGTCCCACTCCCCAGGGGCCAGAATAACGACCAGCCACAGTGGGGGCAGGGGGAGGGGTGGTACAGAGCAGCTTCTCTCTAGAAGCTGCAATTCATTCATTCATTCATTCACTCCAGGCACTGGAAGGTATCAGCGAACCCAAGTCCCTGCAACTCAAAATATTACAGTGAGAAGAGACTGGTGGTAAACCCACAGCAAATAGATCTTTTGAAAGAGCAACAACTGCTATGACAAAAATAAAAGTACTGCACCAGAGAGAGCCTGGGCTTCCCTGGTAGCTCAGTGGTGA
This sequence comes from Bos indicus, assembly GCF_029378745.1. Lineage (NCBI taxonomy): Eukaryota > Metazoa > Chordata > Mammalia > Artiodactyla > Bovidae > Bos > Bos indicus. The sequence continues at coordinate 132,205,869 of NC_091761.1, forward strand.
AGAATCCGCTCGGGATGCAGGAGACTGCCTACGACGCAGGAGCGCTTAGCTGCTCAGTCATGTCTGACTCTCCAACCCCATGGACTGTAGCTGGCCAGGCTCCTCTGTCCATGGGATTCTCCAGGCAAGAATACTGGAGTGGGTTGCCATGCCCTCCTCCAGGGGATCTTTCCAACCCAGGGATAGAACCCAGGGCTCCCACATTGCAGGTGGATTCTTGACTAGAAGTCTGAGCCACCAGGGGTTCCCTTTGTTCCAAAGAGGGCAAGGAATCCTGTTCGGCTGCCCAGCCAGGAAACCACGCTCAGCTTCACTTAAGACTTGAAAGCTAGACCCACAAGCGGTGTGCACTCCTTACAGAGGAGGGGCCCAGTCCTCACTGGGGAAGAGCCCCTCTCTGCCACCCCGGTTTTCCCTCCATCCTTTCCTCCCTCTTTTCCCATCTCCTCAGAGCTTCTTTTCATTCAACCTTGTGTGGCTCGGTGCACGTCACTTCATGCAATGACCCTCTGCTGCCCCCAGTCACCAGGCTAGGGGAGGAGAGGAGACCCCATTGCTGGTCCACTCACTGGCCAGAACTCAGGGAGGATTCGGCTTCCAGACCGGGGTCGGCAGTCCCTTTCCATAAATGGCTGGAGAGTAAATATTTTTGGCTCTGTGGGCCACAGTCTGTCGCAGCTACTCATCTCTGCCTGTGTAGTGTGAAAGCCACCATCGACAGTGTGGAAATGAACGGGTGTGGCTTTGCTCCAAGAGAACTGCCTTTATGGACACTGGCATTTGAATTTCGTATCGTTTTCATGTGGCACGGAAGAGTCTTCTCTTTTTCTCAACCATTAAACACGGTTGTTAGCTCGTGCTTAGCTGCTCAGTCGTGTCCGACTCTGTGCAACCCCATGGACTGCAGGCTCGTCGTGCTCCTGTGTCCATGGGGATTCTCCAGGTGAGAGTACTGGAGTAGGCTGCCATGCCCTCCTCCAGGGGATCTTCTCGACCCAGAATAAACTCAGGTCTCCCGTGTTGCAGGCAGATTTTTTACTGTCTGAGCCACCAGGGAAGCCCTGTTAGCTCATGAGCCACACAAAGTGTGGGGACTCTCTCTGGTGGTCCAGTGATTACGAATCCACCTTGCAACGCAGGGGACGTGGGTTTCATCCCTGCTTGGGGACCTAAGATTCCACATGCCATGGAGCAACTAAGCCTGCATGCTGCAACCAGAGTCTGTGCACCGCATCAAAGATCCCACATGATGCAACCAAGACCAGACACAGCTAGATAAGTAAACAAACAAACAAAACAGAAAGGAAGAGTGAAGCCCCAAGGCCATCAAGCCAGCCTGAGAAACAGAACCCAGGTCCGTAATACCCAGTTCTCAAGGACCAAGCTTGGCCTCTCCCCCACCACCGATCACGTTCTGTTTCTTTGGTAGCTGTTGACATTTCTGGTACATTGCTTTCTTCATCTATAGGAGTAGCTGCGTGACCTTGAAAACATTATGTAACTAGCTCTAAACCTTAGTCTCTTTGTCTGCAACAGGAGGACGGTAATATGAGGCAGAGTAGGCAAGGCTGTAAAAACCAGACTTGTAAAGGCTTCGGCTTTCTGCTTTTGGTTTCCTGTTTGTTTAGTGCTTTCAATTATTTAAGGTCTCAAAGTCTTACCAGCTGCCTCAGAGTTCTTCTCCAGGGGGTCCTGCGGTGGGTCCCCTCCCAGTCACCTCTCACTAGCTGGGTGACTCACGGGACGCATGTCTACCCCCTCACTGCTCAGAAATGCCAAAAGGTGGACTCCAACGAGCTACTGCATATGCAACTGTCTCCAAAAAAGTGTTCTCATGTGTCCCTTCTTCTCCCACATTTTATTTATTTATTTGTGGCCACACCACAAGGTGTGTGGGATCCTAGTTCTCTGAGCACAGATCGAACCTGGGCCCTCAGCAGTGAAAGCACATGTCCTAACCGCTGGACCACCAGGGAGTCCTCCCAGTCCCACACTTTAATCATATACTTACTTCTCACTGACTTACTCCAAGCTGCCTTCATCACACAACCCTGAGTGATTCAACTCAAGCCTCTTAGTTCTGCACCCCAGTATTCCCATTCTGTGCATATTACTATCACTGCCTAATTTGAGGGTGTCTGGCCTTCCTCGCTACTAAAACCACAGCTAAAACAAACATGCAACATTCCTATGTATTCCTGAAGTCCTACTCAGCTCAAAGTCTGCTCTGTCTTAACTGCAAGGCCCTTGTGTGTACTCCACTCTGCTCACAGCCTGAGCCTTTCCACACTCCCAAGTTCCCACTTCGTCTTTCACACTCAATCTGGCTGCTGGGGAGTTTGGGAGCCTTCTCGGCATTAAAAAAAAGAAAAAAAAAATGCCTGCCCAACTCCTTGTTAATTTAATCTATTTTCTGATCAACTGTGAAGAATGTGGGGTTTTTTCCCCTTCAATTTTAAAGCCTTTCGCTTGTAATTAAGCAGCTCTGCAGCTGAACTCAGGGCGGCACAGGAAGGTCAGAACTGCCCAACTGTTCTGCCAAAGAGAAGCTCAACTGGGAAGCTGACTCCCCCTCTCTGCCCACCCTCCCCCACTCAAGGAAGGGCTATTAATTCGCCACAGCTTCTACAGAATTATCACAGACTTGGCTTCTAACTCCCACACATGCCTGGGGAAGGTTTAACTGTCAGTAAGTTTGGTAACTTAGAAACCTCTTCCTTAACAACTTTGATGGGGAAAGTCATGTGTTCTCGCAGGCTCTCTGCTGGATTATTTTTAACAGTAAAACTTGACTGTGTGCATGCACTTTCTATACCTTTTGGTGCTATATAATTATCCATGTTCAGGGGGTGTCATAGTCAAGACACCCTGGTCATAAGATAACATGACTTTGAGCTATCTCAGAGGGAAAAAAATCCTCAATTATGACTAATTCCCCTAAGCCCACTCATGGTTATTTAGAGATTAACACCTCCTTCAGGTAAAAGCGTTCCATCGAACCTGCTTTCATAACCCTCTGCCTCCTCGCGAGTGCAGGGACCATCTGCTACGTGGAGGGAACACCAGCTCTCCCCAGCTTCCCCCGCAGGGAGAGGGGAGGTGGGGGAGACAGGTGTCTGGGGACCTGGGCCAGCGGTGCCTTTAGAGTCTCACCTTGGGTCTCACACTCTACCTGGGAGGCTTCTGCCACAGCCGTCGTCAACCCTGCTCAGCTCAGCTCACCACCTCTGGGCCTGGCACATTCTCAACCACAAAGTGATTTTTGACAGGATCTAGGCGTAGGCTTCCGTCAAGCTGCCAGCTGAATAGGCAAGTGGCCTGTTTACTTAAAACATAATAGCTGTACCCAGAGGCCTGCTAGGAGTCAGAAAACAAACATTGATAACTGTTCCCAAGGAACCGCCAAAGGACAGGTGCCCATTTCTTAGGATTAATTACCAAATCAGCTGGAAAGAAGGAGAATTTTGACTGGAGAAGCTAAAGTCATATTCCTGCTTCCCAAAGGTTCCGACCTCCCCCTAGCAGGTCAAACCACCCTATATCACTCACAACCCAAATCTAAGCCTACGATAAATGCAATAAAATAATAAGCACCCACATACCATCTGCTGGTATATACCAAGAATACATACATTTGTTTTGAATTGGTCTTCTAAAAATGTTTATCAGTTAATACTCTCCCCTGCCAATTCCCACCCCTCCTTGTGAAGATTTCAGGATGAAAACACTCAGAAGAATCAGGAGAGGACAGTTGGCCTGAAAATGAGAACACTTTGGTACCATTCCCAGTTCTGCCCGGGACTAATGATTAGAATACACTGTCCTGTGCAGAGAGCCACGTTCAAAAGGGGGGAGTGGAGAAACAGGACCACAGGGCCACCAAGTGATCAAAGGTTTGGAAAAGGAATTGGGGATGATTCCAACAGCAGTGAGGAGCAGGGATCAGGGGTTGGTGGAGCGGAAGAGCTCAACTCTTTCCCAAGTACAGGCAGCTCCAGAAGGAAGCTAGCTTGGGCAGCAGGAGCAATGTGGGAGGAGGGGCAAGAAAGAGCCTCTAGAAAGTGCCAGTTGACTTGGGTGAAAGAGCACTGGTCTGGGGGAGGCTCAGAGCGGGTTCCGGCCTCTGCCCGTGTCACAGGACGTCCGCCTGTCCCTCAGTCTGCGTCCGGTCTGTACTGCCCAGCCAGGAGGACATGGCCCAACGGTTTCCAAGGCCCCTCGGCTTCAGCAGAGCCCGGGAACCGTCCCATTCCGGCAACGGTGAGCTCTGGCCAGCTGAGCTGGCTTTGCCCCTGGGGAGTAGCCCCTTCCCTCCTGGAACCCCAGCCTGTCTCCCGGGATTCGCCCCTGGGCCCTGCTCTGGGGAGGCCTTCCCCGGGGTCGGGGGATGGACGAGCCCTCCGGGGCTCGAGTCTGGCCCCTCCAGGCCCCCGGGGAGGCAGAAGACAGCCCCCGGGGCCCGCCCAGCGGCCCAGCCGGCCGCGCTCACCTCCCCGCGCGGCTCCATCTGCTGTAGGCGGCAGGGCCCAGCCCGCGGGTAAACAGCCCGGGTCTCCCGGGCAACCACGCGGCTGGGCGGCCACGTGCTTCCGGTCTGACCGGCCAGAGCGGGTGGGGAGGGGCTGGGTGTGGTAGCGGTAGCGGTGAGGGGGTTGGGACCCGTGCCTGGCCTCCCCTGTCTCCTCTCCTCACGTGGCTTGCCTGGCTGCTCATCTCCTAGGGGGAGAGGGCACCAGGGGAGAGGAGCCCTGGCCTGGGGCTGGGAGCGGCCTCCTGCCTGCCTCAAACCCTTTTTGTGAGAAGTGGCTCAGGCCTTGACCCACCTCAGTGTCCCGGGTTTTCAGATGAAGCTGCTGAACTGGCTGATTCTTGGGAACCCGCGAATCCCAGCCGCTGTTGTAAGGGCATCTGTTTGGGTCTGGTACCCCTTGTCCGCCTGATGTATGTGCCTTATCTCAGTGTCGCCCTGCCAACACCTGCCTCTTGACCTCCTTTCCCCATCAGCCTGCCACTCCCAGGCCACATCCAAAACCCTCCTGTAACTACATCTGCAGCCGGCTGACCCTCCTGACCACTCCTTCAGCTTTGGTTAACTCCAGCCACTTCTACCATGCTTGTCTTCCAAGGCCTTCCAGAGGCCTGTTGATGGCCTTTTCTGCTTTCTCCCCATCACCCTGCGTCTTCCCTACCCTGTCGAATCCCAGCTCCGTTGCCTCAGCTGTTCCCTCGCCAGAGTCCGTGCCCCGTCCTGTGGTCTTTCCATCACTCCCACCAGATGAAATCCCAGCCAGTCCACCCACACCAAGGTCCTGAAGAAATCCTGACAGGCGGTGATGTCATGGACATATGCGGTCTCCAACCTCAACTGGACCCTCAGCCTTAACACAGAAATCCTTCCAGCTCAGTTTTGACTCCTTTCTTCCCACGGGCTGTTTCAAACCTTGTCCTCTCTCCTGGAATCTCTCACCTCTCCCCATTCCTCCGCCTGCTCAGAAGGTAACCTTTCTCCCTCTTCAGAGAGAAAATAGAAGCCGTCAGATGGAAGCTTCCTCAGCTCTCTGCCCTCAGAGCCGCAGACTCGCCTACTTCTGTCTCCTTGCTTTTCTCTCTCCCTCTGGTTCCAGTGAGAGGGGACCCGTCCTCTGATTCTAAGACCAACGGCTGCTCCAGGGCTGCCCTGAAGCCTGCCCCCTGTCCGCGGGTCCCCACCGGTCCGCAGCTTCGCCACACTCCAGCCCTTCGCTTCTGCTGTATCCTTTGCCTGGAACGTTCTTCGCCACTCTCCACAACCCTTCATCCCCTTCCTTTGCCTCATGCCCACCTAGCCTTCAAATCCCAACTTAATAGATGAAAGTGTTCTTCCAAGATGGAACTAAGGGAGCCTCAGAAGGAATCCTCCCTGGACTCTTTAGTCTGCCAGGCCCTGTTCTAGACTCTTGAAATTCCAAAGGAATGACTAGCAACTGTATCATCCGAGGACTTGGTAGCTCAGACAGTAAAGAATCTGTTCGCAATGCAGGTGACCTGGGTTCGATCCCAGAGTTGGGAAGATCCCCTGGAGGAGGGCGTGGCAACCCACTCCAGTATTCTTGCCTGGGGAATTCCATGGACAGAAGAATGTGGTGGGTTACAAGCCACGGGGTCACAAGGAGTCGGATACAACTGAGCAACTAACACTTTCACACAGATTATTAGAAGATATTATTAGGAGACATTCAAGAGCCGTATATCATCAGAAGAAGGAGTTCAGATTCACTGTGCAGCCTAATGGCGATACATTTGCTGCTGTGGCTAGCTCGGATATGTGGACCCAGGACTCTAATGGAGCACGGCCCCGACCCTCCAGCAAGGTGTTCACACTTGGCTGAGAAGACAAGTCGCACAGCCATAAGGAGTTACAAATCAGATCCTTCTCAGCACAGTCTGAGTCAAGGCTGGAAGAGCAGTGCAGGCCGGACATGATTATGAGCCAAGTGACTGGCAGGGACCGGAAGTTCTCTGGGAGCCTGGGGAAGGTGGGGGGTTGTTTCAGTAGAGGTGTCTCGTCCCATCTCAGAAAAGAAGCACCTGATCTGTGGGAGCAGCTGGAGAGGGGCCTGGGCTGGGTAGGCTTCCTGCGCGGGTCACCCCCTCACCCGCCCTGCACACGCAGGGAGGCATCTAAGGACCCACGAGGGTGCAGAAGGTGGAGGTTTCTGGAGCCGATGGTTCTGCAGCTCTGTGCTGCTGGCTTGCTTCTTGTAAATGATTCTGTCAGAAAATATCTAAGCCAGGCTCTTCAGCCCTTCAACGCCCACCCCAAAAAAGATGAAAGTGGATTCTTCATCAGCTATTTTAATATCACCTAAGGATTATGCAATCCTTTGGAAAATCAAATTGGCTTCTCACCCTGTTTGTGTGTGTGTGAGTGAGTGTGTTTGTGGGTGTGGATGTGTCCCCGTGTGGGCGCACAGGGAAACCGTGCTTATGCCCGGGGTCTGTTTCATCTTTAGCGGCCTGTGCCTTTTGCTCGCAGGGGCCGTGGAATGCACAGCTCTGGTGGGGGAGGCTGCAGGGAAGGGAAGCAGGGGAGGCCGGCCAACCAGTTGCTGTGTCTGCCTGCTTTTTAAAGAGAAGGCTGACTCTGTGCTTTTGTCTCACCTCCTTCTTTGAAGAGGATGTCTTTAAAGGATGAACCCTGCAATGCCGGGTCTCTGGCACACATAACAAAGTGGATTCTCAGTAAACATGGCCACGGATCACTGCCCGGTGGGTTTGCATGTGGACTCACCTCCTTTACAGCCCTGGGTCTCTCTGCTCCCCAGCCCTCTTCCTGGGCTCCAGCCAGCTTGTTCCCCAAATGCACCCTCAGCTTTTTCATCTTCAGGGTCTTCATGCTTGCCTGCCCTGACCCTGGTCCCTTCCTTGAAGTTAATCCAAATTCACTGACCCTTTGAGACTCTTCTTAAAAATCACCACTTTCTTAAAGCCTTTCCTGACCATACCTGCCCCCCCACGCCATCCTGTGCTTTCTCTAATCCCTTTCAGTCCAGTGGAACATGCCAAAGATGGCACCGTGGACTTTACTAGGTCAGCTCCTCTGATCTTCATCACTCTCCTCCTTACCAATGTAGTTGCAAAAAACAATTGAGCCTCAGAGCCCCCCAAGTTAACGATTGGCAGAGCAGTGTTGAACCCCAGTTTGGCTGATTCTGAAGCCCATTGTGTACCCTGCAGCCTCATCTCCCCCCCTGGCATTCCCACCTGGCACTTGCCCTGTACCCGCCTCTTGTGCTGGAAGAGAGGTGGCAGGCGTGACCTCTGGGATCAAGGCTTGAGTCTGAATTCCAGCTCCACCACTTGAGTCTGAATTCCAGCCACCAGCTAGGTGGCTAGCTGGCCACCTTGGGTAAATGCTTTAACTTCTCTGGACCTCAGTTTCACATCCTAGAGTGGAGATGATAAGAATAGGATTGCTGTGAGGCTGAAATGAGATAATGCATGTAAAGGTCTTAGCACAGTGCACAGTGTGTGGCAAGCAGTAAATGCTCGGTGAGGGTTAAGTCCATTGCCCTGTGGTTCTCGTCTCACAGGGCACCTCCCCTTCAGTCGGTTATGAGCTCCCTATGGGCAGGAAGTTGCCTGTGTCTGTGTCCCCTGCTTTGTGGTAGGTGTGTAGCAAATGGGAATTAGAGTAACGGCAGTGGTCATGTTGATTGCACAAACTGACTTTTCTATGAGAGATCCTGCAAGTTGCCCATTGGTACCCCCACTGAGGGTATGTGGCTTGAAGTGGGAATAGCCTCTCCCAGGGCTGGGCTGAAGGCAGGAGCTTCGGTTCCTTAGCAGCTTGTTCCCAGAGACCAATTGGCCTTTTCGTTTGTTTGTTTTTCAAGTAGAGACTTGTGGATTTTGGTGTCTGTGCCCCCGTGTCCCACTCTGTCTGTCCTCAATCTCATTAGACATGTCTATTGAGATCACAGATAGCCTTGAAGCAGAAGGTCCACTGGGTGGGTCTTCTGGTAAAGAGGCCAAGAGACTGGCACAGTCAGTCGTGCCTCCCGATGAATCAGCTTCCTGAGGGCACTGCAAGAGAAGTTTCTAGAGAATGAAATTTGCCCCTTGAAGCACTGCTGCTGTTTTTTTTTTAATATTATTTCTGCCATATGGTTGGAAAATATCCAAAAATATATCGCCTGCTTCTCAGTGTCCTTCAGCAAAGCATACCAGACATGGTAACTCACCTTGGCTACTGTTGACCAAGTGCTTTTACCATCGGGAGCTTGCTGAGTCTTGCCGGCAGTCCATGGGGGGCCAGATTATTGTCTCCGCCCCACAGATGAAGACGCCAAGGCTCGGGGAGCTTCAGTGGCTCTGCCAAGAAGTGGCCGACTCTGCACAATGCAACGTCTTCCTGGGGCTTGGAAGACATTAACTACACCCCAGGTGAGACACTGTTGACGTGACTGCAGCCATCTGCCCCGCGCTCACAGCCCCAGGTTCACGGGCTCGGTCAGTTATCCTTTTAATCACTCCTCTCTCTCCCTTGCCTCCTGCTAAGAGCAGCCACTGCTTGTCATGCCTGTCCTACTTCTGGGTCTGAGAAAAAGAGGCTGATTCTCTTGCTAGAATTTTGTCTGCCGTAAGAGCCTTGTGCCGTGTGCTTGGATGCTCAGGGTTGTCAGTTTTGTTTTCTCAGCTGTGTTTTGGATACTTAGAGGGCTTGGCTCAGTGACCCACGGGTGAGCAAGAGAACTGCTAAGGGGGTTCGGGGTGCTGAGATTGGAGTCAGACACACCTGGGGACTTCCCTGATGGTCAGATGCAGGGGCCATGGGGTCGATCCCTGGCTGGGGAACTAAGAGCCCATGAGCCTCGTGATGTGGCAAACAAAACCAAAACAAAGTAGACTCAGACACACCTGGATTAAGCCCTGGCTCTGTCAGTTTGCAGGGCAACACACCTAACCTCTGCCAGTCTCCATCCCATTGTCCGTGAACTGCGGTTGATCATGTGTGCCAGGCTTGGCCTCATTCTGGTCCTCCATGGTTGTAGCTTTGCTTTTATTTATGAGACTTGAAGCATGGTAGGACTCAGACCATTCATTCATTCGATCCAATATTGATTACTGCACATCTCTCCACGTCTAGTTTTCTTTATCAGAAAAACAAAGAGAATGACAGTACTTATCTAGCTGAGGACTAGATACGAGTACTTAATGTTTAAATACATGTGAAGTGCTCAGAATTGTGCCACGTAGAAAGTAAACGTGATACACGTGAGCCGTATTTTTAGTGCTAGTCAGTGCCCGGCACAGGGCTAGCTGGACTCCAGGTGAACAGCATAATGGTGACCCTTACGGACCTTGCAGGCTCCTTCCTCCTTCTGTTCTCCATGGGGAGAAAAAACCGAGCAATGTTTTATCACTGCCCACGGAAGATGAATTGATGGGTTTGAGAGAGTCGCTCTTAGGGACCCGCCTACTTGCTCTGTCTCCCCCTTCATCAAGTCTCTGTGCCTCTGATCCTGTGCCCTTGGCTTTGCTTCAAATCCCCCGTAAATGATTAGTCAAAGGGAGAGGACCACGTCTGTCTTGCCTAAGTTGTAGCTGTGGAGGTCAGTGTCTGTGGAAAAGCTCTGTAGCCTCCAGAAGGCCTCACGGACAAGAGGTCTAGGCAGGGGCGCCAAGCGAGGGGGAAGGAACATGGATTTGGAGTTGGGACCATGGGCTTGTCCTGCACGCCACCCCCACCCGCAACTTGGTAAGCCACATGGATCTGTTTCAGGTCATGTCTCCTCTCTGAGTTGGTTTCTCAACTCTCAAGTGAAGAAATGATAGGTCCTACCTGGAAGGGTTGCAGTGAGGAGTAAATAGATGCAGAAAACAAATTTGAGGTCATTCACTTCAGTTCAGTTCAGTCACTCAGTCGTGTCCGACTCTTTGCGACCCCATGAATCACAGCACGCCAGGCCTCCCTGTCCATCACCAACTCCCAGAGTTCACTCAGACTCACGTCCATCGAGTCAGTGATGCCATCCAGCCATCTCATCCTCTGTTGTCCCCTTCTCCTCCTGACCCCAATCCCTCCCAGCATCAGAGTCTTTTCCAATGAGTCAACTCTTCACGTGAGGTGGCCAAAGTACTGGAGTTTCAGCTTCAGCATCATTCCTTCCAAAGAAATCTCAGGGCTGATCTCCTTCAGAATGGACTGGTTGGATCTCCTTGCAGTCCAAGGGACTCTCAAGAGTCTTCTCCAACACCACAGTTCAAAAGCATCAATTCTTCGGTGCTCAGCCTTCCTCACAGTCCAACTCTCACATCCATACATGACCACAGGAAAAACCATAGCCTTGACTAGATGAACCTTTATTGGCAAAGTAATGTCTCTGCTTTTCAATATGCTATCTAGGTTGGTCATAACTTTCCTTCCAAGGAGTAAGCGTCTTTTAATTTCATAGCTGCAGTCACCACCTGTAGTGATTTTGGAGCCCAGAAAAATAAAGTCTGACACTATTTCCACTGTTTCCCCATCTATTTCCCATGAAGTGATGGGACCAGATGCCATGATCTTCGTTTTCTGAATGTTGAGCTTTAAGCCAACTTTTTCACTCTCCTCTTTCACTTTCATCAAGAGGCTTTTTAGTTCCTCTTCACTTTCTGCCATAAGGTGTCATCTGCATATCTGAGGTTATTGATACTTCTCCCGGCAATGTTGATTCCAGCTTGTGTTTCTTCCAGTCCAGCGTTTCTCATGATGTACTCTGCATATAAGTTAAATAAACAGGGTGACAATATACAGCCTTGATGAACTCCTTTTCCTATTTGGAACCAGTCTGTTGTTCCATGTCCAGTTCTAACTGTTGCTTCCTGACCTGCATACAAATTTCTCAAGAGGCAGATCAGGTGGTCTGGTATTCTCATCTCTTTCAGAATTTTCCACAGTTTATTGTGATCCACACAGTCAAAGTCTTTGGCATAGTCAATAAAGCATAAATAGATGTTTTTCTGGAACTCTCTTGCTTTTTCCATGATCCAGCGGATGTTGGCAATTTGATCTCTGGTTCCTCTGCCTTTTCTAAAACCAGCTTGAACATCAGGAAGTTCACGGTTCACATATTGCTAAAGCCTGGCTTGGAGAATTTTGAGCCTTACTTTACTAGCGTGTGAGATGAGTGCAACTGTGCGGTAGTTTGAGTGTTCTTTGGCATTGCCTTTCTTTGGGATCAGAATGAAAACTGACCTTTTCCAGTCCTGTGTCCACTGCTGAGTTTTCCAAATTTGCTGGCATATTGAGTGCAGCACTTTCACAGCATCATCTTTCAGGATTTGGAATAGCTCAACTGGAACATTCAAGGCCCCCCTAAATGCCTCCTTCCTTTTGGAGTTGAGTCCAGGGCTCCTTTCTCTGAGGTCAAAGGCATTTATTTACTCAGCCACTAGAGGGCACACACATCACTCTCCTAGACTGGCCTCCCTGGACCCAGGCTCAGGCGGAGGGGTGCAGCCCCGGGAGGCTCCTGGAGACAACACCTGTGCAAAAGTGGATGCCGCAGAGTTGGGGAGCAGGAGAAGCTGACACCTGGAGGCAGCTGCTGAGGCCACAGGTGGTCCCCCAGGGCGCTCAGGGCCTGGGCTGTCCTTTGGAGATGTCCGGAAGGAGACAATAGGGCCGCCCTTTATTTATTTTTTTATTGAAGTATAGTTGACATACAGTATCATGTTAATTTCAGGAATATACCGTAGTGGCTGATGAAACACGCTGTGCAATGGTGACCATGATAAGTCTGTTAACCATCTGTCACCACACAAAATTATCACAGTAGTATTAACTATAGTCCTTATGCTGTGTATTACATCCCCGTGACATTTGATAACTGGAAATCCATGTCTCTTAATGCCCTCACCTCTTCGCCCAACCCTCCACCTCCCTTCCCTGTGGAAACCACCTGTTTGTTCTCTGTATCTGTGACTCTGTTTCTGTTTTATTTGCTCATTTGTTTTGTTTTTCAGATACCACATTTGGTGGAATCATATGGTATTTGTCTTCGTCTGTATGACATTTCACTTGGCCTAATGTCCTCTAGGCCCATCCGTGTTGTTGCAAATGGCAAACAATTTAGTTCATTCTGGAGAAGGAAATGGCACCCCACTCCAGTATTCTCTCTTGGAAAACCCTATGGACAGAGGAGCCTGGAGGGCCTCAGTCCATAGGGTTGCAAAGAGTTGGACGTGACTTAGCAACTGAACAACAATATTTCATTACATATACATGTTAAGGAATGCTTAGGTTGCTTCATATCTTGGCTATAGTGAATAATGCTGCACTGATTATAAAGGTCATATGTGTTTCTGTTTTCTTTGGGTAACTACGCAGAAGTGGAATAGTTGGATTGTATGGTAGTGATGCAAGGAAACCCAACCAGTCTATCCTAGAGGAAATCAGTCCTGAATATTGATTGGAAGGACTGATGCTGAAGCTGTAACTCCAGTACTTTGGCCATCTGATGTGAAGAACTGACTCATTGGAAAAGACCCTGATGGTGGGAAAGATTGAAGGCGGGAGGAAAAGGGGACGACAGAGGATGAGATGGTTGGATGGCATCAGCGACTCAATGGACATGAGTTTGAGTAAACTCCGGGAGTCCGTGATGGACAGGGAAGCTTGGCGTGCTGCAGTCCATAGGTTCACAAAGAGTCAGACACGACTGAGACTGAATCTCATTTGAGATTCAGATTGAGGTTGATTGAGATTGAGAAACGACTGAACTGACCTGAACTGATGATGGTAGTTCTGTTTTTAACATTCTGAGAAACCTCCGCATGGCTAGGCTACACCGATTTACATTCCCACAAGCAGTGCCCAAGAATCCCCTTTTCTCCACATCCTGGGGACTTGGCCCTTTAAATCATCTCCTCCAGGGGCTACTCCTCCCATCATGGTCGGGCAGGGTCACAACCTTGGAGCAGACAGAGGCAATTCCCAGTGAGTGAGTGAGAGCGTCAGGAGCAGCTGATAGCCCATCCCTAAAGAGGGGGCCTGCCAGAGACTGTGCCAAGCATTCCGGAAGCAATGGAGAGCCAAGCAGACTCTCTTCCCGTGGGGTGCTTTTGATCCAGATATGGTCTGTATTTACCTATTTGGTCTCCAACCAGCTTGGAGGCCCTCCTGGGGCCACAATCTTGTCTCCTTAGAAGAAGGCATGTGTGTGCTAAGTTGCTTCAGTCATGTCCGACTCTTTGAGACCCCATGGACTGTAGCCCTCCAGGCTCCTCTGTCCATGGGGCTCTCCAGGCAAGAATACTGGAGTGGGTTGCCATTTCCTCCTCCAGGGGATCTTCCTGACCCCGGGATCAAAACCAGGCCTCCTACATTGTGGCTCTTTACCGCTGAGCCACCAGGGAATAGTTGATGCTTATTAAGAGCCTGTACTATCTCATTACCAGAAATGTACCCAGGTCCCTTTCTTCTTCTCACCAAAGTGTCATCACTCGCTCTTTTGAAACATATGAGTCGCTTCATCATGGGCTAAACCATCACACAGTTATTTTTTTTTTCACACTCAAAAGAAACGAAGTCAGCCTGTAAGATGGAACCTAATTTAAAAACATCCCTTGCAGCATCTGAGATGAAGGCTGGCTGGGACCAGGCCCGGTCAGGGCCCAGCCTCTCAACATCTACCCGAATCTTGCCAGTAAGGGCAAAAGTAACAAATTCTCCCAGGATGCTCGAGCAGGACGCTTGTTTGAAATTTTCTGGGAAACTTTGCCACAGGACTCTATGTGAGGACATGGGACCTTGGGCCCACATTCTTCTCTGCCATCCTGGGAGAAGTGTGCCAGCTATGGCTACCATTACCGTTGCTAATGACCTTCCCAGGCGGCTCAGAGGTGAAGAATCTGCCTGCCAATGCACGAGATGCAGGTTCGATCCCGAAGTCTGGGAGACCCCCCCTGGGAGCGGGGATGGCAACCCACTCTGGTATTCTAACCAGGAAAATCCCGTGGACAGAGGAGACTGGCAGGCTACAGTCCATGCAGTTGCTAAGAGTCACGCATGACTGAGCAGGTACGCATGCACCATTGCTAATGGTAACAAGAGGGTGTGGTCACCTGGAACAGCATTTTATGGTGCCAATCTGTTTCACTTGCCTTATTTAGTTGATCTCCACAAGTCTGTGCAGTAGGGGGCTGTGTGAGCAGGAGGAAGTTGTCCAAACTCACTGGGCCTCAGTTTCTCCATCTCGAAACTGATAATGGAGTCTCTCAGGTTATTGCGAGGATTAAATGATGGAACACACGTGAAGCCCTTAAGGAAGATAGCACCTGGCATCTACTAATTTCTTTTTATTTCTTCTTTACAAAGAATTTACTGTATTAGGAATAATAGATGTGACAGTGATCTGCTGAGTGTTTTCTCGTTTTCATTGAACTGTAATTCATTACAGTGCTGCCTCAGTTCCAGGTGACAGCAGAGTGACTCGTGTATGTGTTGGTCGCTCAGGCATGTACGGCTCTGTGCGACCCCGTGGACTGCAGCCCTCCAGGCTCCTCTGTCCATGGGATTCTCCAGGCAAGAATCCTGGAGTGGATAGCCATTCCCTTCTCTGGGGCATCTTCCCGACCCAGGGATCGAACCTGGGTCTCCTGCACTGCAGGCAGACGCTTTACCGTCTGAGCCGCCAGGGAAGCCCCGTCTAGTTATGCATATATCTATTCGTTTTCAGCTTCTTCCCCCACGTAGGTCATTACAGTGCTGAGTAGAGCGCCCTGTGCCGTGTAGAAGGTCCTTGTTGGTTGTCTGTTTTATTTACAATAGTGTGCGTCTGTTAATCCCAAGCTCCTGATTCATCCATCCACCCCGCACTTCCCTCTTTGGCAGTCATTACTGTGTTTCCTATGACTGTGAGGCTATTTCTGTTTTGCAAATAAGTTCATTTGTATACTTTTTTAAGATTCCAACTAATTTCTTCATAAATGTTTGAAATGACTGATAGGCAATTTTAGTCTCTTTAGGAGAGGAAACTGGGATTCAGAGGGGCTACGTTTATTGGATAAGTTTCCTGGTCATCAAGGAAGGAAAACCCAGGAGGACTGCCCTGTAAATGGGGCCAGACTTTCCCACACTGGATTTCCATCACGAGCCGTATGGCATTGCTTGTCAACTTGGCACCTCAGGAAATATTGACTCTTCAAAAGAAAACTGAAAAAGGATGAAGGCTTAGTGTTGCCAAAGAAAGAAATTAAAAAAAAAAAAAAAAAAAAAACTTGGACTTTTCAAACAACTGAACCATTCTTATCTTTATACTTAGGTCTAAATACCCAAAGGGGTATCGTATTCAGAGGTGATTAGGTTTGGAAAAGTCTGTCTGCTCGGAGCCCCCACTGAGGGTCTTTGAGGACCTGCACCGGACTTGTGGGTTTCACCACCACGTGGCACCCTGCATTTTGGTCATTTTCTCCCCAAATAGGACTTCATCGGGCAGAGCCCTCGGCAACAGAGGAAGGTGTGGTCGTGGCGCCTCGGGCCGCCTGAGCTCCTCGGGAATGAAGGTCTTCGGGGTTCTCGTGGTCTTTGCCTCCTGCCGTAAGTAGTCGCAGCGGGGCGAGCTCCCAGGTGTCACCCACTGTCTGTCTGTGTCTGTGTCTGGGGCGACCCCTTCTCAGGTGGCGTCAGGTGAGTGGAGTCAAGCGTCGCCCAAAGGGGAATCTGGAGTGAAGTGGGCCCCCACCGAAGTCCTCCTGCTTCTGCGTCTCCTGCAAAAAGCATTCAGCCCAGTGCTGGGATCTCACAGAACATTTAGAAAATCAAAGGTTTTGCTAAGAAAGAGGGCATCTGAGCACTGTTGTACCACACATATACCTTTCAGGAGTCTTTGGATGCTAGTTGCCTTTATGTACTTGTTTTTAAATTAACTTTTATTGGCGTAGAGTTGATTTACAGTGCTGTGTTAGTTTCCCTCCAGAGCACAGTTACACGTGTGTACACATGTCCCCTCTTGTATAGATTCTTTTCCCATACGGGTCGTTACTGAGTATTGAGTAGAGTGCTGTATGGTAGGTTCTTATTAGTTATGTGTTTTATATGCAGTCGTATGTATGTGTTAGTTCCAGTCTCCCAATTTACCCCTCTCCTCTTGCCTCCTTGGTAACCCTAGTTTGTTTTCTGCATCTTAAGTTGCCTTCATTTAAAGTCCTATGGATTCCAGAACAAAAGCGTGGATATACATCTAGCTAGTTTCAGTTCAGTTCAGTCACTCAGTCGTGTCCAACTCTTTGCGACCCCGTGAATCGCAGCACACCAGGCCTCCCTGTCCATCACCAACTCCCGGAGTTCACTCAGACTCACATCCATCGAGTCAGTGATGCCATCCAGCCATCACATCCTCTGTCGTCCCCTTCTCCTCTTGCCCCCAAATCCCTCCCAGCATCAGAGTCTTTTCCAATGAGTCAACTCTTCACATGAGGTGGCCAAAGTACTGGAGTTTCAGCTTTAGCATCATTCCTTCCAAAGAACACCCAGGGCTGATCTTTAGAATGGACTGGTTGGATCTCCTTGCAGTCCAAGGGACTCTCAAGAGTCTTCTCCAACACCATAGGAATGATTAATTCTCCTCAGAAAGGCATTCTTATGGTGACTTATGGAATAATGGGTAATTATAAGTCATTGCTTTCAGGAGATTGGATTACAGATCTCTGCAAAGTGAAAGAGAACTTACTGGGAAGCAGTGTTGGGTTTGCTGGAAAACCCTCTGACTTGTTGCTTTGATTAGATGAGTGGAGATTTGCCCAAATCCATTTCTCTATCCGTTTCAGCTGTGAAACAATCACTTTTGGGTTCCCAAGTCAAAATGTCAAAAACGGGGTCCCTGGTTCACTTAGTCAGTGGTGGAAGTCAGTTTTCAAGATCATGATGTTAGAGGCAGGGGGTCTGTGTGCAGGCAGGACCACTGCTGCACACCGCCCCCTGCCCCCCGCTCCGTGTACCCCAAGAGCGGAGTCTCAGTATGGTCCTACCCTCTCTCCAGGTACTGCTCCGGCAGCAGAGACCGCCCCCGGGCTTGGGCCCCCTCCGCAGTGTGTGGGACCACAAGGCATCCAAAGTCACAGGAAGAGATGGGAGGGCTCCTGGGAAAATCTCCCTAAACCTCCCATTTTGGGTTTTCTTCTTCATGTTTTTATTTTATTTTTATTGTAAAACTAAGATTCACTCGTAATTAAAATGTAAAGTACATTAGGGTGGAGTAACAAGATAAAATCCCTTCTCATCTTTCACAGACCCTTATGCGTTTCAATGTGAACAGTCTTCAGAGTTTGATAAACATCCTTTCAGGCCCTGGGCTTCCCGGGTCGTGCAGTGGTAAAGAGTCCACCTGCCAGTGAAGGAAACGAAAGAGGCAAAGCTTTGATCCCTGAGTCTGGAAAATCCCCTGGAGTGGGAGACGTGGGTTTGATCTCTGGGTCAGGAAGATCCCCTGGAGGAGGAAATGGCAACCCACTCCAGTATTCGTACCTGGAGATCCCATGGACAAAGGAGCCTGGCGGGCTACAGTCCATGGGGTCACAAAGAGTCAGACACGACTGAGAGACTGACATACACTCAGGCCTTTGCATACATATGTTGCCAACATTTCAATAGAAAAGTAATACAGGCTTGTTGTTAAAAAAAAAATATATATATATACATATATCAATCAGGCAGCATAAAAGTAGTTAAGATAAATGTTGCCTGTTTTTTTCTCCACCTACTTCCGAGTCCCACTGCCTAGTGATATTGCTATTAAAAGTAGCATGTTTTCAAGACATCATTTAGTTATTATCTCCCTGTCAGTAGGCATGTGGGTAGTCTCCAATTTTTTGATATCACAAATAATGCTGCAGCAAACATTCCTCTCTGTCTCTCTCTCTCTCTCTCTATATATATATATATATGTGTGTATATATACTCCTCATTTTCTTAAGCACTTTGTAGAAGTAAAAATTACTGAGTTTGTGTGTGTGTGTGTGTGTGTGTGTGTTTATGCTCATTCACGTCCGACTCTTTGTGATCCCATGGACTGTGGGCCACCAGGCTCTTCTGCCCGTGGAATTTTCCAGGCAAGAATACTGCAGTGGGTTGCCATTTCCTCCTCCAGGGGATCTTCTCTACCCGAGGATCAAACCTGCATCTCTTGCATCTCCTGCACTGGCAGGGGGATTCTTTACTACTGGGCCACCTGTATTTGCTGGCATTTCTGGCTTTGAACCTTTCTTGTTAATGATTAACATCATTCTGCACGGGATGGTGGTCTTTCACTGTGGGAAGAAGACTGTAGTTGACAGCATTGTCCTGAACATCCTGGAAACTGGCTTCTCCTCCTGGGTTAGCAAGAAACTAGCTGTGTGATGTGGCCGACTGACCCTCTCTCGTCCCCATTAAAGGGGCTGGTGTCCAGTTTAGGGGGCTCTGGCTAGGGGATGTGAAAGCAATCTTTCTCATCACGTCTTCCCTTCTTCCTTATTTGCTTCTTGTCAGTTATGGCCCCCACGCACAGCAGCTTCTGGCAGTTTCAAAGGATGGTCAAGCACATCACAGGGCGGAGCGCCTTCTTCTCATATTACGGATATGGCTGCTACTGCGGGCTTGGGGGCAAGGGGACCCCCGTGGATAACACTGACAGGTGGGTGCAGAGGCTCTGAGGCTTTCTGTCATTTGATTCGCATCGAAATCCTTTCTTGAAGACAGAGAGGATGTTCAGACTTGCAAATTGCAAGGAGCAAACTGATTCGGGTGAGCCTGAGCAGAAGGACAAAACTGAATGGGAGTGGGAGGGAGGTCTCGAGGAGCCCAGGGCTGGGGCTGGCTTCCTGTGGTCTGGGGCCTGCAGGAGGTTCACTGCTCTGCTGTCACCATCTTGAAATGCTGGACGGTGTTTGAATAAGGGACCCTCTCGTTTTCATGTTGCACCAGGCTTTGCAGATCGTATGGTCAGCCCTGCCCAGAGCTCTAGAAAAATGTGGGCAACCCAGAGCTCTCAGTCTTCAGGGCAAATGCCGTCTTTTCTTGGGCCCTCACGTTTTAGGATTATCAGTGCAGTAGGACTGACCCGCTGTCTCCCATCCTGATTCCATTCTGCAGGAAGGAGAGAGAATCTGAGTGGCCCAGTTTGGAGAAGTTGTCCATCTGGGTGAGGACATGTGGCACAGACCCGGCTGCCAGGCCTACTTCTCAGGATGGGGAGGGGGGGGTGTGAGTTCCCATAAAAGGTGGAGGTTGGTGTTATCTGGGGAGGGAACAGGGAAGTAGAAAACAGGACGGTCTGTGCATCTTTTTATTTAAAGAAATGAGAAGCAAAATGTTCCTGGCCATGTTCACCGTAATGTGGATGAATATAGCCCCACAGTAGGGCTTGAATATCACCCCTGGAGCTCGAGTGCTCTGGGCTGGGCTCATGAGACCACAGATTGTTCTAGCCAGGAAGACCCCAGAGCCCTGGAGGGAGTCCAACACTGACGAAATGCCCGGCACGCGCTGAGCCCTGGGACTGGTGGTCTGCACGCAGGGCCTGGTTGACTCCTCCTAGCGCATGGTCGAGGCCAGACCGCCATCTCCATTTTACAGGGGACAGTGGTGAGGGGCCCACTGAACAAAGCCACAGAGCCGGAAGACCTTCAGCCCCTTGAGTGGCGGAGTCAGGATTTGCACCAGAGTTTTCTTGTTTCAACGTCCAGGCCCCTTAATGCTCTGTGCGTCCCCTTCCAAGTCCTAAGGCTGATGAGCATTCCAACACCGTTAGCCAAAGATGACAACCAGGAGCCCACGCGTAGATGCACATGGTGACGGAGGAACACTGAGCGTCCAGCCCAGCGGATCGGCCAGTCCCCGTCTCTGCGTTCCTGCCGCCCTGGCTTGGCTGGGGAGGCGGGCGGGGGCCATCCCCAGCTGTTCTCTCTCCTCTAGTGTCACCCCCGCCCCATCTACCCCATTGCCGCCGCACCGGCTCTCAGCCTCAAGTGCGCAGAGACTGAAGGATTACATCTGATGTGCTGAACTTTGTCTGCTCAGAGCCTCTCCCAGGGCTGGGCACGTAGTTGGTGCTCAGTCACTAATTGAAGGCAAAAGGAGAAAAGAACGGCAGAGGGTAAGATGGGTGGATGGCATCACCGACTCAATGGACGTGAACTTGGGCAAACTCTGGGAGTTGGTGATGGACAGGGAAGTCTGGCGTGCTGCAGTCCACGGGGTCGAAAAGAGTCGGACACGACGTAGGGACTGAATAGCGACGGCAAGTCATTAAATGAATGAATACATCACGGGAGCCTAGATTTGGGGGAAATTCACCTCTGAACATCGTTTCCTCCCGCACAGAATGGGGACAAGGACTGCGCCTCCTAGGGTCACTATGAGGAGCTCATGAGCCAGCAGTAGGTAGAGAAGGGCTCTTTCTATGACTTTTAACACCACCAGGAAGTCACCTCCCTGCCTTCCGTACATTGTCATCTGGGAAGGAGGTGGATGAGTCCTTTCCCGCCTTCTCCCAGGGCCGTCCTCAGGAAAGCCGCCGTCTCCCTCTGTCTGGCCCGCAGGTGCTGCCTGGCCCATGACTGCTGCTACGAGAGGGTGAAGCACCTTGGCTGCCAGCCCGTGTTGAACGGCTACCAGTTCCGTGTGGTCAACGGGACCGTGATCTGTGAGTAGTCCTCTCTGCACAGAATGTCCTTGAATCTGGGCCTTTCTCAAAGTTCAGCCTCGTGGACCCAGAGAACTTTGGGAAAAGGAGATTTTTTTTTCCCAAGTGCTTTGGGAGGGAGAGTGGCAATTCTGAGCATCTGTGCTTCCTGAGAGTCCAGCCCGGGTCCCCCCCCCCCGCCGCCCCGGTTCCCCCTGCCCCGGGTCCCTGCTCACAGCTGTGTCCCCAGCTCCCTCCCCTGGAGTGCGGGTTTCAGCCCACAGTCCCCGCTGCCCACCCGGGCTCCTTCCTGGGCTCGATAAGTAGTTGTTGACTGAAGATTACACTGAATTTTGCGGCTGCGCTTGGCAGCTGTTGCTATTGAGAAGCTTCTTCCCGATGTCTGTTGTGTGTTAACAAAGCGGCTCGGCTGTCTTTCAGTTGAACAAATATTTGTGAAGGGGGTTGCGTGCCAAGCTCTGGGGTAGGGTAGGGAGCCCACCTGGCATCGAGGCCGTTCAGGGAGGAGGACAAAGGACAGGGTGGGCCAGCGCTGAGTGTCCAGCGTGCGGGGAGGGGCTCCAACCTCTCAGAGTGTGATCCGGGGCAGGTGGGGTTGGGTAGGGCAGGCTGGATCTAAAGCGCAAGCTCACTTGCAGGCAGCAGGCCACAGACTTGTCTCAGACGCTGTTCAGCTCGGCAGGACGGGTGGTCTGAACGCCCCTTTGCGTGTGTGACTCACCTTCCGCTCAGCCCTGTGGAGTCACGGGAACCACTGTCCTCCCTTGCGTGTTTACTCAGAGCTGTGAGTGTGTCTTGGAGATCACCTGTCCCCTCCAAAGGTGGGGAGAACACCTCCCTTGCCTTCATCTTCCAGCTCCCCCCACCCAGAGCTCAGGCTCCGGACTCACGGAGTCAGGTTGGCTTGATCTGCCCGGTGCCAGTAGCAGGAAGCTGGAAGTGTGTGGGAGGCCCAGCTTCAGCCAAGTTTCCTGTTCCGCTCTCCCCTCTTCGGGCGACTGCCGACGGGGAAGGGACCCCGTTTTTCCCATGTGAGCGTGAGAAGCCTTCCTGACCACCCTCCAGCCTAAAGCAAAGTGTCTCCACTGTGAGGCCCCTACGCCACATCCAGGACACAGGGCGGGATCATGGTCTGGGGGATGGGGGGCGAGGGGGGACTGGAGGAGGATGATCTCAGAGATGGCTTGCTTCCGCAAGTGGTGGCACCGAGTTTCTCGTCCCTCCCGACCCCACATGTTGGGGGTGGGGGTGGGAAACGGGGTGAGCCCGGCTGTCGCTTGGTTGGGGAGGGGCACGCAGAAAAGCTGCCCCGACTCCTCTCCGTCTGGCTGGTGGTCTTGCCTTCACGTGGTTTCTTCTCATCTCTTTTCACCTTGACCTTGACCTTGACCTCTGTCATGTCAGGTGTCACCTTAGAGTGGTTGAAAAGGCATCCTTTGGAGAGAAGGTACGCTCTAAGAGCTCTTTCCCCCATGCCCCGTAAAGCACAGGGACTGAGGAGGGAGGGGAACAGAGCTCTGAAGAGGGAAGCAGGTTTTCAGTAGGTGCCAAGGCTCTTCCTGCGCTGTGGTCCCATGCCCCAGACCAAGCCCTCTGCTCCTGTGGGTGGGCCGTACTCAGAGTGCCTGTGGGCCTGGGTCCTCTGCACCTGGAGCAGCTTCTTTAGCAACCCGCTTCACCTTCTGCCGTGGGGACCGGAGCCACAGCCAGGGACCCCGGGAGATGGAGGAAGGTGACCCGGGAGCAGAGGCTGGAGCCCCAGTAGGTGGCACAGGAAGTGTTGCCTGCTTGGCACATCACTCTGGTGGCGGGAGGTGCAGGCAGGGTCTCGGAGCTGGACTGGAATGTTCGCGGTGGCCAGTTCTTGAAGCTTGGCCAGGGATCCCGGAGTCCAGCGCCTGTCTAAGAGAGTTAGCGAAGAGGGATGTTTCCCCATCCTCACCAGGGCACTAGCAACCCCTTCTGCAGCTGCGCTATCCAGTGAGTACCAGGCTGAGCCCTGTTGTTCCCAGCCCCACCTTTGTTCAGTCGCTCAGTCACGTCCATCTTTTTGCGACCCCATGGACTGCAGCATGCCAAGCCTCCCTGTCCTTCACAAACTCCCAGAGTTTACTCAAACTCATGTCCATTGAGTCGGTGATGCCATCCAACCATCTCGTCCTCTGTTGTCCCCTTCTCCTCCCGTCTGCAATCTTTTCCAGTGAGTCAGCTCTTCACATCAGGTGGCCAGAGTATTGGAGCTTCAGCTTGCCAAGTCCCTATTTCCAGGAACAGGGCTGGGAGCTGGGCGGCCCGGCTCCTAATCCTGGGTCTGTTGCTGGTGTGCTGAGACCCCGAGTGAACCCCAAGCACATCTATTCCCTTGCCTAGTATCAACTGAGTACCCCCAGGGTACCCAAGCAGGGCCAGCACTGTGCCAGGGCCAGGGGCACAGAGAGAGGCAGCCCGGGGCCCTGCTGCCAGTGCTCTTGGAGACCAGCCCAGTCAACCCCTCGCTGCAGTGATGGGGAGCCTGAGGCCCAGAGGCAGGGAAGGGCTGACCCAGGCTCCATGCAGACTCAGTCTCATGTGTCTTGAGACTGTCCAGTGCTCGGGAACACACTGCTGGCCGGAGTCTTCTGGGCCTGTTTCTGCATCTGTAAAGCAGGTGCACTCGCCGTAGCTGAAGTCCATCGGCAGCTGAAGTGGGCTTGGCACTCAGCTCTACGAGTCCACAGTAAGCCTCTGAGGTGGGCGCTGTCCTCCCCGTTGTCGAGGAGGACCCTGAGGCTCAGAGAGTGAGGTGAGATGACCAAGGCCACACAGCCGGTGAAAGGACTGCTGGGACTCAGACCAGGTCGTCCAACCCCAGCTGGTGCTCCTGCCTCCCACCGCCCTCCCCGCTGGCGTGAGACTGCTGGGAGGGGCTGGACTGGGGGGCTCACACAAATGCAAGTCTTGTTATCTAAAGCACGCAGGTCAGAATGTTCGGCTCCGGCCCAGGGGGCAAAGGAAAGCTGAAGGAGCTTGTCGCCCTGCAGTGCCCCAGATCTTCCTGTTCCAGCTCCGTGTACTTCGCTGAAAGGCCCAGAGACAGCAAATGCTTTGAAGTCAGGCAGAGCCGGGCCTGAATCCCAGCTTCACCTTTTCCAGCTGGATTAATTGCATGACCACCCTGGGCCTTAGTCTCCTTCTCTGTAAAGTACTAATCAGTACTTCCGAAGGTCTCTAAGGTCTCTAAGGTCACTGGAGAAGGAAATGGCAACCCACTCCAGTAATCTTGCCTGGAAAATCCCATGGATGTAGGAGCCTGGCAGGTGCAGTCCATGGGGTTGCAAAGAGTTGGACACAGCTAAGCGACGCCACCAAGGTCACTAAGGAATCGACTGAGGTAACCCAACGCAGGGGCCTCCCAGACGGCACCAGTGGGAAGACCTGCCTGCCAGGGCAGGAGATGCAGGAGACTTCCCCTCCCTGGGTCTGGAAGATCCCCTGCAGAAGGGAATGGCAACCTGCTCCAGTATTCCTGCCTGGAAAATTCTATGGGCAGAGGAACCTGGCAGGCTACAGTCCATGGGGTTGCAAAAGACTGAGCACTCCCCAAAACTCCCCAACTCAGAGGTCTGACCCAGAGCGGGTGCGTAATTAATACCTTTCCTTTCAGAAGTTGAGATTTCTTTTTATTTTTTTAACCCTAGTTTCCTTTTCCCCTTTACATCGTAGTTAAGCACTGGGATTTTCTTTATTACCGTTGAGATTTCTGCATTGGTCTCCCCTTGAACTAATGTCATTAACCCCTTATAGGATGAAAGCTCTCCCCCTGCCCCCACCACAATCCTCAGTTACACTGCAGTTCAAAGAACTGCCCTGCAAGGGTTAATCACCTCCCAAGCCTCCCAGTTCTGAAATCTGGCACCCAAGCCTAGTTCCAGGTTGCCTAGCAACCAGCGGCTGCTCCTGGATGTGGTTGGTGTGAGCAGCGAAGGGAAAGGAGAAAAACAGCCTGGTCTGTCCATGTCTCGAAATGTCAGTGGGAGAGCAGTGCAGAGAAAGGCCTGGAACCCAAGCCCTGGGGCCAACTTGCGGAGTGGTGACGGCTGCCCTCAGGCAATCGGGGAGGCCGTTAGTCCTGTCTTGAGTGGGCTTGCATAAGCACTTGGAATTCGCGAGGGATTTTAAGTGGTGATGCCCCCTCCACCCATGTGTGCCCGCATCTGTTGGGCAGAGAGGGGCCCGGCCGTGGGTGGCAGAGCCAGAGTTCCAGCCCGAGGCCCCTCTGTCACCTCCATCTCTGAGCCTGTGATTCTGCCCTCTGCCCAAGGCAGAGGGTGAACCAGGTAACCACTGGAGTTTTTAGTTTGCAAAGATCTTTCTCTTTTGCTGAGTTTACTGCTCACAACAACACCTCCACTCACTGACGCATCATCCTTTTCCTTTCCTAGAATCTGGCTCAACCTGCCACCATCTCATCTTGCTCAGTTATTTGTTTACTTATGGATCAACTCTCCCCTCAATTGGAGTTTGAGCTCCAGGAGATTGGGGAGCACTTATTGGGGGTGGGGGTGGGGTGCATGCATGCTCGGTCGTGTCTGACTCTTTTGCGACGCCATGGACTGTAGCCAGCCCGCCTCCAGGCTCCTCTGTCCCTTGAATTCCCCAGGCAAGAATACTGAAGTGAGTTGCCATTTCCTCCTCCAGGGGATCTTCTAGACCCAGGGATCAAACCCATGTCTCCTGCACTGGGGGAGAGACATGGCTTTACCGCTGAACCCTCTGGGGAGCCCCGGGGAGGGGGTGGGTGCTCACTCTCATAAAGCCACAGAGAATGATGCCCGAAGCCATGCAATTGTGGGGTCCACTCACTCAGACCTGTCCCCCTGCTTCCTGGACAAAGGCCGGGCATATGTTAGAAACTCAATATCTGTTTGATGATGGAATGAGTGCAGAAATTCATGAAATAGTCTGTACATGAACCTGTACCCTCATTTGAAAGCCTAGGGAAGAGATTCAGAGAGGAACAACTTCCCTGAGATGCCAGAGCTTGCAAGCGGCAGATCTGGATCCAGAACCTGACTCCCTGTTGCTTGGGATGGGGGCTCTGTTCACTGCCCAGCGGTCTGTGTCTAAGCCCAGCCAGCGAGGTGGCAGCATACGGTGATGGAGCCCTTACCGCGTGTTTGGCACCGAAGATCTGCAAGAAAGAGACAAACTCCGTGGCCGAAAGGAGCTTGTGTGCAGGCAGGGAGACAGTCCATGAAATATTCAGAAAGAAAGATACACTCGGGTAGCGACAGTGCTGTGACACCTCTAAAATAAGGCCACACACTACGGAATGAGGGCGGCAGTGGGGGGTGGATGGCTCCTTCAGGTGTGGAGGAAGGCCTCTCGAGGGAGGTGGCATCTAGCCGGAGGAGGTGGGGGGGTGCCTGTCCCATGAGAAACGAGTCTGGCAAGGCCTGGCCGTGGGGTGAGGGGCTCCCCTGCTCCTTCAGTTGCAGGGGGAAGCCTTCAAGCAGACAGTGATCAGCTCAAATTTTCCTTTAGAAAGAAGACTCTGGCCCCTGCCCAGAGAAGTTGGGGAGCAAGGGAAGAAAGAGGGGCAGCCACTAGTGGGCTGTTTCCGTTGCACTGGGGAGAAGTGACCATTGTGTGGCTCGGTAGCTGGGGCGGAGTGTCAGACGCTGGGCGCACTTGGGAGGGGAACCGACAGAACCTGCTGTCGGGGTCGGTGTGAGGCTTGGAGGCGAGGGAGGCTGACTCTGACATCGTGGGTCTGAGCATCCGTGAGTAACCGTGCGTCTACCAGCTCGTGCGCATAGCGGAGCACAGACTCTGCAATCACAGCAAGAGCCTAGATGAGCCGTGCTGGGTTTGAGATGCACATCGGACGCTCGGGGGTGGGGGGGTGGGGAGGGGGGTCACGTGAACACACGCGTACTGGTGTCTGGAGCTCAAAGGGCTGCAGGGAGAACTGGGGAGTCTCTGCGGGGAGAAGTGAGGAGTGGGTAGTGCTCAGGCGGTATTTAAAGCCCTGGGCTTTAAAACAGGGGCACCCAAGGAGAGAGGTTAGAGACCAGGGCAGAGGTGCAAACAGGGAGTGGCCTGGCAGGCAGCCTAGGTTAGCCCACTCAGGAGCACAGACCTTCCCATCTCATTGGTGGAAGTGTGTGCTTGTGTGTGTGCTAAGTCGCTTCAGTCATGTCCGACTCTTTGCAACCCATGGGCTGTAGCCCCCCGGGCTCCTCTGTCCATGGGATTCTCCAGGCAAGAATACTGGAGTGGGTTGCCATGCCCTCCATCAGGGCATCTTCCCAACTCAGGGATGGAACCCGTGTCTCTGATGTCTCCTGCATTGGCACACGGGTTCTTTACCACTAGCGCCGCCTAGGAAGCCCAGCTGGAAGTATTTCAGTCTGTTTCATGGAATGAGAAAGCATTATCAGTTCCGTTCTTCATGTCTCAGTTTCTTCATCAACAAACTGAAGGATGCTGGGTCTGGATTTGGGCTTGTTGTTAAAAGATGACTTCCCGGCATGGCATTTCTTGGCCCAGGGCTGCCTCTTCTAGACAGTGGCAGGCCTGACCCTACTACGGCTGTGGGATGCCCACAGCAATAGACTGCGGCTCCCTGTCAGTCCCCAAGGCCTGGGGACCGGGCCAGTCATTAGACGTAGAGCTGATCATCAGGAGAGAATTTACGCTTCATGCTTTGGAAAGGACCAGAAGACAAAGCAAGAAAGGGACGTGGTGAGAAAGGAAGAGGGAGGCTTGCTGAAAGGAGATGGAAGAAAGAAGAGATGGGAAAGAAAAGGAGACCAAGAGAGGAACAGAAAGAGAGAAGGGGGAGAAAGAGGAAAGTGTGGGAAACTTGACTCCCTTCTGGTTTCCAGAGAGGCAGCACCCGGGTGATGGACAGCTCGAGGCACCAGACACCTTCCTTTGGGAGGAAAGAGAGGTTGGATGGGCTGGAGCCCTGCACCCAAGTAGCCCCACTGCGTGCAGCAGCCACATGACCCGGCAGCCCCTACCCGGCGGCTGCCTGGGGAGGGAATCCAGCGGGCAGCTGTGCGCGGCACAGGTGAGAGACCTGGACACGGATGGGACGGGGGCTCTCGGGGAGCCCCAGGGGAGCTGGGGCCCCGTGGGTGTCGTAGAATTGTCACACATGTGCGAGGGCAGAGGTGATCCAGGCACCAGGAGCAGTGGGAACAGCAGGAACCATTCCTGGTGCATTTTCTGAGGGTGAGTGGAGAGCTACTGAGGCGTGAGGTGGGTGTCAACATGTCTTGAGAAGCCCAGGCTCCATCGAGCTGGAGGAGGACAGCTTCCTGCAGGAATTGTGGACTTCTGAGAGGGAGGAGGAAAGAAAGCAGACTGTAGCCAGCACTGGCCCAGCTTCAGAGGGGCCTTCCTCTTCCAACATGTGCAGCATCGTCATAGTAACAGTGTAATAGCAGCCTCTGTGTTCCAGGCGTATCCAGACCTCTCCATCTGTAACAACAATGAAGGTCCTCATGATGCCTGAAGTAGACGGCATTGTTTATTTTTGATGCTGTTGTTTTTATCACCGTTTTATAAATGATACTGAAACTAACTTGCCCAAGGCCAACACATCAGGGGATCTGGCTGCCTCACTTCCTCACCCCAAACCCTCAAAAGAGAATGGAGTTATCCAGAAGGAGGCTGCCTTAGATATCCCTTATGCCAGGGGTCCCCCACCTCCAGGATCTAATAATGCCTGGTGATCTGAGGTGGAGCTGATGTAATAGAAATGGAAATAAAGTGCACAATAAGTGTGATGCCCTCGCATCATCTTGATACCATCTCTTCCTCCCCCACCCCCAGTCCGTGGAAAAATTGTCTTCCATAAAACTGGGCTCTGGTGCCAAAGAGATTGGGAATTATAGTCATGTATGGATGTGAGAGTTGGAATATAAAGAAAGCTGAGCACAGAAGAATTGATGCTTTTGAACTGTGGTGTTGGAGAAGACTCTCGAGAGTCCCTTGGACTTCAAGGAGATCCAACGAGTCCCTCCTAAAGGAAATCAGTCCTGAATATTCATTGGAAGGACTGATGCTGAAGCTGAAACTCCAGTCCTTTGGCCATCTGATAAACTGACTCATTTGAAAAGACCCTGATGCTGGGAAAGACTGAAGGTGGGAGGAGAAGGGGACGACAGAGGATGAGATGGTTGGATGGAATCACCGACGTGATGGACATGAGTTTGAGTAAGCTCTGGGGGTTGATGATGGACAGGGAGGCCTGGCATGCTGCAGTCCTTGGGGTCACAGAGAGTCAGACATCATTGAGCGACTGAACTGAACACCACACACACACACACACACACACACACACACGCACGCACGCACACGCAGCACCACAGCTCGGACAACTCTGACTGCTAAATAAAAGATCCCCACCTAGTGGTCATTTGGCCGCAGTGCAGACACTCCATCCCAAAGGCCCATTAACGTTTCCTTCATTCACTGAAGGACTGTTAGTTGAGCACATACTGTGGGCCAGCATTTGTTCTGCACCCTGGGGACACTGGGAGGGACGAGACAGAAAAAGCCTCAGTCTCACGTAGCTTACACTTAGTCCAGGAGAGACAGACACAACCAGGTAAACAAATCAGAGGAGTGAGAGATGTGAAAAGTACGGGGTATCAAACAAACGGGGATGCGAGGGAGAGAGGCTGGAGAAGTTTAGCTGGAGTGGTCAGGGAGATCCTCTCTGAAGAGAGGAAATTTGACCAAGACCCAAAGGTGGGATGCCTCCAGCCACTTGAAGATCCTGGAGAGAAGTGTGTCAGACAAACTAGCAAGTACAAGTGCAGAGGCCCTGGGTCAAGACCAACCAAAGCATGTGACCAACCCAGAGGCCAGTGTTCCCGGAGCAGAGGGAAGGTGAGCGTGAGGGCTGTGAGGGTGGGGAGGCGGGCAGGGGCCCCGTTACGGCAAGCCTGCTTCAGAGTCCGTGGCAAGGATTTGGGATGTCTTGGTTCAAACAGTAGGAAACCACAGCAGGGCTTTCAGCAAGAGAGTGAACCTCATTCATTCCAAGACAGTCCCTGTTTATTTCCTTCCATTAGGGCGGGAGAGCTGGTGATGGCAGGGAGGGGGTCATGGCCAAGAAGACGGGGAGAAGAGGGCACAGCGTGAAATATTTTAAACGTAGAGACATCCATGGAACTTTGGGTGGATGGAATGTGGAAGTGAAAGGAAGGCAGGAATCGAGGTTGGCTGCTTGTTTTCTGGCTTGAGTTGGAGGTGGTACTGATTCTTAAGCTGAGAGTGTGGGTGGAGGGCCAGATCAGTGGGTAGGGCAGGGGCACTTACATCAAGAGCTTCCTTTGGGGCATCTTATACTGGAGATGCTAGTGATTTCCACGTGAGATGCCAGGTAAGCTGCTGGAAATAGGAGCTGAGTTCTGAGAAGATGGGTTCTGTGTCCTTGCCCTGGGAGCTGCTTGGGGACGCTGACTCAGTGCTCCCCCCCTCACGTGCAGCCCACACCTGCCCCATCTCCTGTTTCTTTCCAGGTATCTCTTCAGGGCATGTCCAGCTGTGATGGTGGAAGGGCTTGAAATGCAGGAGAAGGACTCCCAGTTCCTTTTTCCTTTCAATTTTCAACCCTTGACCCCTTGCCGCCAGCTCCCAGTTCTCCCCAACCTTAGAACCAACCCCGGGGGTGGCTGGAAGCCCCTGTGACCCTCTGTCTCCCTGCAGGTGAGTGTGCCCTTGGTCCCGGCGTCAGCTGCCTCTGTGGGCTGCGGGCCTGCGAGTGTGACACTCAGTCTGCCTACTGCTTCAGAGAGAACCTGCCCACCTACGAGAAGAACTTCAAGCAGTTGTCCAGCCGGCCCCACTGCGGCAAGCACAGGCCCCAGTGCTAGCGAGGCCACAGGGCCCCTGGTCAGGCCCGGGTACTCCTTTGTCACTCGGCATCAGAGGGCTGGAGATCAAAAGTGCAAAAGACGGAATCTGGGCCTTCGATGGAGGGAGACAGACCATAAATATAAATAAATGACATGTTCCAACCACAGTAAGTGCTAAGAAGCTACAAAACAAAGTGACAAGGTAGAGAGATGGCCCCTACCCCCACCCCAGGAAGATTCCAAAAGGGGAGAAGGCCCCAGGATCTGCCTTAAGCACTCCCTTCATCCCCACCCCAAGATTGGGATGCTGGGCAGACTTGGGTACCAGACCCACATCCCAGATCCAGCTGGAGCCAAGGTCTTGGGCACATGCCAAGGCCCTGAGAGGTGCACCTGGACTCTTTTCTCGTTTGCTGGAGTCCCGCCTTCTGAAAACCCCAAGGTAGGAAAACGTCAGTGCCATTCTCAGCTCTCAGGACACATAGCCTGGGAACATCCATGCCCACGGCTGCCACCGGATGTCACGGCCAGGAAGACGCCGAAGTGATGGAGAGAGAGTTGGGGCGGGCGAGGCAGGGGGATCCAAGGTTGCTGGTCACGTTTAGAAGCCCCTGGTCACAAGACATAAATTCTAATAAATATTAAAGTGAGCCAGTCTTGGTGGACTCTGATCATTCTGACGCCCAGCTTGTAGGGGAGATTGCAAAAATGACCACAGCTGGACATTTCCCCGGGGTCCAGTGGTTAAGACTCTGCCGCCCAGTGCGGGGGATGTGGGTTCGACCCTGGTCAGGGAACTAAGATCTCCAAAGCCACAGGGTAATTAAACCCCTGTGCCGCAACTAAGACCTGAGGGAGCCAAATCATTAAAAAAAATAATGAAGACTCTTTGGTTAAAAACAAAAAAAGCCACCGTTGTTCTTACCTCTCTGTATCCTCACGTCTCTGTCTGTTGTTCAGTCGCTCAGTTACGTCCGACTCTTTGCGACCCCATGGGGTGCAGCACGCCAGGCTTCCTTGTCCTAAATGCTCAGCTTTTCCCATCAAGAGGTAGAGTCTGCTTCCCCACCAACTGTGAATCTGAACTCTGAGCTGGCCTTGTGACTTAGTATGGTCCATAAAACACGATGAGAGCAGTGGTCCGCCAGTTCCCCAGCGAGGACTCAGGAGGCCCGGGGCACACCCCCTTTCAGAACACTGCCACCGCCAAGAGAAAAAGCCCAGGGAGGCCTGCAGGAGGATGGGAGACCGCCAGGGTCAGGGTCATCCGCCCAGCTGTCTGGGCTGAGACCTCAGACCTGTGAGAGTGCTCGTCAAGGATCTGCAAAGCCAGCTCACAGATGACCACAGACAGAGAACCTCAGTGAGGCCAAAACAACCACCCAGCTGAGCCCTGGCGAAGCCACCACCTTGTGGAAGTGCAAGCTAAATAAGGCCCTGTTTACATTAAGTTTTGGTGTGGTTTGTCGTGCGGTCTAACTCACTGATGCACTTGGTCCTCACTCCCGCGGCTCAGCACTGTGACACGCCTGGAGGCACCAGGAACAGCGTGGCGTGCCCTTGCCTTACCTTAGGGCTTGGGAGGAGAAGGGCAGGTGCTGACTGATGGGGAAACAGTGACAGACTTTATCTTCAGGGGCTCCAAAGTCACTGCAGATGGTGACTGCAGCCATGAAATTAAAAGACACTTGCTCCTTGGAAGAAAAGTTATGACCAACCTAGATAGCATATTAGAAAGTGGAGAC
Organism: Bos indicus; assembly: GCF_029378745.1. Taxonomy (NCBI): domain Eukaryota; kingdom Metazoa; phylum Chordata; class Mammalia; order Artiodactyla; family Bovidae; genus Bos; species Bos indicus. The sequence goes on from NC_091761.1 coordinate 132,238,617, forward strand.
ATTACTTTGCCAACAAAGGTCCGTCTCGTCAAGGCTATGGTTTTTCCAGTGGTCATGTATGGATGTGAGAGTTGGACTGTGAAGAAAGCTGTGCACTGAAGAATTGATGTTTTTGAACTGTGGTGTTGGAGAAGACTCTTGAGAGTCCCTTGGACTGCAAGGAGATCCAACCAGTCCATTCTGAAGATCAGCCCTAGGATTTCTTTGGAAGGACTGATGCTAAAGCTGAAGCTCCAATACTTTGGCCACCTAATGCGAAGAGTTGTCTCATTGGAAAAGACTCTGATGCTGGGAGGGATTGAGGGCAGGAGGAGAAGGGGATGACAGAGGATGAGATGGCTGGATGGCATCACTGACTTGATGGATGTGAGTCTGAGTGAACTCCGGGAGTTGGTGATGGGCAGGGAGGCCTGGCGTGCTGTGATTCATGGGGTCACAGAGAGTCGGACACAACTGAGCGACTGAACTGAATGAACTGACCCTTTCTGAAGCCCCTTTTCACCTGTCCTCATGTTGTTGGTCAGCAGCAGGATCTCAGGACATATTCATTCCCATTTCACAGATGGAGGCAGAGGGTCTGAGCCAGCACGTGGGGCTGAAATGGGAACCCGTGTCTTCTTTCTTGTTTCCCATCCCCTTTCTCACAATGAGGGGGTTGTCAATGGGCTACTCTCTGAGGCTAAGGTTCTGGAGTTGGAATTCAAACCCTGCTTCTGTTGCATGACCTTGAGTAACTAACTTGGCTTCTCTGGGCCTGTTTCCTCCTAGAAACAGCTACGAATGGCCCCCACCTCATAGGGTTGCGAGGAGGGTTAGCTGAGTTGGCACACACAGAGCTCTGAGCCCAGTGCCGGCTGCAGTAAGTGCTTAATACACTTTGCTCTGCTCCCTGGGCCCCAACATCCTGAGACCCCAAACTGCCAGCAGGGTTCCAGGCTCGTGCACACACCCCTGCCTCCCCATGCGCAGCTTTGCTGGTTGTCACAGCTGGCGGCATCAGCTGCTCTTTAGAAGCCGTAGCCAGGGAAGCTGACAGCAGTGTTGCTGTGCCAGCCTCCGGGGAGGACAGGGCCACCTCCCTGCGTTCACGGCCGGCCCCGAGCATGGAGAGCTGGGCAGACTGGGTCAGGTCAGAGACGGGCAGGCGTCGGGCGCCTGGCCATGGATCTAGGGCACCAAGCTGCCTCCTTCTTTTTCCTGCCGCCTCTCCCTCATCCTTCCCCTGCCTGGTCCCCCAGCCTCTCCCTCATCATTCCCCTCCCTGACCCCCAGCAGTCTTGTGCAGAGAGCCAGATTTTCTGGCTAAACCACAGCTTTGTTCTGCCAGGTTTCCATTTGCCAGAGAAGGTCACAGGCCATCCATCCCCATCAGCATCTTCCTTCCTTCCACCTGCCGCCCTTTGCTGAGCTGGCCATCAGGACCTCTGTCCCAACACGCAGCCCAGGGCCCCAGTCTCCAGCACTGATTTTCCAGTCTCGACACCAGGCCTTGTGCTGGGAGCATTCACCTCCATGGCCTCGTGTGGTTCTCAGACCCCACGATGCTCGTCATTATTGCCCGCATTTTACAGGAAGGGGAGATGGAGACTGGGAGGGGTGGGGTGACTAGCCCACGGCCAAGTGGCCCTTGAACCGCAGAGCCCGTGTTGAGCCCCGTCTGCTCCTTGTGAGATGTGGTGTTGATGGCGGTGATAAGGTGCAGGGACAGTAATGATTTCCTAGTGCTCTCTTGGGAATTGCCAGCCTGGGCAGCGTGTCTCACTTTGGGTTCAGACCCAGAGGGGCAACAGGTGTGGAGCAAAGCCTAGGAGGTAACTGATCATGATCCGTTGTCTTCCCTGGTGGCTCAGACGGTAAAGAATTCAGCTGCAAGGCAGGAAACCCAGGTTCAGAGCCTGGGTATCAGGAAGATCCCCTGGAGAAGGGAATGGCTACCTACGCCAGTATTCTTGCCTGGAGAATTCCGTGGACAGAGGCACCTGGCGGGTAACATGGGGTTGTAGTCTGACCCAACTGAGCTACAAACAGCATCATCATCTATCATGACCACTAGGTGTCACCCAAGTTCTAGAAAAGGCTTGACAGCCACTCCCGGGAAGGGTCTGAAGAACAGGAGTGAAAATGGAAGCTGACCAAGCTCTGGGCAGAGATGATGTAGAAAATCGGACAAAAGTTAAGGTGGTGAGAGTAGATTTTGTTAACTACTGCAACAGGGGGAAACGGACAGTATAGAACTGGACTCAGGGCTTCTTCTTCTTTTTCCATTTATTTGGCTGCACCAGGCCTTAGGTGTCGCATGCAGGAGCTTCGGTCCCAGTTGTGCACATGGGCGTCTTCAGCTGTGGCGTGTGGGATCTAGTTCTCCATCCAGGGGTCGGACCCTGGCCCCCTGCGTTGGGACCGTGAAGTCTTAGGCCCTGGGCCACCAGTGAAGGTCCCTGGGCTCAGTTATTAACAGAACAGAGAAAAGTGGGGATTTCTAACTAAGGAGAAGGGTGGGGGGAATCAGTGGATAGAAACTTGCTAAGAGAGTAGGGGGTTTTTACTAAACTGACGTAACAGGATTCTTCCTAAAGAGAGGTCATGGTGATCAGATATCACCTGTGAGCTGGGTAGGGGGGCAGGGGAGGTGGGGTGAGAAATTTGATCAGATATTGAGGAAAGGTGGGAATCTTCACTAAACTGATATACCACGATTCTTGCCTGGAGAATCCCTTAGACAGAGGAGCCTGGTGGGCTATGGTCCATAGGGTCGCACAGAGTTGGACACGACTGAAGAGACTTACCTTGCATGCATTGCTAAGACCCAGGAATGATGCAGAGATGAATGCAGAAGCCCACAGGTGGCGGGTGAGTTGATAAAAGGTCTCAGAGGAGCCTGACTGAAGTTTGGTCGAAGAGAGAGTCTTTGCCATTCCTTCCTCTCGTTCAGGGAAGGAGGAGATTGTGTTTCTCCTGAACCCTATGAGTTCTGAGAAATGGAATATTTCCTGCCAGATCAGTAGACAAAGGATGTCACAGTCCTCAGTGATTGCAGCCCCTAAGGATGGTGAGCCGCTGAGCCCTACGGGAACTCCGAAGGAAAGAATGCCTGCCACCTAGCAGCCATCAGACCACAGCCATCAGACCGCAGCCACTCCCTGCGGTGAGCCCTGGGGAGACTCAGGGTGTGAAAACACAAGATGCTAGACCCAGATAGGTGACGTGCCCATCGAAGGAATGATTTCAGTGTGCCAGACTCTTGCATCTCTCCATACATAGAAAAGCACTAAATTCCTTAACTTGGGATACCTGGTTTTAGTTCATTTACAATAAAATTTTGATGTTTCTCACTACCTGCCCTTTGTTGCAAAACTCCGATACAGACCTAGCTCTCTCCTTGCCTTCTCAAAGCAGATTCTCAAAGCTAGATGAAACACTAAGGCTCAGACTGCAGTTCTCATTTTGCCCCAAATAAAACTTAACTTGCAACTCTCACATTGTGCAAACTTTTTTCAGTTCAGTTCAGTTCAGTCGCTCAGTCATGTCCAACACTTTGTGACCCCATGAACCACAGCACGCTAGGCCTCCCTGTCCATCACCAACTCCCAGAGACTACTCAAACTCATGTCCATTCTCTTGGTGATGCCATCCAACCATCTCATCCTCTGTCGTCCCCTTCTCCTCCTGCCCTCAATCTATCCCAGCATCAGGGTCTTTTCAAATGAGTCAGCTCTTTGCATCCGGTGGCCAAAGTATTGCAGTTTCAGCTTCAACATCAGTCCCTCCAATGAACACCCAGGACTGATCTCCTTTAGGATGGACTGCTTGTATCTCCTTGCAGTCCAAGGGACTCTCAAGAGTCTTCTCCAACACCACAGTTCAAAAGCATCAATCTTTGGTGCTCAGCTTTCTTTATAGTCCAACTCTCACATCCATACATGGCTACTGGAAAAATCATAGCCTTGACTAGATAGACCTTTGTTGACAAAGTAATGTCTCTGCTTTTTAATATGCTGTCTAGGTTGGTCATAACTTTCCTTCCAAGGAGTAAGCATCTTTTAATTTCATGGTTGCAATCACCATCTGCAGTGATTTGGAGCCCAGAAAAATAAAGTCAGCCACTGTTTCCACTGTTTCCCCATCTATTTCCCATGAAGTGATGGGACCAGATGCCATGATCTTCGTTTTCTGAATGTTGAGCTTTAAGCCCACTTTTTCACTCTCCTCTTTCACTTTCATCAAGAGGCTCTTTAGTTCTTCTTCACTTTCTGCCATAAGGGTGGTGTCATCTACATATCTGAGGTTATTGATATTTCTCCCGGCAATCTTGATTCCAGCTTGTGCTTCTTCCAGCCCAGTGTTTCTCATGATGTACTCTGCATAGAAGTTAAATAAGCAGGGTGACAATATACAGACTTGACGTACTCCTTTTCCTATTTGGAACCAGTCTGTTGTTCCATGTCCAGTTCAAATTGTTGCTTCCTGACCTGCATACAAATTTCTCAAGAGGCAGATCAGGTGGTCTGGTATTCCCATCTCTTTCAGAATTTTCCACAGTTTATTGTGATCTACACAGTCAAAGGCTTTGGCATAGTCAATAAAGCAGAAATAGATGTTTTTCTGGAACTCTTTTGCTTTTTCGATGATCCATTGGATGTTGGCAATTTGATCTCTGGTTCCTCTGCCTTTCTAAAACCAGCTTGAACATCTGGAAGATCAGGGTTCACGTATTGCTGAAGCCTGGCTGGGAGAATTTTGAGCATTACTTTACTAGAGTGTGAGATGAATGCAATTGTGCAGTAGTTTGAGCATTCTTTAGCATTGCTTTTCTTTGGGATTGGAATGAAAACTGACCTTTTCCATTCCTGTGGCCACTGCTGAGTTTTCCAAATTTGCTGGCATATTGAGTGCAACACTTTCACAGCATCATGTTTCAGGATTTGAAGTAGCTCAACTGGAATTCCATCACCTCCACTAGCTTTCTTTGTAGTGATGCTTCCTAAGGCCCACTTGACTTCACATTCCAGGATGTGTGGCTCTAGGTGAGTGATCACACCATTGTGATTATCTGGGTCATGAAGATCTTTTTTGTACAGTTCTTCTGTGTATTCTTGCCACCTCTTCTTAATATCTTCTGCTTCTGTTAGGTCCCTACCACTTTTGTCGTTTATTGAGCCCATCTTTGCATGAAGTGTTCCCTTGGTATCTCTAATTTTCTTGAAGAGATCTCTAGTCTTTCCCATTCTATTGTTTTCCTCTATTTCTTTGCATTGATCACTGAGGAAGACTTTCTCATCTCTCCTTGCTGTTCTTTGGAACCCTGCATTCAAATGGGTATATCTTTCCTTTTCTCCTTTGCTTTGTGCTTCCCTTCTTTTCACAGGTATTTGTAAGGCCTCCTCGGACAGCCATTTTGCTTTTTTACATTTCTTTTTTTGGGGATGGTCTTGATTCCTGTCTTCTGTACAATGTCATGAACCTCCGTCCATAGTTCATCAGGCACTCTGTGTAACAGATCTAGTCCCTTAAATCTATTTGTCACTTCCACTGTATAGTCATAAGGGATTTGATTTAGTGGTTTTCCCCACTTTCTTCAATTTAAGTCTGAATTTGGCAATAAGAAGTTCATGATCTGAGCCACAGTCAGCTCCTGGTCTTGTTTTTGCTGACTGTATAGAGCTTCTCCATCTTTGGCTGCAAAGAATGGAACCAATGTGATTTTGGTGTCGACCATCTGGTGATGTCCATGTGTAGAGTCTTCTCTTGTGTTGTTATTGAAGAGGGTGTTTGCTATGACCAGTGCATTCTCTTGGCACTGCGCAGTGGCTGCGACAGTGCAGAAGTGTGGCCGAGAAGAGCTACCCCATGTCCAAGGTCAGGGGTGGTGACTGCTTTGCTGGAGCAGCCGTAAAGAGATACCCCACGTCCAAGGTAAGAGAAACCCAAGTGAGACAGTAGGCGCTGAGAGAGGGCATCAGAGGGCAAACGGACTGAAGCCACAATCACAGACAACAGGCCAATCTGACCACATGGACCACAGCCTTGTCTAACTCAATGAAACTAAGCCAGGCCATGTGGGGCCACCCAAGATGGGTGGGTCATGGTGGAGAGGTCTGACAGAATGTGGTCCACTGGAGAAGGGAATGGCAAACCACTTCAATATTCTTGCTTTGAGAACCCCATGAACAGTATGAAAACACAAAAAGATAGGACACTGAAAGATGAACTCCCCAGGTCGGTGGAGATTAGTGAAGAAGTAACTCCAGAAAGAATGAAGGGATGGAGGCAAAGCAAAAACAACACCCAGTTGTGGATGGGACTGGTGATAGAAGCAAGGTCTGACGCTGTAAAGAGCAATATTGCACAGGAACCTGGAGTGTCAGGTCCATGAATCAAGGCAAGTTGGAAGTGGTCAAACAGGTGATGACAAGAGTGAACATTGACATTTTAGGAATCAGTGAACTAAGATGGACTGGAATGGGTGAATTTAACTCAGATGACCATTATATCTACTACTGTGGGCAGGAATCGCTTAGAAGAAATGCAGTAGCCATCATAGTCAACAAAAGAGTCTGAAATGCAGTACTTGGATGCAATCTCAAAAATGACAGAATGATCTTGTTCGTTTCCAAGGCAAACCATGCAATATCACGGTAATCCAAGTCTATGCCCCGACCAGTAATGCTGAAGAACCTGAAGTTGAACAGTTCTATGAAGACCTACAAGACCTTCTAGAACTAATACCCCCCCAAAATGTCCTTTTCATTATAGGGGACTGGAATGCAAAAGTAGGAAGTCAAGAAAAACCTGGAGTAACAGGCAAATTTGGCTTTGTGGTACAGAATGAAGCAGGGCAAAGGCTCATAAAGTTCTGCCAAGAGAACACATTAGTCATAGCAAACTTTTTTCAGCAGTTCACTTATCAATTGATCATTTTTTGTTCATTAGTGACCAGTGGAACCATCTGTTGAGACTTGGCAGTAAAGGGTATTTTCTGGATGGTGTAAACGAACCATCAAACTTTTAAACGAGGGGGATTTCTAGGAAAAAAAAAGAGAAGAAAAACAGAGATTAATGAGTAGAGCAATTAAACTTAGTTTCTAAGTCCAGAGGGCAGCCAACTGAGATGTTGAACTTGAAGCATCTGTAGATGGTGAAGTGAGGAGAGCAGTGGCAACCTGTTGGTCTTCCTGGTTTGCAGTTTGAAGCATCTTTGTTGATGGCACAGACATTAAGGTCACAGTCACGTTTGCGTCTTGGAGAAGAGCATAGACGCATCCAGCTTCAGGTCCCAGGGTTTCTTTAGAAAGTTCCGATAAGTTTCTGGACAGTTGGCTTTAGTTCCCAGTGACTGCAAGTCAAGATGAAGAAGGAATTCACAGGGCCTGGACTCCATCTTAGGCCTGTTCATGCTGATCCTGCTCGGCCACCTTTCCAATGGACTCTGAACTCTGTGTTTAGTGCCCATGAAAACAACAACAGAAGGATAAGACCCCCTCCAGACAGGGGAACCTTGAAGATCGTATCTAGGTTACTCATTGCCTAAGAGAAAACATACACTAATCACCCCTTCCTCCAGACAGGCCATAAATTTTTCTGTATCTATCAGAGTGTAACCTCGGGTTTATTGATTATTGGCTAATTGTTTAACTGTTGACCACATGAGCACATAGCACGTGAATGATGGGGTTATTGGGATTGTATTTTCCTTGGTTTATGTAAGTCTCAAGGAATTTGGAGTGGTGGGTTCAGACACGTGCACATGGGGTATAAAAGATTTTCACAGATGCTGGTCAGGGTCCTTGGCTAAGAGGAGACTCTGCCTTGGGCCCGCCGGTGTAATAGACTGCACTCCACCATCTGCACTGTCCTTCTGAGTGAGTTTGTTTCCTGGAACGTGTGGCTACAACAAAGAGGGAAGGGACAAAAATTGGAAACATTAATTTAAAGAGTTGTAGCCACATTTCTGGAGAAAACTAGAAGAATTAATAAAATGTGCAGGATGGCAGAATCTGTTCGGGTTTAAAGGCAGATAACAAAGCATAAAGGCAAATGGAGTCTAACCAAGAAGTGAAAAATGGCTCAAAGACCATGAATAGGACTATGATGTAATAACCCAGGAGGATGTACCATGCTTTCCCACTGAAAGTGAGAGGTGTCGAATTTTTTAAAAGGCACAGTGTGAGAGATGTGAGTTAAGTTTTATTGGGGGCAAAATGAGAACTATAGTGTCTGAAATAGTGCTGAGGAAATGCTCCAAAGAGTTAAAGAGGGAAGGTGTCAGAATATATGTGACTTTGGTGAAGGGAGTTATGCACCACCAAGCACACATTTTACGAAAGATGCCCGTGAGTCAAGAAGGTTGCTGTTTAGTTATGAGGAGCAGATGTCTCCATAAGTGACTTTCACGCTTTTCTATATGTGAGAAGATGCTAGAAATTGGGCTCATAAAATCTTCTCCTGAAAGTATCTAGCTATCTGAAGACCTGTTCTGCCACTTTTTCCCAGAGCACAGAGAGCCTCATTCCTGAGGCTCATTTCCACCCCGAACTCCTTTTAGGGAGTGTCAAAAGTCAGCGGCTGCAGTGTCTGGTGGCTTCCTTCTTATGGAAGCACGTGGCAAGTGACAGTTTTTAGTTGGCAGAGATCCCAGGGTCCAGTGGTGAGTCTGACTCCTCCATCTGAGTCACAGCTCCTAGAAAACCAGAGATGGATAGTAAAGTTGCCAAAACAGATTTTTATTCAAAAACTCTCGCAACAGGGGCCAGTATAGATTTGGGCTCAATTCCAAATACGACTTCAAATCTTCAGTTTTATATTTTTCCTGGAGTATAGTTGCTTGACAATGTTGTGTTAACCTCTGCTGTACAGCACTGTGAGATCCTGAGTTTTCTTAAGTGGGGATTTACAGCAGGAGTTGGAGGTGGGGATGGAAAATTCCTGAGAGGGTAGGGAATTTCTGCTGAACTGACCAAACAGGATTCTTGGAGAAAGAGCATGGGGGTGATCTGATGTCACTGGTGGGGGGAGGAGTGGAGGATGAGAGATTTGATCAGATACCGTGGGTGGGTGGGGGTGCTCAGTGAACCGACGTAGCAAGATTCTTGCTAAAACATGTGGAGCCCTGGTTGAGAAAAGATCTCGCAAGAGCCTGCCCAAGTTGTGGTCAAGGAGAGCGTCTTTGTCGGTGGCCGCCCTCAGACCAGTGGAAGGAAGTCCCTCATCCTCCTCAAGCCTTAGCATCAAAGGCCTCACTAACCTGAGGAGAGAAAGACCACCCAGACTGGGTTAAGCAGAGTCCTTCCTCAAAATCCATGGTCCCATTCTCCCTCGCCACCTCAGAGGCATCTAATACACCGTTCCAGCTCCACCCCACCCACTCCGGGGCCACTTCCGGGACTGGCAGAGACATGCTTGGGCTCCAACCTGACACCACCTGGCCCCATATGTCAAGGATGTCGGTCCACATGTCTGCCTCCCCCTCCCAGACTGTGGGCTTCCTGTGGGCTTCCTGTGGGCAGGAGCTGTGTCTGATCAGCAGTGTCTACTGTAAAGCCCAGCCTGGTCCATAGGAGACCACCAGGACAGGTTCACTGAATGAATGAACCAATCAATGGATGACCATGACCAGGGCTTTTCAACCTTTTGACCGAAGAGTCCCTCTTCTCCTTGCAGTAGCTCTTGTGAAGGGGCAGTAGGTACTGCAGGAAAAGCAGGGTTGCTCATGGAAGGATGAGTAGGAGGCCTCCGACTCCTGTCTGCTCAGCCTCCCCTTCCCCAGAGGTCACCCCTGGGTGTCGCGGGAAAATCCACAGCTTTGGGGAGCCTCTGAAACAGCTGCTCTGGTCTCCGCACTTGGGGAAACCGACGCCCCTCACAGGCAAGGGGTCAAGCCAGGACCCAGGACCTGGCACCCTGCTGGGCTCTCAGTCGCTTGTCCCACTGGCCCCAGCGGCCCGAGTCCTCGTTAAGAAGGTGCAAAGAGGTGACATGAAAAGTCAGAGGCTGAGGATTCAGAGCCCAGCACCATCACTAATGGCCTGGCTGACTTTGGGCAAGTTACCTGCCCTCCCTGGGCCTCAGTTCTCCAACAGAAAAAAAAAAGATGGGATGGATGGAGAGTGTCATGGACTGGACGCCGGGCAAGCTCTCAGCCCACTGGTTGCTCGTGTTGTCCAATTGCTGGACCACAGCCCTACTTTCCAACCCTCCCAACACTTGCACTTCTGCTGGAGGGCGGCTGTCAGGCCAGAGGCAGGGAGGGAGCAGGCCATGCCCACCGCTAGGCACCAAGGAACCTGTTTTCCCCAGAGCCGGAGACCCAGGAGGGAACGGCTGTGCTTTCCCCTGACGCCTGGCCAGTGGGTGCCGTGCCAGGGAGGATCCAGCGATGAGGAGTTGAGGAAGGAGGGTTTTAATAGTTTGAGGAGGGGACGTCGAGTCCTGGGAACGGTCTCTTGGGGTCGCAGCACTTGGGAGAGTCTGGGGTGACGGAGGGGGCAGGCAGAACCCCTTAGCAGCAGAATGCCTCCCAACACCCAGACCTTCAGGAAGGTGAGGGTGTGTTTGTGTGTGGAGGGGCCCAGCTAGGGCTTCCATGGGCAAGGGCCCCAGGCCTCTGTGGTCCCCTCCTCTGGGGGACTCCCCATCCTGACTCCATCCCTGCCTGGGTTGTGGGGGCAGCGGGGGTGGAGATTCAGCTCAGAGAAGTCGGGGGTCAGCCCGGGACGGTGAGGAAAAGGTGGGCTCCCAGGAGGATCTTGGCGACTGGGCAGGTGGGGTCAGGGCATGCGGGGGGCCACAGCCGTCACCCACTGTGGCCAGCAGGACAGCAGGGGGTGAGCGGTGGTCCCACACTCGGTGAGTGCTGACCCTAGCCCCCAGGGCAGGCATCCTAGAAGCTGCAGCTCTGTGGGGCTCGGTCCAGTCCTGTCGTGGTTTTTTGTAGACCTTCTCGCCACTCCCACAGCCCTCCCCTGGGGACTGTAAGTCCTCGGGGCCCCTGGGAGGGCCGAGATTCCTGGTGGATGTTCTGAGCATCCCTGGGGTCACAGTGCTGCACCACTGGGCCTTAGGGGTTGATGCCAGACAAAGACAGAAGGCAGGACGCGGCGGGGTGCCCTGGGCACCCAGAGGCCGCTGACGCCTGAGGTCAGCAGGGGAGGCGAGGAAGGCGTGCCTGGGAAGACATCAATGCTGGCGCCGTCGGGAGGCGGCCTGCCGGGCCTGGCCCTCCGCCCTCCCCAGCCGGCGGCCCCCCAGCCCGCGGGGCCCTGTCCCCAAGGCTCCTCTTCCCCCTTCTCCTGCCAAGACCGCTCTGGTCTGGAGTCTGGTCCCCCCGCCGTGTCTCCCCGCTCCCCCCTCCTTTCCCTGTCCTCATCCTGTTCCCCGTCTACCCCTTCTTGAATCTTCCCCACGGCCTCCTGCCTGGCCCTGGTCCCTCCTGCCTCTGTCTCCTCCTCCTCAAGCTGGGTTCCAGCTCTCGGCGCCCTCCGCATGCAGCGGGATTCTGAGTTGACGCTGCAGCCTTGTCCCTCCTCGTCCAGGGAGAGAGGCTTCTGGCCCATTCCACTCCCTGGCCTGGCTGCTGCATAGGGGGAGGCGCGGGGGAGGGCCTGGCCGTCTAGACCGTGACCCTTTGGCCTGTGTGTTTGTCAGAGACTGGGGACGCTGGGGTTGGGGCTTCCTCAGAGTGCTCAGGGCTGCAGAGTCGTGGCCAGGCTGTTCCTCTGAGCTGAGTGGGTCAGCGGGAGAGGCAGGAAGGCCTGCCTGGGGGTGCACGTTTGTGTGTGCCCCCATCTGGGTCCCTGTGGACCTGGGGCAGGGTGGGGGTGGTGCATGTGGGTTCTCTCAGGGCCCAGGAGCCTGCTTAGAGGCTCTTTGGGTCACTGAGGCTGGACTTCAGGGCTGGGACCCAAGCCCTGTGACTATCCGATCTGGGCCGGGACTCATGTGCCAACGATGAAGGCCAGGATGGGGCCACCTGCTCTTTAACAAAGCCCCTTTAACAATCCTGCTCCCCCCAAAGCATGGATCACCCCGACTCATCCTGCAGGAGCAGCGAGGGGCCCCCAGAACCCAGACCTGTGACCAGCACTCCGTCTGCCTGGGAGCTGCCCCTAGGACGCACCGAGCTCTGGGCCCGTGCGGCTGCTGCAGGTCTTGAAGACCCTGGGATCCACCCTTTCGTGCCTGGCTCAGTCAGCGAGAGGCCCCTCTCAGAGGCCCCCGATCCCTTCCACACTTGGGGGAGACCCCAACAAGGCATGCGCCGCCCCCTTGCTGCATCCAGGATGAAGCCACACCCAGGGCTGGGCTTGAGGAGCCTGGTGGCCAGGGCCAGGGCCCAGACCTTTCTGAGTCCTCTGGACCACCGGAAGGCTCCCGGGGGAAGGCGGCCAGACACACCGGGGGCTCCCGATCCACCCCCACCTCCACCTGCTCCATCCGCCTGGCCCCCAGGGCCAGAGCCTCCTCCCAGCTCCTCCGCCAGCCCCAGGGGACCTAGGGCGGCACGGGGGACGGCTCGTAGATGCTGCAGTTGGGCGTGGGGCCCTGGCAGTAGATGTTGAGATAGTTGCGGTGCTCCTCCCTGTATGTCTGCTTCTGGAGGCACAGAACCACGCTCCTGTCGCACTCGCATGTCTGCTTGTCACACTCGGTCTGGTTGAGCTCGCCTGTGGAGAGTGGAGCGCGCGGACCCTGAGATCACAGGGGCCTCCGAAAGTGGTCCTGGCCAGCCGCACCATCGTCCGGGGGCCCACCCTGGGCCTGCAGGCGCAGGAGGTCAGGGCCGGGGCCCAGCCTCTTGCATTCCCAGCCCTCCAGGTGCCCCTGACGTGTGGGAAACACACAACCACGGGAGCCCAACAGGACAGTGTTGAGTTGGGGAAACTGAGGCTCAGGATGGGGTGTGGCTTGCCTAAGTCACCCAGCAAACCTGGGGCTGAGCTGGGGTAGAAACTCAGGTGTCGGGAACTAACCCCCATCTCCACCCCGCCCCCTCCCCACTTTCTACCATCACAGGCTTCCTCTCTTCAAGCCCAGAATCCCAGCACCCCCACTCTGGAGGGCGCTGTGGTAAGGATGGAGGGAGCAAAACACTCGAGAAGAGCTTAGCTCAGTGCCTCCCACGGAGCAGATGTTGTTGTTGTTACTATTGGCCTTCAGAAATCATCTTCCCGTGAGTTCTCGGCCTCGGGTGAGCTTTAGGATCACCTGCTTGTCATTGTTTGTTCTGCCGCTAAGTCGTGTCTGACTCTGTGACCCCATGGACGGCAGCACGCCAGGCTTCCTTGCCTTTCACTGTCTCCAGGAGTTTCCTCAAATTCATGTCTGTTGAGTCGGTGATGCCAGTCAGCCATCTCATCCTCTGTCACCCTCTTCTCCTCTTGCCCTTAATCTTTCCCAGCATCGGGGTTTTTCTAATGAGTCAGCTCTTCACATCAGGTGGCCAAAGTATTGGAGCTTCGGTCACATCATCAGTCCTTCCAGTGAATATTCAGGGTTGATTTCCTCTGGGATTGACTGGTTTGATCCCCTTGCAGTCCAAGGGACTCTCAAGAGTCTTCTCCAGCACCCCAGTTTGAGAGCATCAATTCTTTGGTGCTTGGCCTTCTTTATGGTCCAACTTTCACATCCATACTGGATGTGACTACTGGAAAAATCAGAGCTTTGACTATATGGACCTTCTGTCAACAAAGTGATATCTCTGCTTTTTAATATGCTGTCTAGATTTATCATAGCTTTCCTTCCAAAGAACAAGCGTCTTTTACTTTCATGGCTGCAGTCACCATCCGCAGTGATTTTGGAGCCCAAGAAAATGAAATCTGTTTGGAGGGCTCCTAAAACAAAGGCTATCCCACCTCACCCCTAGAGATTCAGATTCAGTGAGTCTGGGGTGGGGGCCTGATATCTGCATTTCTAACAAGTGATGCTGATGCTGAGGTTCAGGGAACCCCTTTCGAGAACCACCCACTAGCCCAGTGGTTTGCAAACTTGCAAACTTTCTATCAGCAGAATCTTTTCTCTGACGTGAAACTCTTTACCAAAGACGAATATCTCAAGCACCTGAAAGAGAAGCCACTTGAGCTACAAAATACATCAAAGAGCCAGCTGGACCACTCAGGGATACCTCCCCATCACTGCTCACAGCAGCTGACCTGCTGGTCCCAGAACTCCCCAGAACCCAGTGTGAGGGCCACAGCTCAGGATGGTCCACAGTCTTAGGGGTTGAGGAGGGAGATTTGATCTGCTTAATGGACTCCTGCTCAAACAGTGCCTCCACTCTACATCTGAACTGCAGCATCTGAGTACCACTCAGCCCTGGGCTGCCAAGGGGCACCAGCAGTGCTTGGGTCCCCATCAGACTCTTTACCAGAGAACAGGAGTCTTGAGTTGTTTTCTTTTTTGCAAAACTGACGTTGCTCATGAGCTCTTAGTGAGGCATGACGCACAGCCTGGTTAATGTAAGGGGACAAAGGGAGCCTGGGGCTACCCAGGGGACACCTGCTGGCCCAGGCAGGAGGCGCCACAGGCGGGACTTCTGGGCTGACAGCTCGGATGCGGCACCCCTCGGGTGGGGAATGACCGTGGAGAGTCTATGGCAAAGTGAGGGAAACTGCCAGGCCTGGCTCCAGCATCTCAAATCCCTAGAAACACTGGGTGTTGTACCATGGGGCCACCTCATCTACTGGGGTCCCCGAGAGAGAACTAGAAGGGAAGGGGTCTGCTCAGATCCAAACCCCTCAATGTACCCATGGGGAGACTGAAGCGAGGTAGGGAAGGACCCTGCCCAGGGCCACATGGGGAGGAGATGCTGGCCAAACCTGGGTGTCAACACAGGACTTCCGACTCCCTGGCCAGCCTGCTACAAAGTCTCAGAATCACCCAAGGATCTGGTTAAAAACACAGAGAACTGGGACCCTCCAAACTTGACCCACTGAATCAAGATTGCTCTCTAAGTTCTCCAAAGCTGAAGTGGGGACTGAAGAATCAGGGTGCCCATTCAGGTGGGGGCCTCAGAGCGCTTCAGGGGGATGTGCCAGAGCCTATTAGATTCAGCAAGCAAGCAAACAAAAGTAAGGTGTCCAGTGAAATCTGAATTTCAGACAATAAACGTTTTAGTATAAGTATATTCCAAACATTGCATGGGATATACTTATGCTACTTCTTTATTTTATACTAATACTAAATAATTTTCTGCTAAGGTTTAGTGTAAGTATGTTCCATGCACTATTTGGGCTTCCCAGGCGAACCTGCCTGCCAATGCAGCAGGCATAAGAGATGGAGGTTCGATCCCTGGCTCGAGAAGACCCCCTGGAGGAGGGCATGGTAACCCACTCCGGTATTCTTGCCTGGAGAGTCCCATGGACAGAGGACTCTAGCAGGCTACAGTCCATCAAGTCAAATAGAGTTGGACACTAATGAAGCAGCTTAGCACGCGCGCACACACACACACGCAGTATTTAGGATATTTGTTGTTGCTGTTCAGTTGCTCAGTCATGTCTGACTCTTTGCGACCCCCTGGACTGCAGCACACCAGGCTTCCTGTCCTTCAGTATCTCCTGGAGTTCACTTGAACTCATGTCCACTGAGTCAGTGTAAACTTCCATGAAAACACTTTTCATTGTTTATCTGAAATTCAGAGTTACTGGGACCTCCTGCATTTCATTGGCAGCCCTGCCCCCGGCACAGGCTAGGGGGATGGCTGGCAGTTCAGGCTTTTCCTGGGGAAGGGGTGACTGGGGGGCACTCACTGCAGACAATGTCAGTGTCGTTCTCGATGGTGTAGTCGTAGTGGTCCACATAGGTGCGGCAGCCCAGGTCAAAGAGCTTCTGGTAGCAGCAGTCGTGGGCATGGCAGCACCTAGGGGCAGGGAGGGGAGAGTAGGCAGACGTGGCCAGGCTTGGCCCCTCTCCCACTGGCAGTGAGCCCTGCCATGATCAGCTGTTCCCATCCCTCACGTAAGACCTTCAGACGGTGGCCCAGAGAGGGCAGTTACTTGCCAGAAGTTACACAGCCAGAAGGAGTCAGGCCAGTGCCCTGGGATCAAGTCCGTGACCCCCTCTCTCTGTCCTCTCCCCAGAGCTCCGGCTCTCCCCACCCTTGAGCCCTGGCTGCAGCTGTAGGAGGGGCAGGGTGGGAGGGAGGGGCCTGGGTGAAGTCCACAGCGGAGGAGACCGGCCAGATGCAGGGGCTACTCCTGGCTGTGCAGAATGGCCAGGGAGGGACCAAAGTCTGGAGGGGTAAGTGGGGCTTGGGGGTGGGGGACATGGAGCCACTGCTGATGTGGCTGTCCCATCCCCTCTGGTGAGAGGCAGGCAATTAGTCAACATGCATTTATGAAGCCCCCAGGGATGCCAGACTCATGCTGGCTGCTTTGGGTTGGGGAAAGGAGGAGAGGACAAGCCACGGCTTCCAGGAACTCCCAGCTGATGGAGGAGGCACAGTCCTGCTCTCCAGGGCCTCCTGTCTGAGCAGGCAGGGGTCTCAGCCCTTGCTTTGTTCAGCACAACAGTGTGACTGTAGCTCTCATGTGTGTTTGAAAGAAAGTGAAAGGAAAAGTGAAAGTGAAGTCACTCAGTCGTGTCTGACTCTTTGCGACCCCATGGACTGTAGCCCACCAGGCTCCTCTGTCCATGGAACTTTCCAGGCAAGAGTACTGGAGTGGGTTGCCATTTCCTTCTCCAGGGGATCTTCCCGACCCAGGGATTGAACCCAGGTCTCCCGCATTGCAGGCAGACACTTTACCATCTGAGCCACCAGGGAACCCCATGTGTGTCTGGGGACAGGTCAAAGGTTCCGCTGAGAATGGGAATTCTAGACCTTGGTGCTGGGAAAGATTGAGGGCAGGAAGAGAAGGGGGCGACAGAGGATGAGATGGTTGGATGGCATCACCCACTCAATGGACATGGGTTTGGGTGAACTCGGGGAGTTGGTGATGGACAGGGAGGCCTGGCGTGCTGCGGTTCAAGGGGTTGCAAAGAGTCAGACACGACTGAGTAACTGAACTGAATGCCTCCAAGCCCAAGACCTTGGAAACAGACAATAGGAAGTGTCCCAGACGGTTGAGGAGAACGTAGGTCAAATGTCAGGCTTCTGGTTACAAACTCAGCACACAAGCCTCCTCCTTGGGGTAAGGGCCTTCCCCCACCACTGGGAGACTGGGGACGGTCTGACCTGGGCTGTCCCCCCAGTTCTGAGCGTGGCCCAGCCTCTCGGGACCTACCAGTCCACCTCGTCCATGGGCAGGCCGCGGCCCCCCAGCCCGCAGTAGCAGCCGTAGCCCACGAAGGACAAGATGGCGTTCCTCCCGGTGACCGTCTCCACCATGGACTTGAGGTTGAGCAGGCTGCTGCGGGCCGCAGGCAGGACTGCGAGAGAGAGCCGAGGGGTGTGGTGAGCTCCCAGCCCCATTCGTGGCCGCTCCTGCCCACTTGGCTGGGGTCAGGGGACGGGAGACAGGGGCAGGGGAGGAGGGCAGAGCAGAAGGAGGCAGCACTCCACAGGGCGCCCCGTGCGGTGCTCTGCCCATGTCCTCACACCGAGCCCCACAGCCCCCAGAAGAAAGTGGGCCCTGCCCACCGCCCTTCCATGCCTGAGTCCATCAAGTGCTCACTGCAACCCTGTAAAAAAAAAAACCCATTTTACAGATGAGGCGATCGAGGCCCAGAGCATTTAGCAACTGGCCCAAGGAGACATTGTTGAAAATCAGTGGAGGCAGAATTTGGACCCAGACAGGGAGAGCCGAGTGCCTGATACACCCTAAGGGGCTTGCTTCCCAGATGCCACGTGCTCTTCTGAACAGGGTTCTGGGCCCTGCTGCTTTGGCCTGGTTCCTGGGCTCCCAGCAGGGCCTGGGGCGGGAGCATCTCAGGGTTAATCCGGAGACAATTGGGTGTTCTGGACACACACACACGCGCGCGCACACACACACACATGCACACACACACACATGCACACACACACACATGCACACACACACACATGCACATACACACACGCACGCGCACACATACACACACGCATGCGCGCACACACACACACACATGCACGCACGCACGTGCGCACACACACCCGCACACACACACACACACGCCCAAGTATACATTTCTTCCCCTTTGTCCTTGTCTCACAGGCGGTGCCACAACCCTTCAGATACCAGCAGACTCCCGGGGTCAGCTTCCTGGCGCCCTTCAGGCTGCTAACCCCGGGGCCATCTGCTGCCCTCCTCTGTCTCCCTGCCTCCCGGGCTCCCAGGCATGCTGGCTCCCAGCTGAGTCAACATTGAGCCTGGTGTTTGGGTTCTTACCTGGGTGAGGCTGCGCACCCGCCCCCCTGCCCCCCATTACCACACAGGCAGGAGGGCCGCTCTTACCCCATTTTATGGATGAGCAGCTGAGGCTCAGAGAGGTGGTTTGCCCCATGCAGCCTGGAAGTGGCAGAGCCCAGACCTGGACCCGGGTCTGTGACCCCCCAGGAGCTGGGATGCCAGCTCACCACCCCTCACCCCTGCTGCCTCCCCCGGGAGGCTCCTCCAACTGTGCCTGGGGCGAGGCGCCCAGTTCCACACCTTTGCCCCTGCTCTCAAGTCATGCTTCCCACCCCACTCTGCGGCCGGATAGAGGAAATGTAGTGGGAGAGGGAGGAAGCCGAGAATTTCAGAAACAGAGCCCAGATGGAATCCCGAAGGCTGAAACGACTTGCTTCTGGAGACTTGGCTGTCCAACATCCCTAGTGATGATGGGGGAACTCACCACCTCAACCTGCCTTGGTGGGAAAGGCACAGACTTTGGAGTCAGACAGATGCGGGCCCAGAACTAAGGCTCCCTAGGCCTCGGTTTTCCCATCCGTAAAATGGGAATGACAACCCCAGCCTCCAGGGAAGTGCAAGCACCCAGCTCACACCAGACCCTTGCTCTTCCCACGGCGTCCCCTCTCAGGGCTTACTGGGACCCTGGGCCAGGCCTGCCCTCCTGTCAGAGAACTAATTTAGGGCATCCCTCTCCACCTGCCTCTTCCAGTCTATCTTCGGGACTTTTGTCGTTACAGAGAATAAGTAGCAAATGAAAGAGGAAACAAAGGCGTGGAGAGAAACGGCCAACAACCTTAAGAGGGTGGTTTAGAGCCTGTAAATGGTTGTCTGGGTCTGGGGCAGGGAGGAAGGGGTCCCTGCGACCTGGGGGCCTGTCTCTGATTTGGCCACGATGGAAGAGAGAGGGGGGCTGAGAGGGCTTCCCAGTAACATCAGCTGTCCCCAAGCCCTTTCTGTTCTGCAGGATTCTTGCCACTGTAATCAAACGTGTGCCCAGAAGCCTGGGGGTCAGACAGACCCCCATCTGCAAACAGGCTTCTCCGTTAGTGCTGCGGGGCCAGGGGCAGGGTTCATAAGCAAGACAGACCCTCCCCTCCAGGGCCTGGGACCGACTGCCTGCTGTGAGGTCCTGGCCTCCTGCCCCTAGTCCTGTAGGTGTTACCCCTGATGGGGGGCAGCTTCCATCCCCCGGACCCCTCAACCATCAGTTCTCACCTAAAACTCACCCATCCACATGCAGGACAGACACACGTCATACTCTTACACGCAGGCAGATGTAAACACACACTCACCCGCTGCACACTCTCCTCCATATATAACACAGTTACACACACACTCACCCACAAATGCCTCTCACACGCACATGGTCTCACAAACAGACCCACACTCACCTCCCACACCTTTATACACGCATACACACTCCCACTGTCACACATGTGCAACACCCAGAGTGGCCACGTCCGCACTCCGCTTGGAGCAGAAGAAACAAAACCTGTGTTCACTCAGTCTGCAGCCTCTGTGCCCGGCCCCTGGGCTGGGCTGGACACAAGGGGTTATTTTCTAAATAATAGGTCACTTTGCCTGAATTCAACCAACCATTTCTCATGTCTGGCTGCATTCAACTTCATTTTGTCTCTGGTATTTTCTTTCTTTGTCTCAAACCTGGTTGGGTTCAGGGGCTGCTGAACAGGTGGACAGAAGGCCAGTGGAATACCCAGCCTCTCTCCTGCCTACACAGGGCACCTGCCACCAGGATGCCTGCCCATGTGTCAGGAGCCTCGGTGGTCCCGGGGGTGGTCCTTCCAGAAAGAAGAAGGAAGAGGCTCCCGGACCACCTCCATCATCTTCCGCTACCTCTCACACCCAGACACTGCTCCACACACGCGTGTGCAGTTGTGTGCTCCCTATATTCACCTACACACTCCAGAGACACACACTGCTGTGAACACGTGCTCACCCATCTTCCAGACGTGTGTTACACACACAGACATCATCATGTGCTCAGACACACCCCCTACACATAGACGTGTGGATACCTGCATGCAAGCTCACGAGTTCCATCTGCATGTACACATGTATGTACACAAACGCGTCTTCCTATGTCCACAAGCGCCCCAGTGTCGCCAAGCGCCCTGACGCCCAGCCACCAGCACCACTCTATGATGCTTGCTCAGCTGTGCGCCCCGCACCCTGGAGGCTCGTAAACAGTTAATGCTGACCTCCTCGGGCGTGTTTACAGGTGGCTGGAGGAGTAAACAGCTGCAGAGAGGGAAGGAAGCCCGGCGGAGCCGGGGAGCAGAGACCCAGCGGTGGGTCTGAGAGCCTGTGGCCAATGGCTGAGTCACGGGAGAAAGGCTGGAGTCGGGGTCAGAAGGAGGGGTTTCCCAGCACCTTCACTCACCGCTGCTGGCTAGGATGGTGATGGTGATGAAACTCTTCATCCCCAGGTGAGATCTGAGAGGGGAAGAGAGCCCAGTCCTTAGTCTGTCCCTCCCCACCGCGTGCGGTTCCTGGCCTATGGCTCCCTCCTGAGCCTCCTTACATCCGCAGTCAACACCACCCCTCGGTGCCCGGGTTCCTGTTGCCCTTGCCCTGTGATTAGCTCCTGCAGAGACATCTGAGCACCTCCTGCCTGCCTGCACCTCTGGGAGCAACAGCCCCCAGCAGTGCAGAGCCGGGAGGCACAGGGAGCCTCCTTCCCTTCCACCCGAGCCAGGCTTCCAAGAGACAGAGGGCTCCCTGTCTTGCAGGATTGGACCTGGTCGCACATCAGAACCAGCCCCTTCCATTTGCACGCCAGTCACGTGACCCCACCTGGTGGCTGGCTTTTGTATCTGGAGCCAGGAGACCTGAGTCCCTGGGTTCAAGCTGCAACTCTACTTCCAAAATGCTGTGTGACCATCAATAGATCCCTTACCTTACCCTCTCTGGGCCTCAAGTGCCTATGAGGACTGATGGATCCCAAGGCCCCGGTTGTGCAGAAAAGGCAATATCTCAGCCGTAAGCAGAGGCTCAGACTTTCTGAAGAAACAGGTTCTAGGAGCCAGCTCTTCGCCCACCTCCCTGCTCATCTCCACCGAGGGCTCCATCCCGGGGAGGCAGGCACGTACCTGGAGGTTCTTGAAGAGGTCCTGAGGCTCGGGCCTCTCCTCCCAGGGGGTTGTCTAACCAGCCCCTTCTTCCTGCACCCTTTGGGGTTGGCCGGAGCCCCATCTGGCATCTTCTGGGTTCTGGGGGGCCAGCGACATAGGTCTCGCAAGGTCCGCAATCCGCTCCGATGGCTGCGGGGAACAGGCCCCAGCGTCTCGCTGCCGCTCACTGGCAGGGGAGTGCCGGGGCAATGCCCCTGGGCAGGAAGCGGGTGGCACATGGCCTAGAAAAAGGAGGCCCCGCCTCCTCCCTCCGCCCCCGCCCCGCCCACAGTCGCCGGGTCACATCCCACCCCAGGGTGCTTGGGCCTGCAGGGGCAGGGGCTTGATGTATCAGAAGAGGGCTTGGCCTTTCTCCAAGCATCTGAAGGGAAATGAGCCCACGTTCTCTCCTTTCCCACCCGAAAGGGATGAGGATAATTAAAGAAAAACATTCAGTAATATTTGTTAAAACACAGCCAGGCAGACCATTTATTCAATGGGGTTATTGGACCAGGTCTGGAGGGACTGCTGACTCCCAAGAGCCCTTGTAGAGAGAAGTTGAAGGTTGTGAGCCTGGCTGGGAAGCAGTTGCCATCAAACTTCTTTCCAACAAAGGAACTTATGAGAGTCTTGCATCCTGGGGACTGATAAGCAGGCTTCTGGGTCAATGTGCTGAGGCCTCCCCGGCAATGCCCTGAGTCCACGATAACCAAGAGACAGAAGGCTGGAAACTGCTCTGATGAAGTCTTGCCATGGAGGAGACAGATTGGATTCAACTCCAAATAGAAGAACCTAGAAAGTGGGAATTTGTAGCCAAGGTGCAAGGTGGAGGTCAGTGGATGGGCAATTACTAAGAAGAAACATCAGGAGTAGCGGAGATTCTAGCTTAACCCACCACCAGAAGGATCTGGCTGAAGGCAGGCAGGGTGGTGTCACCTAGCAACGGGAGTGAGGAGCCCCATCAGACATCAAGATGAGGAATCCTGGCTGAACTGACTCAGCAGTACATGCGTGCTCAGTCTCTTCAGTCGTGTCCGACTCTGCAACCCCATGGACTGTAGCCCACCAGGCTCCTCTGTCCATGGGATTCTCCAGACAAGAATACTGCAGTGGGTTGCCATGCCCTTCTCCAGGGCATCTTCCCAACTCAGGGATCAAACCTGCATCTTTTGCTACTCCTGCATCGAATCGAACCTGCATCTCTTGTGACTCCTGCATCGGCAGGCCGATTCTTTACCACTAGAGCCGCCTGGGCTTTCCTGACTGAACAATGCCAAAATGAATACAGAAGCCCAGAAGTTGAGGCCTAAGAGAAGAAAAAGAGTTCAAGGAGCCAGAGCAGAGTTGGGTCAAGGAGCAGCTCTGTCAGGGAGGCCCTCCATGTGGATACGCGTGTGCCTGCAGGGCATCCCTTCACATCTGGAAGCGCTTTAGTCTAGAATCTGCTGAGAACTCTCCACCTGCATCTGCAAGCTGTGGGTGCCCACCTCTGGCTGAGACTGGAGTGGGCCACAGGTGCAGGCAGACAACAGGAAGCCGCCAGCGCAGACGTGGGAGGGCGAGCCTGCGCGTCTGGGACGGGGCTACTCTGCACCCCTCACCACTGTCATGTGACCCGACACCCCTCTGCGGGGCCATCCTAGGCATCCTGTGGGCTTGGGCAGCGCCCCTTACCTCCATCACTAGACCCAGTAGCTGCTGCCTTCCTGTGCTCCAGCCTAGCTTCCCAGGTGGCACTATGGTCCATAGGGCTGCAAAGAGTCAGATAAAATGGAAGGGACTTAGCACGCACGCACGCTCCTCCCTGCTCCCACCACCACACCCCGCTGACTTTTGAGAAGTAGAAATGGCTCCACACATTCCCAAATGTGCCCTTGGGAACCCAGTCACCTCTGACTGAGATCCTTGTGGCCTGGGAGTTGGTGCTGTTCACCTCTGGTAGGGGATAGCAGCACAAGTTGGGGAAAGATGGAGTAGGGGAAAGATGGAGTGGGGAGGAGCAGAGGGGGCCGGAGCCCTGAGAGACCCCCATTGTGGACGGTCACATGGATAAGGGGCTCTGACCCCAGCGCCCTGACTTCTTGACTCTGCCGTCCTGACAAGCTAGCTCTGGTCCTTGGGCCTCTGTGTCCTCAGCTGCAGGGCGGGTATAACCAGGCGTCACTGAGTAAGGATCCTGCTCCCAGATAATAACAGACAACAGGTGTTGTGCGCTGTGAGGCTTAAGGCAGGTGCTCAAGCTTGTAACCTGTGTGTTACTGAGCCGAGGTCTGTTCTTCAGCCTTGAGATGGATTAAGGTGGTGGGAGTGGGAACAGGGAGGGAGGGGAGGAGTTTGACCGGAAATGAAACCTCCAAATCGCGGCCCACGTTCACATCATCTGTCCCTTCTGACGTCCCCAGACTTGCTGGTGAGGAACAGGAGTGAGCCCCTCCCCACCCAGGACTTCCCTCCCCACCCCCGGCTTTTCCGGCTTGTACTTCTGGCTCTACCAAACCAGCGGGCTGGCTGGTCCCATTTCCCGCTTCCCAGGCCCCTCCTCTTCCCCTGCCCAACTTCCTGTCTGTGGGTCCAGACCCTTCTCTTTCCCAGGAAGTTATCCTAGAAAAGTCCCACTGCATCTAATCACCCATCCCTTCATGGATGCCGGAGACTGGTACCTGCTGATACAGTCTTTTGTGGGCACCTGTACATGTTTTGGTCTGTGGGTCTTTGCATTGCACTCAGGCCAGAGATCCTGGGGAACAGAGGGCTGTCATTTCTCCAATAAAGACCAGGGGTTCCCCCAAAGACAGGGGTTGCATCCGCCCTGTCAGACGGGAGCTCCCTGAGATCAGAGTGTGACGATGGGAGGGTGAGGCTGGTCTCTGCCTTCACTTGCCTATGCAGAGCTTGGCTTCAGTTCTCTATTCGAGTTTTGCAGATGCCTCTTAATGATATCACTCAACTCCAAAGGAGGAACAGCCAAGAAGTAAGGCCCAATCCATACTGATGATACAGCTGCCAACATACAGGTAACCGGGAGCCACTTAGATCCATGCCAAGGAGGTCATAGCTGGGGCGGAGGGCAGGCGGGGGTGCCCTGGGAGTCTTTGCATAGTCCTGGGCCATTTTCTCATCCCACACTCCCACAGGCTGCCACCGGTTGGGCTGGTCCCTTGAGGGGAGGATGGGCACTTCCCCTCTCTCTCCTCTCCCAGCCATGGGCGCTTAATCAGAAAAGTCAAGAATAAACTTGTCGACCCAGTAATTCCACTTCTGAGACTATAAACCGAGATACAAACCCGAGTAGTTCCTAGAGGCAGATGAAAAAGAATATTGACTGTGGTATTCTTTACAATGTTGCTGCTGCTGCTGCTAAGTCACTTCAGTCCTGTCCGACTCTGTGAGACCCCATAGACGGCAGCCCACCAGGCTCCCCTGTCCCTGGGATTCTCCAGGCAAGAACACTGGAGTGGGTTGCCATTTCCTTCTCCAATGCATGAAAGTGAAAACTGAAAGTGAAG
The DNA here is from genome assembly GCF_029378745.1 of Bos indicus. NCBI lineage: Eukaryota > Metazoa > Chordata > Mammalia > Artiodactyla > Bovidae > Bos > Bos indicus. The sequence goes on from NC_091761.1 coordinate 132,263,553, forward strand.
TCGCTCAGTTGTGTCCGACTCTTTGTGACCCCATGAATCACAACACGCCAGGCCTCCCTGTCCATCACCAACTCCCAGAGTTCACTCAGACTCATGTCCATTGAGTCAGTGATGCCATCCAGCCATCTCATCCTCTGTTGTCCCCTTCTCCTCCTGCCCCCAATCCCTCCCAGCATCAGAGTCTTTTCCAATGAGACAACTCTTCGCATGAGGTGGCCAAAGTACTGGAGTTTCAGCTTTAGCATCATTCCTTCCAAAGAAATCCCAGGGCTGATCTCCTTCAGAATGGACTGGTTGGATCTCCTTGCAGTCCAAGGGACTCTCAAGAGTCTTCTCCAACACCACAGTTCAAAAGAATCAATTCTTTGGCACTCAGCCTTCTTCACAGTCCAACTCTCACATCCATACATGACCACAGGAAAAACCTTAGCCTTGACTAGCCGGACCTTTGTTGGCAAAGTAATCTCTCTGCTTTTTGAATATGCTGTCTAGGTTGGACATAACTTTCCTTCCAAGGAGTAAGCATCTTTTAATTTCATGCAGTCACCATCTGCAGTGATTTTGGAACCCCCCAAATAAAGTCTGACACTGTTTCCCCATCTATTTCCCATGAAGTGATGGGACCAGATGCCATGATCTTCGTTTTCTGAATGTTGAGCTTTAAGCCCACTTTTTCACTCTCCTCTTTCACTTTCATCAAGAGGCTTTTTAGTTCCTCTTCACTTTCTGCCATAAGGATGGTGTCATCTGCATATCTGAGGTTATTGATATTTCTCCCAGCAATCTTGATTCCAGTGTGTGCTTCTTCCAGTCCAGCGTTTCTCATGATGTACTCTGCATAGAGTCAAATAAGCAGGGTGACAATATACAGCCTTGACGTACTCCTTTTCCTATTTGAAACCAGTCTGTTGTTCCATGTCCAGTTCTAACTGTTGCTTCTTGACCTGCACACAGGTTCCTCAAGAGGCAGGTCAGGTGGTCTGGTATTCCCATCTCTTTCAGAGTTGTCCACAGTTTATTGTGATCCACACAGTCAAAGGCTTTGGCATAGTCAATAAAGCAGAAATAGATGTTTTACTGGAACTCTCTTGCTTTTTCCATGATCCAGCGGATGTTGGCAATTTGATCTCTGGTTCCTCTGCCCTTTCTAAAACCAGCTTGAACATCAGGAAGTTCACGGTTCACATATTGCTGAAGCCTGGCTTGGAGAATTTTGAGCATTACTTTACTAGTGTGTGAGATGAGTCTAATTGTGCGGTAGTTTGAGCATTCTTTGGCATTGCCTTTCTTTGGGATCAGAATGAAAACTGACCTTTTCCAGTCCTGTGTCCACTGCTGAGTTTTCCAAATTTGCTGGCATATTGAGTGCAGCACTTTCATAGCATCATCTCATAAACTCATAAACTCAGTTAAAAACCCTTTATCCAAATACAGTCATCTTCTGAGATACTGGGCTTCCCTTGTGGGTCAGCTGGTTAAGAATCCGCTTGCAATGTGGGAGACCTCGGTTCAGTCCCTGGGTAGCTTTGACTAGACGGAACTTTGTTGGCAAAATAATGTGCTTTTTAATATGCTGTCCAGATTGATCATAGCTTTTCTTCCAAGGAACAAGAGCCTTTTAATTTCATGCCTGTAATTTCATGTTTTTTTTTAATTTCTTTTAAGTTCATATTTACTAGCAATAAAAAACCAGAAAATGAATTGAAAAATATGCTTTAACAGTAACATTTAAAAATATGAAATATTTAGGGATAGTGGAAAAGATGAAGGAAGAAAGTGAAAGTCACTCAGTTGTGTCCAACTCTTAGCAATCCTACGAACGGTAGCCAACCAGGCTCCTCTGTCCATGGGATTCTCCAGGCAAAAATACTGGTATGGGTAGCCATTCTCTTCTCCAGGGTATCTTCCCAACCCAAGGATTGAACCAAGGTGCCCTGCATTGCAGGCAGATTCTTTACCATCTGAGCCACCAGGGAAGCTCATGGAAGCCTTGTACATAGATAACTATGAAACAATGCCCAGAGAAATCAAGAAAGACCATGTTTATGAATCAGAAGACTGCATTTTATTAAGATGTCATTTGCTCTATAGCGTCAATGCCCTCTCAATCAAAATCCTGGTTCACTTTTCTTGTAGAAACTGACAAACTGATCCTAAAATGCATATGGAAGTGAAAAGGACCTAGAATATCAAATTGACTTTGAAACAGCAGAGTTGACAGATTTATACTACCTAATTTTAAGGCTTATTAAGTTACTTTAATCAACACAGTATAGACTAGTGTAAAGACAGTCAGTGGAATAGAATAGATGATCCAGAATTAGACCCATACATTTATGGAGAATTTGTTTTTGACAAAAGTGTAAAAGCAATTCCGTGGAGGAAGAATAGATTTTCAAAAATGGTGTGGAACAATTGAAAATAGATCTGAAAAAGAAGAGGGAAAGAAGGAAAGGAGGGAGGAGAAAAAAAGGACAAAAATTTTTATCCATACTTGTCACCATGTTAAAAAATTAATCAGAATGGATCATAGTTCAACAAGGGTACCAAGACAATTCAAGAAGGAAAGAGGCCTTAGAAAAATGATGCTGAAACAACTAGGTATCCACATGTAAAAAAGCGAAGCTGGTTTCCTTTCCCATGCCATACACAAAAATTAACTCAAAATGGATAATAGATTTAACTGTAAGGATTAAAACTATAAAGCTCTTGGAAGAAAACATAGGAGTAGATCTTTGTGACCTTAGTTTAGGCAGTGCTTTCTTAGATACTACAGCAAAAGCGTAAGTGACCGGAAAAAGGGACAAATTGAACTTCATCAAAATTAAAGACTTCTGTGTTGGAAACCATACTCCTAAGAAAGTGAAAAGACAGCCCATAGGATAGAACAGTATATGGGTAAATTATACATCTGATAAGGGACTTGGGTCCAGAATATGTAAAGAATTCCTGTATGTCAGCAAAAAGATAACAGCCCAATTTAAAAATAGGTAAAGGGCTGTTCACCTTAAATTACCACCCCATTGTTAATTGGCTATACCCTAACACAAAATAAAGTTTAAAGTTTGGGGGAAAAAAAAAACAGGTGAAGGATTTGAATAAACATTTCACTAAAGAAGATTAACAATGACAAATAAGCCCAAGAAAATTTGCTCAACATCATGAGTCATTAGAGAAACACAATCAAAACCATAATGAGAGACGACTTCACACCCACTAGGATGACAATACTGGCCATATATATATACATACATATATGACAAATGATAACAAGTGTTGGCGAGGTCGTGGACAAGCTGGAAAGTTTATATTTTGCTGATGGAAATGTAAAATGGTGCAGCCGCTTTGGAAAACATTTGACAGTTCTCAAAGCGTTAAACATGGAGTTACCATACATGACTCAGCAACTCCACTCCTAGGTACGTACCTAAGAGAAATGAGAACATACATCCACACAAAAATTTGCACACAGATGTTCATAGCAGCATTATTCATAATAACCAAAAAGTAGAAAAAACAAAAGAAAAAACAAACGTTCATCAGTTGATGAATGGATACATGAAAGGTGGAATATCTATTCAATGGAATGTTATTCATGTTTTATTCAACTATTGTTTGAATTCATGTCTTATTTGACAAATGTTTTATTCAACAATTAAAAACAATAAAATATTGATACATAAGACGAATGAGCCTCAAGAACATTGTTAAATGAAAGAAGCCAGTCACAAAAGGTCGAATATTATATGATTTCATTTACATGAAACTGCAGATGAGGCAACTCTATAGAGACAGAAAGTAGATTAGCGGTTGCCTATGGCTTAGAGATGGCTTCCCTGGTGGCTCAGTGGTAAAGAATCCTCCTGCGATGCAGGAGACTGCCTGCAATGCAAGAGCTATGCTTTGATCCCTGGATCGGGAAGATCCCCTGGAGAAGGAAATGGCAACCCACTCCAGTATTCCTGCTGGAAAAATCCCATGTACATAGGAGCCTGGGATATTACTTAATGTTGGACTTGACTTAGTGACTAAACCACCACCACTAGGGCTTAGGGAAGGGAGTGTGCGGTAGAGGAGGTTGGGGAGTAACTGTTGGGGTGGTTTCTTTGGAGCATGTTGAAAATGTCCTAAAATTAGATTGTGGTGATGGCTGTACAACGGTGAATATACAAAATAATTATATTCTTGAAATGAATGAATGGTATGGTATCCAAATTATACTTTGGTAAAGTTATTTTTAATGGATTATATTATTCAGCTTTAAAAAGAAAGGAATTTTTGACATATGCCATATGAACAAAGTTCTCAGGAATGGAGAAATTCCAGATGTTAAAGCTGGATTTAGAAAAGGCAGAGGAACCAGAGATCAAATTGCCAACATCTGTGGAGAAGGCAATGGCACCCCACTCCAGTACTCTTGCCTGGAAAATCCCATGGACGGAGGAGCCTGGTAGGCTGCAGTCCATGGGGTCGCTAAGAGTCGGGAATGACTGAAGTGACTTCACTTTGACCTTTCACTTTCATGCATTGGAGAAGGAAACGGCAACCCACTTCAGTATTCTTGCCTGGAGAGTTCCAGGGACAGAGGAGCCTAGTGGGCTGCCGTCTATGGGGTTGCACAGAGTCGGACATGACTGAAGCGACTTAGCAGCAGCGGCAGTTGGATCATTGAGAAAGCAAGAGAGTTCCAGATGGAAAATCCCACAGACGGAGGAGCCTGGTAGGCTGCAGTCCATGGGGTCGCTAAGAGTCGGGAATGACTGAAGTGACTTCACTTTGACCTTTCACTTTCATGCATTGGAGAAGGAAACGGCAACCCACTTCAGTATTCTTGCCTGGAGAGTTCCAGGGACAGAGGAGCCTAGTGGGCTGCCGTCTATGGGGTTGCACAGAGTCGGACATGACTGAAGCGACTTAGCAGCAGCGGCAGTTGGATCATTGAGAAAGCAAGAGAGTTCCAGATGGAAAATCCCACAGACGGAGGAGCCTGGTAGGCTGCAGTCCATGGGGTCACGAAGAGTCAGATATGACTGAGCGACTTCACCTTCACCTCTGTTTTATTGATTACACCAAAGCCTTTGACTATGTGGATCACAACAAACTGTGGAAAATTCTGAAAGAGATGGGAATACCAGAGCATCTGACCTGCCTCCTAAGAAATCTGTATGCAGGTCAAGAAGCAACAGTTAGAACTGGACATGGAACAACAGACTAGTTCCAAATTGGGAAAGGAGCACATCAAGACTGTATATTGTCACTCTGCTTATTTAACTTCTATGCCAAGTACATCATGCGAAATGCTGGGTTTGATGAAACACAAGCTGGAATCAAGATTACCGGGAGAAATATCAGTAACCTCAGATACGCACATGACACGACCCTTATGGCAGAAAATGAAGAGGAACTAAAGAGCCTCTTGATGAAAGTGAAATAAGAGAGTGAAAAAGCTGGCTAAACACTCAACATTCAGAAAACTAAGATCATGGCATCTGGTCCCATCACTTCATGGCAAATAGATGGGGAAACAATGGAAGCTGTGATAGACTTTACTTTCTTGGACTCCAAACTCACTGCAGCCATGAAATTAAAAGACGCTTGCTCCTTGGGAAAAAAAAGTTATGGCCAACCTAGACAGCATATTGAAAAACAGAGACATTACTTTGCCAACAAAGGTCTGTGTAGTCAAAGCTATGGTTTTTCCAGTAGTCATGTATGGATGTGAATGTTGGACCATAAAGAAAGCTGAGCACCAAAGAACCTATGCTTTTGAACTGTGGTGTTGGAGAAGACTCTTGAGAGTCCCTTGGACTGCTAGGAGAACCAACCAGGCCATCTAAAGAAAATTAGTCCTGAATATTCACTGGAAGGACTGATACTGAGGCTGAAACTCCAATACTTTGGCCTCCTGATGCGAAGAACTGACTCACTGGAAAAGACCCTGATGCTGGGAAAGATTGAGGGCAGGAGGAGAAGGGGACGACAGAGGGTGAGATGGTTGGATGGCATCACCAACTCCATGGATATGAGTTTGAGTGAACTCCGGGAGTTGCTGATGGACAGGGAGGCCGGGCGTGCTGCAGTCCATGTTGCAAAGAGTCGGACACGACTGAGCCACTAAACTGAACTGAACTTATATGGATAAAACTTGAGGGCAATGTGTTAAGTAAACGGGTAATAGATTAAACGGCAAGGATTAAAACTATGAAACTCTTAGAAGAAAACGTAGGAGGAGATCTTTGTGACCTTAGGTTGGGCAGTGGTTTCTTAGATACAAGAAAAGCACAAGTGGCCAAAAGAGAGAGAGAGACAAACGGAAGTTCATCCGAATTAGAAACTTCTCTCCTCAGAAAAGGACATATGCTATATGATTTCACTCATGTGAGGTGTTTAGTATAGTCAGATTCATAGACACAGAACAACAGTGGTTGCCAGGGCCTGGGGGAAGGTGGAAACTGGGAGTTTTTGGTTAGTGGGTACAGTTTCAGTTTTGCAGAGGAAAGGAATTCTGCAGCTAGATGACGGTAATGGTTGCACAACACTGTGAATGTACTTAATGCCAGTAAACCGTATATTCAAAAATAATTAAGATGGCAAGTGTTGAGATGGCTAGACAGCATGGCCAACTCAATGGACATGGATCTGAGCAAACTCCAGGAGATGGTGTAGGACAGGCCAACATGGGGTGCTGCAGTCCATGGGGTCACAAAGAGTCAGACACGGCTTATCCCGTTGAACTGAACAACAGCAACAAATGTTACCTTCTGTATATTTTACCAAAAATTTAAAAAAATATTTTTTAAAAAAAAAGCAGATCATAGGCCTAGATGTAAAGCCTAAGCTTGTAACATTTTTATAAGGAATCACAGCAGAAAGTCTTTGTGATATCGGACTAGGCAGACTTCTCGGTATGACACTAAAAGCACAATATAGAAGAGAAAAAAATATAATAAATTGGACTTCATGAAAATTAAACTTCTGCTTTTAAAGACTATACTAAGATAATAGAAAGATATATCATAGAGCAAAAGAAAATATTTGCATATCACACATCTGATAACAGACTTTTATCCAGAATTTGTTAAGAATTCTCAAAACTTAATAAGAAACCAAACCACTCAAGTTTTAAAAATAAGCAGTGTTTGAACAGACTCTTCACCAAAGAAGATGAAGACTGATAAACTAGCATAGAGAAAAAGATGCTCCGCATCATTATACATTAGGGATGTAAAAATTGACATTACATGAAATTCTGTTACAAACCTGTTAGAGTGCCCCAAATTAAAAAGACTGACCATACCAAATTTTGTGTATATTGTACTTTAGAGAGTTGATTTTGGGGCTTTCCCAGTGGCTCCACAGTAAAGAATGCACCTGCAATGCAGGAGGCGTGGGTTCAATATCTGGGTTGGGAAGATCCCCTGGAGAAGGCATGGAAACCCACTCCAGTATTCTAGCCAGGAAAATCCCATGGACAGGACACTGGTGGGCTACAGTCCACAGGGTTGCAAAGAGTCAGACACAACTAAAGCAAAGACCATGAGCAAACTTGCCTTTAAAAGAAACAAACAAATAAAAGAAACAAAAAATTAAGAAACACATGTTCCCTCTCTATTTGAAACAAAAATGTTTTATTAATATATAGATACACACATATATAATGACTATTTCAATTCATTTCAGTTCAGTTGCTCAGTCATGTCCGACTCTGTGACCCCATGGACTGCAGCATGCCAGGCTTCCCTGTCCATCACCGACTCCCAGAGCTTGCTCAAACGCATGTCCATTAAGCTGGTGATGCCATCCAACCATCTCATCCTCTGTCGTTCTCCTTCTCCTCCTGACTTCAGTCTTTCCCAGCATCAGGTTCTTTTCAAATGAGTCACTTCCTTGCATCAGATGACCAAAGTACTGGAGTTTCAGCTTCAGCATCAGTCATTCCAGTGAATATTCAGGACTGATTTCCTTTAGGACTGATTGGTTGGATCTCCTTGCTGTCCAAGGGACTCTCAAGAGTCTTCTCCAACACTGCAGTTCAAAGGTATCAATTTTTCGGTGCTCAGCTTTCTTTATAGTCCAACACTCACATCCCATACATGACTACTGGAAAAACTATAGCCTTGACTAGCTAGTCAAAAAACATAGCTTTGCCAACCATACTTTGTTGGCAAAGTAACATTTCTGCTTTTTAATATGTTGTCTAGGTTGGTCATAACTTTTCTTCCAAGGAGTAAGTGTCTTTTACTTTCATGGCTGCAGTCACCATCTGCAGTGATTTTGGAACTCTCAAAAATAGTCTGTCACGGTTTCCATTGTTTCTGCATCTATTTGCCATGATGTATGGGACCAGATACCATGATCTTAGTTTTCTGAATGTTGAGCTTTAAACCAACTTTTTCACTCTCCTCTTTCACTTTCACCAAGAGGCTCTTTAGTTCTTCTTCGTTTTCTGCCATAAGAGTGCTGTGATCTGCATATCTGAGGTTATTGATATTTCTCCCGGCAATCTTGATTCCAGCTTGTGCTTCATCCAGCCTGGTATTTCTCATGATGTACTCTGCATAGAAGTTAAATAAGCAGAGTGACAATATACAGCCTTGACATACTGCTTTCCTGATATGGAACCAGTCTGTTGTTCCATGTCCAGTTCTAACTGTTGCTTCTTGACCTGGATACAGATTTCAGGAGGCAGGTAAGGCAGTCTGGTATTCCCATCTCTTGAAGAATTTCCACAGTTTGTTGTGATTCACACAGCCAAAGGATTTGGTGTAGTCAGTAAAGCAGAAGTAGATGTTTTTTCTGGAACTCGCTTGCTTTTCCAATGATCCAATGAATGTTAGCAATTTGATCTCTTGTTCCTCAGCCTTTTCTAAATCCAGCTTGAACATCTGGAAGTTCATGGTTCACAGACTGTTGAAGCCTGGCTTGCAGAATTTTGAGCATTACCTTGCTAGCATTGTAATGAGAGAAATTGCGCGGTAGTTCAAACATTCTTTGGCATTGCCTTTCTTTGAGATTGGAATGAAAACAGACCTTTACCAGTCCTGTGGCCACTGCTGAGTTTTCCAAATTTGCTGGCATATTGAGTGCAGCACTTTCATAGCATCATCTTTTCGTATTTTAAATAGCTCAACTGAAATTTCATCACCTCCACTAGCTTTGTTCATAGTGATGCTTCCTAAGGCCCACTTGACATCACATTCCAGGATATCTGGCTCTATGTGAGTGATAACACCATCATGATTATCTGGGTCGCGAAGATCTTTTTTGTGTAGTTCTTCTGTGTATTGTTGCCACCTCCTCTTAATATCTTCTGCCTCTGTTAGGTCTATACAATTTCTGTCCTTTATTGTGTCCGTCTTTACATGAAAAGCTCCCTTGGTATCTTTAATTTTCTTGAAGAGATCTCTAGTCTTTCCCATTCTAGTGTTTTCCTCTATTTCTTTGAATTGATCGCTGAGGAAGGCTTTCTTATCTCTCCTTGCTATTCTTTGCACAATGTCAAAAACCTCTGTCCATAGTTCTTCAGGCACTCTGTCTGTCAGTTATAATCCCTTGAATCTATTTCTCACTTCCACTTATAATTGTAAGGCATTTCATTTAGTTCATACCCGAATGGTCTAGTGGTTTTCCCTACTTTCTTCAATTTAAGTCTGAATCTAGCAATACTGAGTTCATGATGTGAGCCACAGTCAACTCCTGGTCTTTTTTTTGCTGACTGTATAAAACTTCTCCTATAGAACTTCTCCTTCTTCTTCTTCTCTTTGGCTACAAAGAATATAATCAATCTGATTTCAGTATTGACTATCTGGTGATGTCCACGTGTAGAGTCTTCTCTTGTGTTGTTGGAAGAGGGCGTTTGCTATGAACAGTGCATTCTCTTGGCAAAATACTCTTAGCCTTTGACCTGCTTCATTTTATACTCCAAGGCCAAATTTGCCTGTTACTCTAGGTATCTCTTGACTCCTACTTTTGCATTCCAGTCTCATATAATGAAAAGGACATCTTTTTGGGGCATTAGTTCTAGAAGGTTCTGTAGGTCTTCATAGAACCATTCAATTTCAGCTTCTTCAGCATTACTGGTTGGGTCAGAGACTTGGATTACCATGATATTGAATGGTTTGCCTTGGAAATGACCAGAGATCATTCTGTCATTTTTGAGATTGCACCCAAGTACTGCGTTTCTATTGACTATGATGGCTACTCCATATCTTCTAAGGGATTCTTGCCCACAGTAGTTGATATAATGGTCATCTGAGTTAAATTCACCCATTCCAGTGCATTTTAGTTCACTGATTCCTAAAATGTTGATGTTCACTCTTGCCATCTCCTGTTTGACCACTTCTGATTTACTTTGATTCATGGAATTAACATTCCAGATTCCTATGTAATATTGCTCTTTACAGCATCGGGCTTTACTTCCACCACCAGTCACATCCACAGCTGGGTGTTGCTTTTGCTCTGGCTCTGGCTCTTCTCGATCAAGATGGCGGAGTAGGATGTGAGCTCATCGTCTCTTGTAAGAACTCCAAAATTACAACTTGCTGTGGAACAATCATCAACAAGAGAAGGTTGGATCCCACCAAAAAAAGACACCCCACGCCCAAGGGAAAGGAGAAGCCCAGCAAGACAGTAGGAGGGATGAAATCACATTTAAGATCAAACCCCATACCTGCCAGAGACAGAGGGCTCAAGCAATGCCTTGCACACACCAGGAGACCCCACAGAGACTGAACCAGACCTGATTTTGAGAGTTTGAGTGTCTCCAGTAGAGGTATGGGTCAGCATTGGCCTGCCACAGGGGTAGGGGCTCTCAGTGCAGCAGACCTGGGTATGACAAAAACCCTCTTGGAGGAGGTCACCATTAACCCCATCATAGAGCTGCCAGAACTTACACAGGGCTGGGAAACAGACTCCTGGAGGACACAAACAAAACCTTATGCCCGCTGAATTGTTTGCTGAGTTCCTCTGGGATTTCAGGGACATGTGGTCTTTGCCTCCCACAAGATAGTACTAATACCAGCAACATCAACTACCATTGCTGAACACTTACTGTGTTCAGTTCAGTTCAGCTCAGTCACGTTCAGCTCTTTGTGACCCCATGAACCGAGCACACCAGGCCTCCCTGTCCATCACCAACTCCCGGAGTTCACTGAAACCCATGTCCATTGAGTTGGTGATGCCATCCAGCCATCTCATCCTCTGTCGTCCCCTTCTCCTCCTGCCCTCAATCTTTACCAGCATCAGGGTCTTTTCAAATGAGTCAGTTCTTCATATCAGGTGGCCAAAATATCAGAGTTTCCGCTTCAACATCAGTCCTTCCAGTGAACACCCAGGATTGATCTCCTCTGGGATGGACTGGTTGGATGTCCTTGCAGTCCAAGGTACTCTCAAGAGTCTTCTCCAACACCACAGTTCAAAAGCATCAATTCTTCGGTGCTCAGCTTTCTTTATAGTCCAACTCTCACATCCATAAATGACTATTAGGAAAACCATAGCCTTGACTAGATGGACCTCTTTTGACAAAGTAATGTTTCTGCCTTTTAATATGCTGTCTAGGAACAAGCCCCATATCTCAGAATTCTCACAAGAACTCCAATAGCTGGCCTGTCTCATGTTCCTTCAGCCCATTTAACAGATGAGAAAACACAAGTAGGGGTCAGGATCCACATCTGGGCTATCTAACCCCCAAACCTCCTTCTGAACACCCAGGCTTTGCTGCTTCCCAGGGTAATGTGACCTTGTGGAAGGTCACAGGAACTCAGGCCAAGTCTGAAAACAAGAAGAACCTTTAAGCAATGGCAGTGTTGAAGTTGCTGGGAAGGCGGGTTTTGAGTGATTCTGAAATCACACTCTGTGGCTACTTGTCTGAGAGGTCAAAGCGGAAATTCCCTGGTCTATGACCAACTCTATCATTTAGAAGCAAGAGTCTCTGGGCCTGAGGTGTAAGGGGAGCTCAGAACTTTAAACTCTTTTCTCCTGGGGAGTTTTGAGTGATTCTGAAATCACATTCTGTGGCCACTTGTCTGAGAGGCCAAAGTGGAAATTCCCTGGTCTATGACCAACTCTATCATTTAGAAGCAAGAGTCTCTGGGCCTGAGGTGTGAGGGGAGCTCAGAACTTTAAACTCCTTTCTCCTGGGGGGAGGGGTCACCAGGTGCCATGCGTGTACCATCAACTGTGTGCCAACCATTCTACTTGTAATCATGACAACAAGCCTCAAAGAGTGCGTGTCGATCCCAGTTTCAGGTGGGACACTTGAGGTTCAGAGAGATGAAGTAATGTAATTAATGCCATAAACAAGCTAGAATTTGAAGCCAGATTTGCCTGATATCAAAGTAGAAATTTGTTTTCACTGCACAGCTTCAATTGTTGTTCATAACTTAGTAGGATATCTTACCATCTACAAACATATTGGATGACGTAGGGGACACAGGAGACACGGGTTTGATCCTTGGTTCAGGGTTGGATCCCCTGTTGAAAGACATGGCAACCCAGTCTGGTGGTTTTGTCTGGAAAATCCCACGAACAGAGGAGCCTGGCAGGCTATAGTCCATGGGGTCACAAAGACTCAGACATGACTGAAGTGACCTAGAACGTGCATGTGTGCACGCACACATGCACACACACATATACACACACACGCACGCACACATACACACACACACACACATGCGCACACACACACACGCACACACACACACGCACACACACATATACACACACACGCACGCACACACACATATACACACACACACACATACACACACGTGCGCACACACACATACACACACGCACACACACATATACACACATGCACACACACATACACACACGCACACATACACACACGCACACACGCACACGTACACACACGCACACGTACACACACGCACACACACACACAAACACACACACAAGGACCACTTAGAAGGATACTGGATCACCTGGAAGGATACTGGGTCACCTAGAAACATATCTGATCATCCAGAAAGATATTGGATTATCCAGAAGGATATCTGATCATCCAGAAGGCTATCGCAGGTACTCTACCAAAGTTTGAGTCCACTTGCTTTTACTCTCACGATCTTCATTATCATTGTTATTACTCACATTCATGTATTTATAAACGATGCACAAGAATATACAAATCAAAACAGCTGGAAGAATTTTCAGAATATGAACACACCAACATCACCAGTACCAGAAGAGAAGGACCATTGGTAGCATCCCTGAAGCCCTCTTAGTAACCCCACCAGTCACCACGGCCTTCAATGGGTAGCCACTGTCCTGACTTCTAAAAGTACAGATTAGCTTGACTGTCTGGAAGTTCATATAAATCTCTCTTACAACCTGTACTCTTTTGTGTTCAGCATAATGTCTGTGAGGTTTTTCCGTGTTGCTGTGTATAGCTGTGGTTTGTTGGTGTGGTATAATCACACAATTTACCATTCTGCAGCAGACAGACATTTGAGTGGTTTCTGGTCATTTAATTCACTTGCTTTAGTTCTGCCTTGGTGCAGCTGGAGAAAAGTGGGTCACTCTCCGACAAAGGAATTTCAAATCTCTCCTTCTTCCTCGCTTGGCAGAGTGTATCAGAGATGAAGTGCAGAAGACCCCAAGAAAGCCCAGCTTCTTTCTTTATTTTTTTAATTTGTATTTTTATTGAAGGACATTTGCTTACAGAATTTGTTTTCTGCTAAACCACAACAGGAATCAGCCATAGGTATACATATTTTTAAACATTTTTCTCTTTATATTTTTTATTTAATTTTTATTTTGTATTGTAGGGTAGTTAGTTGACTTACCATGTTGTGTTAGTTTCAGAGGTACAGCAAAGAGATTCAGTTCTGCATATACATATATCTGTTCTCTTTCAGATTCTTTTCTCATATAGGATATTACACAATATTGAGTAGAATTCCCTGTGTTGTACAGTAAGTCCTTGTTCATTATTTTATATATAGTAGTGTGTTTGTTAATCCTGAACTCCTAATTTATCCCTCCCCTATCTTTCCCCTTAGTCTGTGAGTCTGTTTTTATTTTGTAAATAAATTCATTCGTATCATTTTTTTGAAAGATTCCACATATAAGTGATGTCATATAGTATTGACTTTCTCTGCTTTTCTCCCTTAGTGTGAGCATCTCTTGGTAAGCCCAGCTTCTTTCAATTTTCTCTTCCCATGCAGACATTATGCACCAATAATAATAATTCTGAGCTGCATCTAGCAGCCTCTGGCAGGTTTCATCACAGATGGAATCCAGGCAGTGGGGCCATTTCGGTAAACGAGACTTTATGGGAAGGGGTGACAGAGGAGCCTGGCAGGCTACAGTCCATAGGGTTGCAAGGAGCTGGACACAACTGAAGCAACTTAGCACATGAGTCAAGCAAAGGACTCTGGTCATTGGCTGAAAGGGGGTGTCTCTTAGGAGATGGGGGTTCACCTTCTCTGCAGTGAGCTTGGGGGCAGCAGACTCCAAGCTCTGCCAGCTCTTCTCATTTCCACCTCCATCTATGTTGGCTAAGAAAGTAGCCCCTGGGTACAAAGACTCATCTGTATCATGGGGATCCCGGCAGTTCCTCTTTGCACTTACTCTGTGTGAACCACTTAGAACAGTGCCCAGCATGTAGTAGGGGCAGCTCTGGCTGACCTGTGTTCTGACCCAAATTCTGCCACTCACCTGCTGCTGTATGACTCTGGGCAGGTTCCTAACCTCGCTGGGCCCCAGCTGATGGTAACTATTCTTAATAGAATTTGCACGTCAGGGTCTAAGCCCTCTCCTGCTTCCTTCCATCCTCCACCTGGAGATCTCGATGGATCATGGGCGAACAGTATCACCAAGTGTGTCTCCTCTGTTTCCAAGGAAGTGAAAACTCAGGTTTGCTGGAAAGGCTCAGCAGATGATTGGTTCCATCTATTATATGCTGCTGATGGAGCCAAAAGCTAGGGAGTTTCAAAATTTCAACCAATTTCAGAAAAAGGAAGAACTCTAAGAACATTTCTATCTTCTGATTCAGCAATTTCACTTCTGGAAATCTAGTTTAAAGACACTTCCCTTTTAAAATAGACAAAGATTTATTATTATCATAGTCTTTTCTCTTCTTTTCTTTGGCCACATAGCATGGGGGACCTTAGTTCCCCAAACAGGGATCAAACCAGCGCACCGTGTAGTGGAAGCTCAGATCCTAATCACTGGACCCTCAGGGAAGTCCCTAAAGTTTTTCCTAGAACCATGAGCAATGGAGACTAAAAGTTATTATGAAAAAAAAATCTATAGAAACAGACCTGGGAACAAAATGATAGGATTAGTAGATAAACATATAAGACATTCTTACACCTATATTCTCTATGTTTAAGAAAATAGAGAAAGCTTGAGCCTGTTAATTAGAAACATAGAAAAAGAAAGGGAAGTAGCTCAGTCGTGTCTGACTTTTTGCGATCCAATGGACTGTAGCCCGCCAGGCTCCTCTGTCCATGGGATTTTCCAGGTAAGAATACTGAAGCAGGTTGCCATTTCCTTCTTCACAGGATCTTCCTGACCCAGGGATCGAACCTGGGTCTCCTGCACTGCAGGCAGACTCGTTACTGTCTGAGTCACCAGGGAAGCCAATTAGAAACATCAGTTCAGTTCAGTTCAGTTCAGTCACTCAGTCGAGTCCGACTCTTTGTGACCCCATGAATGGCAGCACGCCAGGCCTCCCTGTCCATCACCAGCTCCCGAGTTCACTCAAAGTCATGTCCATCGAGTTGGTGATGCCATCCAGCCATCTCATCCTCTGTCGTCCCCTTTTCCTCCTGCCCCCAATCCCTCCCAGCATCAGAGTCTTGTCCAATGAGTCAACTCTTCGCATGAGGTGGCCAAAGTACTGGAGTTTCAGCTTTAGCATCATTCCTTCCAAAGTACACCCGGGACTGATCTTTAGAATGGACTGGTTGGATCTCCTTGCAGTTCTCCTTGCAGTTCATGGGACTCTCAAGAGTCTTCTCCAACACCACAGTTCAAAAGCATCAGTTCTTTGGTGCTCAGCTTTCTCCACAGTCAAACTCTCACATCCATGCATGACCACTGGAAAAACCATAGCCTTGACTAGATGGACCTTTGTTGGCAAATTAATGTCTCTGCTTTTCAATATGCTATTTAGGTTGGTCATAACTTTCCTTCCAAGGAGTAAGCGTCTTTTAATTTCATGGCTGCAGACACCATCTGCAGTGATTTTGGAGCCCCCCAAAATAAAGTCTGACACTGATTCCACTGTTTCCCCATCTATTTGCCATGATGTGATGGGATCAGATGCCATGATCTTCGTTTTCTAAATGTTGAGCTTTAAGACCACTTTTTCACACTTATCTTTCACTTTCATCAAGAGGCTTTTTAGTTCCTCTTCACTTTCTGCCATAAGAGTGCTGTGATCTGAATACCTGAAGTTATTGATATTTCTCCCAGCAATCTTTATTCCAGCTTGTGCTTCTTCCAGCCCAACTTTTCTCGTGATGTACTCTGCATAGAAGTTAAATAAGCAGGTGACAATATACAGCCTTGACGTACTCCTTTTCCTATTTGGAACCAGTTTGTCATTCCATGTCCAGTTCTAACTGTTGCTTCCTGACCTGCATATAGGTTTCTCAAGATGCAGGTCAGGTGGTCTGGTATTCCCATCTCTTTCAGAATTTTCCACAGTTGATTGTGATCCATACAGTCAAAGGCTTTGGCATAGTCAATAAAGCAGAAATAGATGTTTTTCTGGAACTCTCTTGCTTTTTCCATGATCCAGCAGATGTCGGCAATTTGATCTCTGGTTCCTCTGCCTTTTCTCAATCCAGCTTGAACATCTGAAAGTTCAGGGTTCACGTATTGCTGAAGCCATGCTTGGAGAATTTTGAGCATTACTTTACTAGCGTGTGAGATGAGTACAATTGTGCAGTAGTTTGAGCATTCTTTAACATTGCCTTTCTTTGGTATTGGGATGAAAACTGACCTTTTCCAGTCCTGTGTCCACTGCTGAGTTTTCCAAGTTTGCTGGCATATTGAGTGCAGCACTTTCACAGCATCATCTTTCAGGATTTGAAATAGCTCAACTGCAATTCCATCACCTCCACTAGCTTTGTTCATAGTGATGCTTTCTAAGGCCCACTTGACTTCACATTCCAGGATGTGTGGCTCTAGGTGAGTGATCACACCATCATGATCATCTTGGTTGTGAAGATCTTTTTTGTACAGTTCTTCTGTGTATTCTTGCCACCTCTTCTTAATATCTTCTGCTTCTGTTAGGTCCATATTATTTCTGTCCTTTTTAAGCCCGTCTTTGCATGAAATGTTCCCTTGTTATCTCTAATTTTCTTGAAGATTCTCTACTCTTTCCCATTTTGTTGTTTTCCTCTATTTCTTTGAATTGATCACTGAAGAAGGCTTTCTTATCTCTTCTTGCTATTCTTTGGAACACTGCATTCAGATGCTTATATCTTTCCTTTTCTCCTTTGCTTTTTGATTCTCTTCTTTTCACAGCTATTTGTA
The DNA here is from genome assembly GCF_029378745.1 of Bos indicus. Classification (NCBI taxonomy): domain Eukaryota; kingdom Metazoa; phylum Chordata; class Mammalia; order Artiodactyla; family Bovidae; genus Bos; species Bos indicus. The sequence goes on from NC_091761.1 coordinate 132,281,064, forward strand.
TGGCCTCCCCAGACAGCCATTTTGCTTTTTTGCTTTTCTTTTCCATGGGGATGGTCTTGATCCCTGTCTCCTGTGCAATGTCACAAACCTCAGTCAATAGTTCATCAGGCACTCTATCTATCAGATCTAGGCCCTTAAATCTATTTCTCACTTCCACTGTATAATCATAAAGTATTTGATTTAGGTCATACCTGAATGGTCTAGTGGTTTTCTCCACTTTCTTCAATTTCAGTCTGAATTTGGCAATAAGGATTTCATGATCTGAGCCACAGTCAGTTCTTGGTCTTGTTTTTGCTGACTGGATAGAGCTTCTCCATCTTTGGCTGCAAAGAATATAATCAGTCTGATTTCGGTGTTGACCATCTGGTGATGTCCATGTATAGAGTCTTCTCTTGTGTTGTTGGAAGAGGGTGTTTGCTATGACCAGTGTGTTCTCTTGGCAAAACTCTATTAGCCTTTGGCCTGCTCCATTCCATGCCCCAAGGCCAAATTTGCCTGTTACTCCAGGTGTTTCCTGACTTCCTACTTTTGCATTCCAGTCCCCTATAATGAAAAGAACACCTTTTTTGGGTGTTAGTTCTAAAAGGTCTTGTAGGTCTTCATAGAACCGTTCAACTTCAGCTTCTTCAGCATTACTGGTCGGGGCATAGGCTTGGATTACTCTGGTACTGAATGGTTTGCCTTGGAAACGAACAGAGATCATTCTGTCATTTTTGAGATTACATCCAAGTACTGCATTTTGGACTCTTTTGTTGACCATGATGGCTACTCCATTTCTTCTAAGGGATTCCTGCCCACAGTAGTAGATATAATGGTCATCTGAGTTAAATTCACCCATTCCAGGCCATTTTAGTTCGCTGATTCCTAGAATGTTGGCATTCACTCTTGCCATCTCCTATTTGACCACTTCCAATTTGCCTTGATTCATGGACCTAACATTTCAGGTTCCTGTGCAATATTGCTCTTTACAGCATCGGACCTTGCTTCTATCACCAGTCCCATCCACAACTGGATATTGTTTTTGCGTTGGCTCCATCCCTTCATTCTTTCTGGAGTTATTTCTCCACTGATCTCCAGCAGCATATTGGTCACCTACTGACATGGGGACTTCCTCTTTCAGTGTCCTACCTTTTTACCTTTTCATACTGTTAATGGGGTTCTCAAGGCAAGAATACTGAAGTGGTTTGCCATTCCCTTCTCCAGTGGACCACATTCTATCAGACCTCTCCACCATGAGCCGCCAGTCTTGGGTGGCCCCAGAGGCATGGCTTAGTTTCATTGAGTTAGACAAGGCTGTGGTCCTAGTGTGATTAGATTGACTAGTTTTCTTTGATTATGGTTTCAGTGTGTCTGCCCTCTGATGCCCTCTTGCAACACCTACCGTCTGACTTGGGTTTCTCTTACCTTGAATGTGGGGTATCTTGTCACGGTTGTTCCAGCAAAGCGCAGCCACTGCTCCTTACCTTGGACGAGGGGTATCTCCTCACCCCTGCCCCTCCTGACCTTGAATGTGGAGTAGCTCCTCTCGGCCCTCCTGTGCCCGTGCAGCCACCACTCCTTGGATGTGGAGATATTTAAAAAAAAAAAAAAACTGGATCAAATTTTTGGAGAGAAACAAATACACTGAGAAGACACTGGAGAGGATTAATGCAGATTAGACAATGTAAAAGCAAAGCTTAGCTATTTATTCTGTTCATTTTAAGCAGCGAAGGTGCAGATGAAGATGATGGTGGGGGGAGTCACCGTAGCTCACATTTGTTGGTTTCTGGCTACTGACGGAGCTCTGTCCCCATATTACCTCATTTAATTCCCACAAGTCTATGAAGCAGGTGCTATGGTAACCAAGCTGGACCCTATGGTGCTTTCCCAGGACACCTGCCCCCACTTGAGTCTTCCACCTGCCTCTCACCTATGTAAAAAAACTTTAACCTCCTAGGTCTTCCCCCAGTTCCAATGAATGCATTTAATCAGAAAAGTAAGAAAAATGCAAAGCCAAAAGAAAACAGACAAGCAGGACAAAAACAATAATAGTTTAGCCATTAAGCAAACTTGAGGACCTTTAGTTCCTCCTTAAGGGCTGTTCTGAGCCAATCGTATGAACTGTTTCACAGACATCACCACGTAGAAGAAGTCAACTGTATGTAAGCTGTCACAAGCACATAGACCCCAGACGACTGGAACCAGAAGGTTGACAATATTGACCCCTTAGTTCTCGTATCACCAACCAATCATAAGAATGCCCACAGGCTGACCACACACCCCCAAACCCCTTCCCCTCAGCCTGTCTTTAAAGCCTTCCCTGAAAGCCACCATGGGAACTCAGGCCTTTTGAGAAAGAGTTGGACACGACTGAGCGACTGAACTGAACTGAACTCAGCATTAGCTGTCTGGACTGCTTGCTTGGTGCCCTGCAGTAAACAATGCTCTTTACTTCACCATGACTTGAAGTCAATAGACTGGCTTTTCTGGGCAAGTGGACTCAAGTTTGGTTCCGTAACACTCTCACCACCCTGTTTCACGCGTGAGAAAATGGAAGACACGGAGCTGAGCAGCTTTCTCCCGGGAAGCATCTGGAACGCCGGCCTCTTTGTCTCCATGTGATGCTACATAATCTGTGTGCGGTCACCATAACGGCATTCTCTCTGAGGGTGTGTTGCACGCAATGTGTTGTGTGCATGTGGTCTCTAAAGCCCACGACCATCAGAGGAGAGAGGGACGGTTGCCTCCACATTGTCCACGTTCTGCACATGAGGAAAGCAAGGCTCTTGAGGTCAAATGACTTGCCCAGGGTCCCAAGATGGTAGGAGAAGAAGCTAGAGTTTGAATGTGTTCCCTTTGAACTGTGCCCTGGGACCTATGGGAATGTCTGGGACAGCAGATTTTGAAGACTTTTTGCAGCATCTATCAAGTCTTCTCTCCCACTAGGGCAAAGACTTCTGGAATCAGCAGAAGTCCTGGCCACTTTTGCTTCTGCCTGATTGAGACCAACTCAGGGGGAAGCTGGGGCTCAGAAGGGTAACCACAGGCCTAGAGAGTGCACAGGAAGGTCCCACAGTGGTCAGAGCATAAAGGGAAAGAGCATATGGCTACAGAGCACACATGGGGGAGGCATGCCCAAGACTATGCCAGAGAGACTTCATGTATTTGCTGCTTAGTATTTTGCATGCAGATTGCTTTTTCATGTATGAGATGATCAGTTAATGACTGAGTCTAGGAATAAAGGAAAATTAGATTTTAAAGAGACAGGGAAGAGGGAGAGGGAGATCACCCAGCCATGACCTGACTTTTTTTGGGTAGACCAGTTAGCTGGCAGCAAAGAGGTCAGCCTGTGCTCTATGCTCTTGAACAGCCATCTGACAGGCACCAAAGAAGCTCAGTTTCTGCTCTCGTGGACTCTCCGGGAAACCTTAGGGGTTACTGGTAGAGCGTTTGCAGCAGACTACCCATTTGTAATGCCAAGCATGTCTTGCCATCAGCACCTCCACCCTAGTTGGGCTGGGTCCACATCATTTGCCTCATTAGGAGTCCCATTTTAAACTGGGGCAGACCTTCTGCAGGGTAAGTTGTCAACACATGTCAATTGCCTTCAAATTGTAGGTGTGCTTTGACTCAGCAAGCCCACTTCAGGAGTACACCCTATAGAAACGATTCTGGGCAGGGATGAGATTTCATCTCAAAGAGTTCTTTCACTGTCCTGCTGTGTGGTCTAGAATAGTATGATATTGGAAATAACCCATATTCTCAACAATAGGGGATTCTTTAAATGAATGGCATACAAGGTTACCTTTCAAAATCTGCAGGAGATGATTTAACAACATAGAAATATATTCAAGTTATTTTAGTAAATGAAAAGACAGACTACAACGTACTACCTGTAATGTTTACCTAATTTGGTCAGGGAACAGTGTGGAAAGATATATACAGAGAGTAATAGAGCCAGGATAACATTGACACCAAGATGTTAATGATGGAAACAACTTAAGCACCCATCAATGGATGAGTGCGTAAAGAATATGCCGTTTGTGCATATGTGTGTGTGTGTACAAACATGTTAAAATAGAGAGTAAAATGGTGGTTACAGAAAGTGGGGTGGGGGGAGCTAGGACAAATATTGTATAAGTGTACAAACTTGCAACAAGTAGTAAATAAGTCCTAGACAGTACAGTGAATATAGACAACAATGTTGTGTCATAATCACCAAACTTGCCTAGAGACTAGATCTTAATTATTCCAGCCACAAAGAAAAATTGTAATTATGTAATGTGATAGAAATTCTAGTTATTGCTGCACTAACACAAGATCATGATATATAAATATATCACATCAATATATTGTACACTTAAATTTATACAATGTTATATGTCAATTTCATTGAAAAAATTAATGGTGATGAATGGATTCACAAATGATTTTAAATGGCTTCTAGTTGTTCAATTTCTCCAAATCTTCTATGCCAAACATGCAATCAAAAACATTTTTTAAAGATATTGAAAACAGAAATAATAAAATTCCGCATTGCCAGAAAAGAGGAAACACAAAGAGCATGGGTGACCTCCGGCAGAGCTGAAGCTGGGAGGGCGGGGGCGAGCTCAGCGAGCAGGGCCCATCTGATATAAGGGGCTGCTGGCTCACAAGGGACTTCCAGTCGCTGCCTCCACTGCTCTGTGCTGCGGTCATGGGCCTCTCCCTGCTCTGCGCACTGCTGGTCTTTGCTGGTAAGTGGGGACACCACCCACAGCCGGGAAGGCGGGGAGGGAAGCTGGGATGCCCTGTATCTCTTTCCTAAACTGAGCTGCTGTGCTGATCGTCACTGCCCCGGTACCAGTCCCCCACTATTCGGCCCCCTGCAAGGAGTCGTCAGTGGCTCAATCCCCTGGAACAGTGGCTTCAGTCAGAGAGCTGTGGGTGGCCAAGCTATGTGGCAGGCAAAGGCGGGAAACTAGAAGTTCAGAAACTGGGCTCCAGCTGAACTGACGTCTGTGGTACTCGGACACAAACTACAGAAATGGATCTGCTCTCCTGTGTCCCTCTGACTACATAATAGTAATCTCTTACATATGCACACCTCTCCACACTTTTAGAGGGCTTTCCTAGTGGCTCAGTCAGTAAAGAATCAGCCTGCAATGCAAGAGACCAAAGTTCCATCCCTGGGTTGGCAAGATCCCCTGGAGAAGAAAATGGCAATCCACTCCAGTATCCTTGCCTGGGAAATCCCATGGACAGCAGAGCCTAGCAGGCTAGAGTCCATGGGGTCAAAAGAATTGAACACGACTTAGTGATAAACCACTACATTTTTAGAACCCTTTCAGCTCCCTTGACCCTGGGGGCTCTGTGGTCCATTGGGAAATGGTGAAGTTTCCACCTGATCTTTAATCGATAAAATGTTGCAAATCTGGTTGCTAGGAAACTGGAGTTTTTACTTGTTGATCCATCTCAGAATATGTGATATGAGAAAGGATTTGCATTTCATTTTTTAATGTGCTTTATGTTGTTTTGGGGACTCCCAAATTCCCTAGAGGAACACATCAGCAGGTTACAGTGAAAACCATTAGGAAAACTGCAATCAAGCTGCACAAATTCATCTCTCAGATGCAAAGAGGCAATATGGTGTAGAGATGAAATACACAGATGAACCTGCATTCACATGCTGGCCCATCAGCTTCCGGTGGTATGACCTTGGCCAAGTCCCCTACCCCTCTATATCCTCATCTGTAAAGTGGGCACAATAACATGCTTTTCATTGGGTTGTTAGAAGGACTCTAATGAGAAAATATATACAAAACCTTAGCAAGTGTAAGTAACAGTTAGCGAGAAGTAACTTCACACAAAGTGCATGCATGAGTTAGTAGTGACATGGCCCCTGCCACTGTCACTAACCCTTGGGAGAGGGGGCTCCATCCTCCTAAGTGACAGCTGAGGATGGGAAAAGCAACCAAGGCAGGAATCACTGTTAAGCTAAGTCAGTGTCCTGAAGCCCTCTTGACCACAAGTTGAGCTCCTCGATTCCCAAGGACTGGGTTGACCTCACTGTAAAACTGTGAGAAATAAGACCACTGAAAGCACCCCGAATCAAAGCTGAATTTGTTTGCTTGGCGAGGAACAGCTGCAGAATTCAGGCGTGAATTTGCATGGCTACTTCTAAGCTGGAATAGAAAGGTCTAAACTTGGGGTGCACAAGGGGATGGAGGTTCAGCAAAAAGGTGAGATTCCGAATTCAGATCCCTGGCTGGCTTATTGGGTGCACGTTAACTCTCTTGGCCGTGGGCTGTTTCTGGGGCCTTATCACCAAATCTGGGGTTCCAAGGGGCCTGGGGCCATTCCTCAGCACAGTCAAAATTAGTAAGGTTTCTCTTTAACATCTGTACAGCTAGAGCCACCATGGCAGACGAGAGTGGCAATGTGGACTTCCACACACTGGGACACGACCCACCTGCGAGTCCCAGACTCTACCAGTCACTGTCTAGCTGCAGCCCTGGTGGCTTAGACAATAAAGCATCTGACTGAAATGGACCCAGATCCGATCCCGGGGTCGGGAAGATCCCCTGGAGAACAGAATGCTATCCACTCCAGTATTCTTTCCTGGAGCATCCCATGGACAGAGGCGCCTAGCAGGCTACAGTCCATGGGTTGCAAAGAGTCGGGCACCACTGAGTAACTATCACTTTCTTCACAAGGCAAGCACCCTGCTTCTGATGGCACCCCTGGCCCAGTGCATGAGTTCATCCCAGCCCCAGCTTTCCCTAGTTTAGGGCTCTCCCCTGCTTATTACTCACTTTATTTGAGTATAGAGCTTTCTTTATAACACCATTTACTTGAGGGTGGGGGGTGAGCTTCCAAAACTAGGGTCACCCGAAGGGGCCTCCTCAGCCCAGTCTGTCTGAGACTCTGGGCTCCATCTGTGTTCTTGGTCATCTCCTGAGGTTGCACACAGGTACATTCCAGTCCCTTTCGCATCTCATCTGTTTCTCCCAAATTCTTCCCTGAACTCACTGGCTTAATATATTTTATTTCTCCTAACTCAATATAATGCATTCCTCTCTCCCAACAAAATGAATTTCCTTAATGATCAATTCTCACCAGCAGATATTATGACTGAAGTGAAAAATATTCATGAAAAACATTGATTTCTAAATCATGCTGCTTCCCACAAGAGCCATGCATAGTTTTTTAAAGAGGCTTTTTAAAAAAATGATTTTATTTATTTTTATTTTATTTCTGGGAGTGATGGGTCTCCGTTGCTGGGTGAGGTTTCTCTCTAGTAGCGGTGTGTGGGCTTCTCAGCACAGGGGGGTCTCTTGTTGTGGAAGGAAGGTTCTAGGGGGTGTAGGTTTCAGTAACTGCAGCCCGTGGGCTCTGTAGTTGTGGCTCCCAGGCATGACAGCTGTGGCGCACGGGCTTAGCTGCTCCTCGGCACGAGGGCTCTTCCTGGACCAGGGATTGAACCCGTGTCTCCTGCACTGGCAGGCATATTCTTTACCACTGAGCCATCAGGGAAGCCCCCAGGCATACTGTTTAATGTGTGGATTCTCTATGGGCTGTGGTGGGAGTCAGGGGTGGTGGGGGGAGTGTCTTCCTACTATAGACTGTGACCCAGAGACAGAGCAGAACCAGACTGCCCTGGGCTTTAATCCTGCTCCTCTGTTTACCAGCTACCATGACCTGGAACAAGTTACTGAGCCTCAGTGTGTTCATCCCTAAAATGGAGATTAAAAACAGCATTTATGGTTCCAATACTGGCTTCTTAGTTTTCATACATATACCATGATGAGAGGAAACTGAATGGGGAGGTGTATGAGATCTCTTTATATGATCTTGGCAACTTTCCTCTACATCGAGAATAAACCAAAATAAAAGGATTAAAAAAAAAAAGAGTCTCTCATGGAAAGGAAGGAGTCAGTAGGTCTCCACATGAAAAGATCCATGGTAATCAGTTACCAATTGTCATTATATTTCCAATCCATGGTAATCAGTTACCAACTGTCATTATATTTCCAATAGCCGTAGTGTTTGTTGTTACTTTATTATCCAAGGTCATTGGTTTGGCCCAGGCAGAGCAGAGGTGCCAGGCCTGCAGCCCCTGGACTCCCTGAGTCTCACGTCCTCTCCTTGTGGCTGGGCTCCTTGGCAGGTGTGGCTCCAGCCGAGGCCGACATACTGGACCTGAACGAGATGGTCAGACAAGTGACGGGGAAGATCCCCATCTTCTTCTATTCATCCTATGGCTGTTACTGCAGAATTGGTGGCCAAGGCCTACCCAGAGATGCCACAGACAGGTAATGCCTCCCAATCGTGCTCTGCCTCTCCCCAGGGACCCTCCCTTTTCCCCTCCTGCTTCTTCTCCATCCATTTATTCATCTGGTGCCATGTGCTGTTGAAGCCTAGCCTGAAGGAGTTTGAGCATTACCTTGCTAGCATGTGAAGCGAGCACAATTGTGCAGTAGTTTGAACATTCTTCGGCATTGCCTTTCCTTGGGATCAGAACGAAACCTGACTTTTTCAGTCCTGTGGCCACTGCTGTTTTCCAAATTTCCCTGGCTTATTGAGTGTAGTACTTTTACAGCATCATCTTTTAGGGTTTGAAAGAGTTCAACTGGAATTCCATCACTTCCAATAGCTTTGTTTCTAGTAAAGCTTCCTAAGGCCTACTTGACGTCACACAACAGGATGTCTGGCTGTAGGTCAGTGATCACACTGTGGTGGTTATCCAGGTTATTAAGTCCTTTTTTGTATAGTTCTTCTGTGTGTTCTTGCCACGTCTTCTTAATCTCTTTCACTTCTGTTAGGTCCGTACCATTTCTGTCCTTTATTGTGCCCATCTTTGCATGCAATATTCCCATGGTGTCTCCAATTTTGTTGATGAGATCTCTGGTCCTTCATATTCTGTTGTTTTCCTCTATTTCTTTGCATTGATCACTGAGGAAGGCTTTCTTATCTCTCCTTGCTCTTTCTGGAACTCTGCATTGATTTGGAAATATCTTTCCCTTTGTCTTTTGCCTTTCGCTTCTCTTCTTTTCTCAGCTATTTGTAAGGTATCCTCAGACAACTATTTTAATTTCTTACATATCTTTTTCTTTGGGATGATTTTGGTTACCACCTCCTGTATAATGTTCCGAACCACAGCCCATAGCTGTTCTTCAAGGCACTGTGTCTATCAGATCGAATCCCTTGAATCTATTAATCACCTGCCCTGTATAATCACAAGGGATTTGATTTAGGTCTTACCTGAATGTTCTCATATTTTTCCCTGCTAGGAACTCCACTGAGCTCCGATCCAGCCCCAGCCCTTCTGGAGGGTTCCTCAGACTTTCTGAAGTCTGTCTTGCACTCTCAACCCCAAACTAGTTAGAAGAGCCACAGACACTTCCCATTGCCGTTGAACATTGTTTTTAAAAAAGCCCCACTTCATTTTGCCACGATCTCACTGGTTTTCACAGCAACCCAGGGATCTGCCAGAGGAGGGATGAGAGCCAGCCAGGCCCGAGGCCAGCACCCTCACCTACCACATACAGGCTATATGATCTTGGGCATGTGGCCTGACCTCCCAGAGCCTCAGTTTCCTCATTTGTGCAATGGGGATAATGCTAGTACCTCTATCCCAGAGCGGCCAAAAGGATTAAGAGAGAATTCCTAGGTAGAGCAGGTGCCTGGTACACAGGAGGGAATCTTCCTCATAGTTCAGATGGTAAACAATCTTCCTGCAATGCTGGAGACCCGGGTTCGATTCCTGGGTCAGGAAGAGCCCCTGGAGAAGGAAATGGCAACCCACCCCAGTATTCTTGCCTGGAGAATCACATGGACAGAGGATCCTGGCGGGCTACGGTCCATGGGTTCGCAAGAGTCAGACACGCCTTAGAGACTAAACCACCACCTGGTACACAGGAAGCACTCGAGAAGTTTTAGCTAGAAAGAAGATTAGACCCTGGCAGGTCTTGACTTCCGAGGCAGATACGCAGTTTCTGCTCTGAGGCAGGGGCAACCTGAGACTCAAGTCAGCCAAGGACTCACCCACCTCCTGTCCTCTCCTGCCAGGTGCTGCCGTGAACATGACTGCTGCTACCGTCACCTGAAATCTGACAACTGTGACATCAGCTTCGACCACTATGACTACACCTTTTTCCAGGGGAAAGTCCAGTGTTGTGAGTGCCTGGGCCTCAGGGTTGGAGTAGGAGGCTGAGCAAAGGAGTTATCGCACACATTGCTTTCGTATGCTGTGTGACAAAGCACAAGCTGCTCAGCCTCTCTGTTTTTCTCATATATCCAGTTCAATATCTGGGCTGTGAAGGAGAGGCAGCAATAGGGGTAGAAGTACGGAGAGGTCCCATAGGCACTCTGACCCCTTTAGGATCTGGAAGGCTGCCAGACCTCAGCTTAGATCCCAGACCCACCACCGACCAGCTGTGTGACCTTGAACACTTTGCTTAACTTCTCTGAACCTCAGGATCCTCCTCTGGAAATTCAGGATGATAATAGCATTCTGCTCCATAAAGTTAATTCAAAAACTAAAATAGGAGGAGACATAAGGTGCCCTGCAGATGCATGCTTGATGAATTCTCCGGCTACTGAGGTTAGTGTTCATTTTTTCATCATCATGGGTTCAAGAGCAACCCAGATAGGAGGCAGCACCACCCCGGTGATCACTTTCTTGTTGTTCTTGGTCGCTAAGTCACATCTTACTCTTCGCAACCCCATGACGTGTGACCCGCCCATCTGCTCTGTCCACAGGATTTCCCAGGCAAAAATACTGGAGTGTGTTGCCATTTCCTTGCTCGGGGATCTTCCTGACCCAGGACTTGAGCCCATGTCTCCTGCTTGGCAGGCAAATTCTGAGCCACCTGGGAAGCCCTGATCTCCATTTTACTGACAAGAAAACTGAAACTAGAGTGCACTGTTTGCTCAGGGTCACACAGCTACAAATGAGAAAGCCTGGGCTGTAACCCAGGTCACCAAGCCCCAGGGTCCACGCACGGAGAAAGGCAGCAAGTCCCGGGGCTAGAAGCTGAATGGGCTCACCAGCTGTCCCTGTCAACTGAGAACTTAGTGGCAACAACTGAAATGGCCAACATTTATAGACCACTTACTATGTGCTAAAGGCTTTGCCTTCTTATTTTAATCTGAATATATATATATATGTATGTATACATAATCTTTTCCCTTATAGATTATTACAAAATACTGAGCAGAGTTCCCCATGCTATAGAGTAGGTCCGGCTCTCTTATCCCCATTTGACAGATGGTGAATCTGAAGCACCATGGTCTGTCTTTCCTCAGAGTCTTTGCACATGCTGTTCCTTCTGCCAGGGACAGTCCCTCTCCTCCACCCTGGCTTTCCAGAGTAGGAGCAACAGCTCACTCTTCTGATCTCAGCTCAAATGGCTTTTGACACTCAGTCAGTCCCATCAGTCACCAGCTCAGAGCCCCTGTCTTGTTCCTTACTTCCGGGTAAGCACAGTTGCACTCACTTCTGTGACGGGCAAGGAGGCCCGGCACGCTGGCATCCGTGGGGTCACAAAGAGTCAGACAGGACTGAGCCACTGAACAACAACGACCACACGCTTCTCTGACATTTGCCCACCCCCGCCCCGCCCCAGGGGAGTGTGAACTCAGGGGTCCATTCTGTTCTCCTCTCCCTCCTAAGACTCCCGAAGGACAGGTGCTCAGTTGCTTACTGAACGGATGAATGAACGAAGGACCAATGGCACAAAGGGAGGTCACACCCCATGCCCAAGGTCACAGAGCCAGAGTCCAAGGACCCGGGAAGGGCACCAAAGGGTGGACGAGGGCTGAGCTGCCTTCAGCAGCTCCCCTCCAGGGGCGACGACCCACCCTACCACGGGAAGGGGCAGACCGCTTAAGTGCCCTCCTTCACTCCCTCGCAGCCACCAAGGGGAGCTGGTGTGAGCAGCAGCTGTGCGCCTGTGACAAGACGTTGGCCTTCTGCCTGCAGCGGAACCTGAACACCTACAAGAATCACCTGCGTCGTCTGTCCAGATGCGAGGGCGAGACTCTAGCCTGTCCCCCTGCATCTTGAGCTCTGGGGAAGGCCCCCCAGGACCACTGGCCACAGCCCCGACCCCCGCCTGGAGCCTTTAAAGCACTCCTGGAAGAGGAAGGGGCTTGGCCTCACCCCTAGCTACCACTTGCCTCCTGGACCTTCTGAATCTCCCAGGCTGTCTGTTCCGAGGGTGGATTGAGATCTTAGGAAAAACCAAGGCCAGGGAGCCGACAGGGGGTGTGTGTGTTTGGGGCAAAGCAGTGGGCAATGGGGGCAGGGTCTGTGGCCAGGGTGGGGCAGGTTCTCCCTTCATGACCACTCACCAGGCCCCTCGGGGCTCTCCCCACCCCTAAAACACCATCCAAGCAGCTGCCAGAGTGGCCTCTGTAAAGGGCGATATGGATCTTTCTGTCCATGGGACTCTGCTTCTTCAAACCCCAAGGCCCCGAGTCCTGCCTCCCGCTCCATCCCACCCCTCCAGTCATCACAGGACACATGTGTACCTATGGCTGATTCATGCTGATGTGTGGCAGAAACCAACACAATATTACAAAACAGTTATCCTCCAATTAAAAATAAATAGATGAAAAAAAAAAAAAAAAAGAAAACCCACAACCCCAAGGCTCTGCACATCCAGGACAGGGCGGGGGGCAGCAGGCAGAGTGTCTGGGACCCGTTACTACCTGGCAGTGTGTCCCTGTCCCTTGGAGCCTTGGGGACCCTTGCAGACTTGGCTAATGCTTGTCTTGGACTCATTGCAGCTCTGGTGGCCAAAGCAGTACCCCGAGCCCAGAGGGGCTCAGTAAATACTTTTCGAGGCAAGGACTAGACCAAGCTCCCTGGGCTCCAGGTCTGCAGGCCATGGGACTTCCGGGCACTCTTTCCTCTCTGACTGCCAGGCATTTGCTCAACCTGGACTTCTGCAGCGACGCTCCACTGGCCTGCTGTCCCCCAGGTAGCTAAGCCCACCTGAGGCTCCTCGGGGTCCAAGGGCTATTTCCTACAGTCTTGCCCGGCGAATTCCTCTCCAGTTCCAAGGGCTCAGTCCCACCCGCAAGCTCCCGCAGCACTTTATGTGTCTTCACCTTGCCAGCTCCCGCTTGAGTGGTGTGTGATTGTCTGGGCCGCTCTGAGCAGACTGGAGCTCCGGGAGGGTGGAGTCCACGTCACTCTCATCTCTGCTTCCTCCGTTCCCCCAGGTGATAGGTGTGCAGTCAATGCTTTGGAATCAAAGAGCCCCCAGAGAAGAGATGGAGGTGGGGGCAGGTGGTGTTCAGGCCCCACCCAGATCCCCTCTTGGCCCAGGTCCCCAACCCAGGGGTCAGCTGCCAAGTGCACACTTCGGCCTCCTTCTCTTGAGGATTGCCTCCAGGCTGCTGGGTGCCACCCTGCCCATCACCCACCCCTCCTCGCCCACCTCTAACCAGTGAGTTGGGAGAATGACACTGTGGAGGGCATAACCGCCCTCTCCTCGCCTGATGCAAGGCCATCTGGGTCGTACACGGCGTGCCCCAGGGCTCTTCCTGGGCTCAGCCTAGACGTCTGGATCTGTGCCCTGGCTGCCCTGTTTTCCTCTTCTCCTACAGGTTTCTCCCTAAGGCACTTCCTCAATAAATCATTCCCTTGCCCAAGAATTCTCATCCCAGGCTTGGCAGTTAGGGAATCTGCCTTCATTGGATGAATGGATAGATGGTGAATATATTCTTACAAGAAGTCCCACCTGTCATTCATAAAGGATTAGCTACATGGCCGGGGCACCTGGAGCCACCCACACCATCCGGGCTGTGACACACATCTGTGAAAGAGCTGACCGAGTGGTTTCCCATCTGCGTGAAGCTCAGAGGCTCATGCCGGAGAGCACAGTAGAGGCTTAGAACTATGGGTGCCAGGTTCAGATTCCAAGGTCTTTATTGGCAGTCCAGTGGCTAGAACTCTGCACCTTCTCTGCCAAGGGCCCAGGTTCGATCCCTGTTTGGGGAACTAAGATCCCAAAACCTGAGCAGTTCAGTCCAATCACCCAGTAGTTTCCAACTCTTTACGACCCCATGGTGGGGCTCGTCAGCCTCCCTGTCCATCACCAACTCCAAGAGCTTACTCAAACTCATGTCCATTGATGAGTCAGTGATGCCATCCAACCATCTCATCCTCTTTTATCCCCTTCTCTTCCCACCTTCAATCTTTCCCAGCATCAGGGTCTTTTCCAATGTGTCAGTTCTTCACATCAGGTGGTCAAAGTATTGGAGTTTCAGCTTCAGCATCAGTCCTTCCAATGAATATTCAGGACTGATTTTCTTTAGGATGGACTGGTTGGATTTCCTTGCAGTCCAAGGCACTCTCAAGAGTCTTCTCTAACATCACAGTTCAAAAGCATCAGTTCTTCGGCGCTCAGCTTTGTGTATAGTTCAACTCTCACATCCGTACATGACCACTGGAAAAACCATAACTTTGACTAGCTAGTCACTAGACATAGCTCTGTCAACCATACTTTGTTGGCAAACTAACGTCTCTGCTTTTTAATATACTGTCTTGGTTGGTCATAACTTTTCTTCCAAGGAGTAAGTGTCTTTTAATTTCATGGCTGCAGTCACCATCTGCAGTGATTTTGGCCCAAAAAAATAGTCTGTCATGGTTTCCGTTGTTTCCCTATATTTGCCATGAAGTGCTGGGACCTGATGGCGTGATCTTAGTTTTCTGAATGTTGAGCTTTAAGCCAACTTTTTCACTCGCCTCTTTCACTTTCATCATGAGGTTCTTAAGTTCTTCGCTTTCTGCCATAAGGGTGGTGTCATCTGCATATCTAATGTTATTAATATTTCTCCCGGCAATCTTGATTCCAGCTTGTGCTTCATCCAGCCCAGTGTTTCGCATGATGTACTCTGCATAGAAGTTAAAATAGCAGGGTGACCATATACAGCCTTGATGTACTCCTTTTTCTATTTGGAACCAGTCTGTTGTTCCATGTCCAGTTCTAACTGTTGCTTCCTCACCTACACACAGGTTTCTCAAGAGACATGTCAGATGGTCTGGTATTCCCATCTCTTTAAGAATTCTCCAGTTTGTTGTGATCCACACAGTCAAAGGTTTTGGCATAGTCAATGAAGCAGAAATAGATGTTTTTCTGGAACTCTCTTGCTTTTTCGATGATCCATTGATGTTTGCAATTTGATCGCTTGTTCCTCTGCCTTTTCAAAAACCAGCTTGAACATCTGGAACATCATCGTCCACGTATTGCTGAAGCCTGGCTTGGAGAATTTTGAGCATTACTTTACTAGCATGTGAGATGAGTGCAATTGTGTGGTAGTTTGAACATTCTTTGGCATTGCCTTTCTTTGGGATTGGAATGAAAACTGACCTTTTCCAGTCCTGTGGCCACTGCTGAGTTTCCAAATTTGCTGGCATATTGAATGAAGAACTTTCACAGCATCATCTTTCAGGATTTGAAATAGCTCAACTGGAATTCCATCACCTCCACTAGCTTTGTCATAGGAAGTGATGTTTCCTAAGGCCCATTTGACTTCACATTCCAGGATGTCTGGCTCTAGGTGAGTGATCACACCATCGTGATTATCTGGGTCATGAAGATCTTTTTTGTACAGTTCTTCTGTGTATTATTGCCACCTCTTCTTAATATCTTCTGCTTCTGTTAGGTCCATACCATTTCTGTCCTTTATTGAGCCCATCTTTGCATGAAATATTCCCTTGGTATCTGTAATTTTCTTGAAGAGATCTCTAGTCTTTCCCATTCTGTTGTTTTCCTCTATTTCTTTGTATTGATTGCTGAGGAAAGCTTTCTTATCTCTCCTTGCTATTCTTTGGAACTCTGCATTCAAATGGAAATATCTTTCTTTTTCTCCTTTGCTTTTCACTTCTCTTCTTTTCCCAGCTATTTGTAAGGCCTCCTCAGAGAACCATTTTGCTTTTTTGCATTTCTTTTCCTTGGGGATGGTTTTGATCCCTGTCTCCTGTACAACTTCACGAACCTCCATCCATAGTTCATCAGGCACTCTATCTATCAGATTTAGTCCCTTAAATCTATTTCTCACTTCCACTGTATAATCGTCAGGGATTTGATTTAGGTCATATCTGAATGGTCTAGTGGGAGAGGAGCTACTCCATGTTCTAGGTCAGGAGGGGTGGCCGTGAGGAGGTACCCCTCATCCAAGGTAAGGAGCCGCGGCTGCCCTTTGCTGGAGCAGCCATGAAGAGATACCCCACGTCCAAGGTAAGAGAAACATAATTAAGATGGTAGGTGTTACGAGAGGACATCAGAGGGCAGACACACTGAAACCATAATCATGAAAACTAGCCCATCTGATCACACGGACCACAGCCTTGTTTAACTCAATGAAACAAAGCCATGCCGTGTGGGGCCACCCAAGACGGATGGGTCATGGTGGAGAGGTCTGACAGAATGTGGTCCACTGGAGAAGGGAATGGCAAACCACTTCAGTATTCTTGCCTTGAGAACCCCATGAACAGTAGGAAAAGGCAAAAAGTTAGGACACTGAAAGATGAACTCCCCTGGTCATTAGGTACCCAATATGCTACTGGGGATAAGTGGAGGAATAACTGCAGAAGAATGAAGGGATGGAGCCAAATCAAAAACAATACACAGTTGTGGATGTAACTGGTGATGGACGCAAGGTCCAATGCTGTAAAGAGCCATATTGCATAGGAATCTGGAATGTTAGGTCCATGAACAGGCAAATTGGAAGTGGTCAAACAGGAGATGGCAAGAGTGAATGTCAACATTCTAGGAATCAGTGAACTAATATGGACTGGAATGGGTGAATTTAACTCAGATGACCATTATATCTACTACTGTGGGCAAGAATCCCTTAGAAGAAATGGAGTAGCCATCATAGTCAATAGAAGAGTCTGAAATGCAGTACTTGGATGTAATCTTTAAAATGACAGAATGATCTCCGTTCATTTCCAAGGCAAACCATTCAATATCATGGTAATCCAAGCCTATACCCCAACCAGTAACGCTGAAGAAGCTGAAGTTGAATGGTTCTATGAAGACATACAAGACCTTTTAGAACTAACACCCAAAAAAGATGTCCTTTTCATTATAGGGGCCTGGAATGCAAAAGCAGGAAGTCAGGAAACACCTGGAATAACAGGCAAATTTGGCCTTGGAGCATGGAATGGAGCAGGCCAAAGGCTAATAGAGTTTTGCCAAGAGAACACACTGGTCATAGCAAATGCCCTCTTCCAACAACACAAGAGAAGACTCTATACATGGACATCACCAGATGGTCAACACCGAAATCAGACTGATTATATTCTTTGCAGCCAAAGATGGAGAAGCTCTATCCAGTCAGCAAGAACAAGACCGGCAACTGACTGTGGCTCAGATCATGAACTCCTTATTGCCCTTGGAGAGGAGACAGAATGAAAACCACAATCACAGAAAACTAATCAAATTGATCACATGGACCACAACTGTGTCTAACTCAATGAAACTATGAGCCATGCTGTGTAGGGCCACCCAAGATGGATCGGTCATGGTGGAGAGTTCTGACAAGTTGTGCTCCACTGGAGAAGGAAATGGCAAACCACTTCAGCATTCTTGCTTTGGCAACCCCATGAACAGTGTATAATGACTATTTAGCCAAATAATTCCTAATTGTAAGCAGTTGACTCTGGAGGAGGGAGGCATCAAAGGATTCCCATTTTATGGAGGTGGAAACTGAGACAGCAAGATGGGAAGCCATGTGGCTCAGGGAGTCAGGGAAGGTCTGGCTACAGGCAGCACCCTGGGGACCAGTACAGCCCCTCAGAACAGTCTCTCCTGCTGACTTGGCACGTGTGGACATTGTGGGGAGAGGAAGGAGGCCAAGAAGAAGAAAGAAGGTCATGACTAGAGGCCGCTCACCTCCAGGAAGCCTGCCTGTGCATCCATTATCATGTCTGGGCTCTCCTAACACCTGTGTTAGTTTGCTCGGGCTGCCATAACAAAGCACCACAGGGTGGGTGGCTTAAACAAGAGAATTTTGTTTTCTCACAGTTCTAGAAGCTGGAAGTCAGATATCAAGGTACTGTAAATAACCAGATGTGGGGTCCAGCTGCTCGCTGCTCCAAAAAAGCCAATAAATAGGCAAGGCTGGTGGAAAGGAAAATTTATTTTGGATACCAGCAACTAGGAGGGGTTTTAGGGAAAGCAGATGCCTGTCTAAAGTCATACCCTGCCCCTGACAATCAGGGGGCAAGAGCTTTTACAGACAGAGGAGGGGGCTACATAACAGAAACAGCACAGTCAGCCCTCACAGTCATTTTGAAATTGACCATCGGTGGTCTGACCATCATCTTGATTGTTTCAAGTATAGTTGGTCTTCAGTTCCAGGGTCAGTTTGTTCCCACTTCCCTGAGGCCAATTCTTGGAACTGTGGAAGCTTTTGTCAGGCTACAGTCTGGTCATAAGGCAGTTAACTTCTCCACCAGGTAGAAGGAAATTGCATAGAGAAGGTAATGGCAACCAGTGTTCTTGCCTGGAGAATCCCATGGACCGAGGAGCCTGGCAGGCTACAGCCCATGGGGTCACAACAGTCGGACTTGACTTAGTGACTAAACCACCACTTTATAACCACCACCTGGTTGGGGTTTCAGTATCCAGGAGACAGCTCACAGGATATGGCTCAGGATACTCTCTATAGTCCTGGAGGAGGAACTAAAGGTCCTTGACTGTGCTTAATGGCTCCATGATTATTCTTTGGTCTTCTTGGACAGTTTTCCTTTGTTTCTCCATGTTCTCACTTCTCTGATTAAATTTGTTCTTTGGCTAAGGTTTATCCACAGACAAAAGTCAGGCAGAGGACATGGGGGGACAAAGACCAGAGGGTCCTGATCCATTTCAGGCAGGATTGGGTCCTTCTGATGCCTTTGTCATTGGCTTGCAGATAACAGTCTCCTACCTACCTGCCTGTGTCCCAATCTCCTCTTCTTAAAGGACACAAGTCATGTTAGAATAGGACCCACACTAATGATCTCATTTTAACTTAAGTACCTCTTTAAAGACCCTATCTCCAAACATGGTACTGGGGTATATACATTTGTGGGAGTGGGGGGACACAGTTCAACCCATAACACCACCCATTGTCCAGATGGCCCATGTCGAAGGCCCACTGGGAAAGAATCAGCCTTGAGACAGGAGACCGGGTCTAGTCAGTGCCCTGCCTGGGAGGTGACTTGACCCCATGGAGCTCCACTAACCCCTTCTGCAAATGGAACAAATAATACCCATGGTACAAATGGTGCCATCAAAGACCTTGTGTGAATGGTATGTGTACTACCGGTACTATTCTGGTATTTCATCGGTAAAGAATTGTCTGCCAATGCAGGAGATGTGGGTTGGGTTCAATCCCCGGGATGGGAAGATCCCCTGGAGAAGGAAATGGCAACCCACTCCAATATTCTTGCCTGGGAAATGCCGTGGACAGAGGAGCCCGGCGGGCTACAGTCTGTGAGGTCACAACGAGTCAGACATGACTTAGCAACTGAGCAACAATGTCGGAAACTAGATAACTAACGAGAACATGGTGTATAGTGCAGTGAACTCCAGTTAAGGCTCTGGGGTAACCTGAGTGGGAAGGAAGTCCACAAGGGTAGGGACCTACATGGTGTGTGGCTCCTTTACTTTGCTGTGCTGTAGAAGCTAACACAACATTGTAAAGCAACTATACTGCAATAAATTAAAATTAAAAACGAAAAAGGCAAAGCACTGCTAATGGTGTATCTCTTGGGAGTACCCTTCCACCCAGTCTCAAGAGGTTGTGGGCCCCTGGGAGAATCATACTAACAGCCAGAAATGCCTCTGGTCTCTTGTCTGGTCCACATAAGTCAGCTCCATTCTAAATCCTCACAACATGAAATCTTGCTGTTCTTTCTGGGGGTCTCCAGAGCAGACTTAGGGGTTCCAGGCCTCTCACAGTCTTCTGCTCTGCTCCCCTACCCCACCTCTGCTGCTGTTCCTGGAGGTCTCAGCACCCCAAAGCTGTGGGCCTGCGGATGCCCAGTGGGGTCTCCCTACCTTCCAGTGTCAGAGCCACTCCGTGCTCTGCACAGAGGCAGGGCATGTCCCCAGCCCTGTCCTGTACGGAATTGGCACCGTTTTGTTCCCTGTGCCCTGCAGGGCCCCCTCAGTGACCAGAGCCTGGGCCTGGAGCTTCCTGGAGCCTGTGCCTGAGGACTCTGTCCACAGTGCTCAGGCCAAAGCCATGAGACAAATATCTTGGGGTCTGTGGTCATCCCCCCAACTCGACTCTTCAGGCAGATCAGCCCACTTCCACACAAATCAGCCTGTGCAAATTAATGCAAGGATCCAACCCACACCCACCAGACAGGCCACTGCGGGGTGACACAGCTCAGGATCCAACCAGCTCAAAAGTGTCTGGTCATTCCAGGGACACTATCTCCTAGCAGGTGGGGATGTATCTTACTGCTTCTTGTCTGCACCCCACACAGTGTGGTGGGTCTGACTCGGGGATGGGGCATATAGTAGGTGCTTACAAAATGCCTGCTGAATCAATCATTTGCTAGCTTCCTCTGAGATTTCTTGGACAGGTGGTCTTTGTCTCCCACAAGATAGTACTAATAACAGCAACATCAACTACCATTACTGAACACTTACTGTGTTCAGCTCAGTTCAGTTCAGTCGCTCAGTCAATTCCGACTCTTTGTGACTCCATGAACCCCAGCACACCAGGCCTCCCTGCCCATCACCAATTCCAGGGGTCTACCCAAACCCGTGTCCATTGAGTCAGTGATGCCATCCAACCATCTCATCCTCTGTTGTCCTCTTCTCCTCCTGCCCTCAATCTTTCCCAGCATCAGGGTCTTTTCAGATGAGTCAGCTCTCTGCATCAGGTGGCCAAAATATTGGAGTTTCAGCTTAAACATCAGTCCTTCCAATGAACACCCAGGATTGATCACCTTTAGGATGGACTCACTGGATCTCCTTGCAGTCCAAGGGACTCTCAAGAGTCTTCTCCTTCACCACAGTTCAAAAGCATCAATTCTTTGGCACTCAGCTTTCTTTATAGTCCAATTCTCACATCCATACATGACTACTAGAAAAACCATAGCCTTGACTAGACAGACCTCTGTTGACAAAGTAATGTCTCTGCTTTTTAATATGCTGTCTAGGCACAAGCCCCATATCTCAGAATTCTCACAAGAACTCCAATAGCTGGGCAGTCTCATGTTCCTTCACCCCATTTAACAGATGAGGAAACACAAGTGGGGGTCAGGATCCACATCTGGGCCATCTAACCCCCAAGCCTCCTTCTGAACACCCAGGCTCTGCTGCTTCCCAGGGTAATGTGACCTTGTGGAAGGTCACAGGGACTCAGGCCAAGTCTGAAAACAAGAAGAACCTTCAAGCAATGACAATATTGAAGTTGCTGGGAAGGCAGGTTTTGAGTGCTTCTGAAATCACATTCTGTGGCCACTTGTCTGAGAAGTCAAAGTGGAAATTCCCTGGTCTATGACCAACTGTATCATTTAGAAGCAAGAGTCTCTGGGCCTGAGGTGTAAGGGGAGCTCAGAACTTTAAACTCTTTTCTCCTGACGGGGAGGGGTCACCAGGTGCCATGCGTTTACTATCAACTGTGTGCCAGCCATTCTACTTGTAATCATGACAACAAGCCTCAAAGAGTGCATGTCGGTCCCAGTTTCAGATGGGAAACTTGAGGTTCAGAGAGACAAAGTAATGTAATTAATGTCATAAACAAGCTAGAATTTGAAGCCAGATTTGCTTGATATTAAAGTAGAAATTTGTTTTCACTGCACAGCTTCAGTTGTTGTTCATAACTTAGTAGGAGATCTTACCATCTACAAACATATTGGATGACGTAGGGGACACAGGAGACGTGGGTTCGATCCTTGGTTCAGGGTTGGATCCCCTGTTGAAGGACATGGCAACCCACTCTGCTATTTTTGTCTGGAAAATCCCATGAACAGAGGAGCCTGGCAGGCTACAGTCCATGGGGTTGCAAAGACTCAAACATGACTGAAGTGACCTCGCATGTGTGCACGCGCATGCGCACGCACACACACACACACACACACACACGCACACAGAAGGACCACTTAGAAGGATATTGGATGACCTGGAAGGATACTGGGTCACCCAGAAACATATCTGATCATCTAGAAGGATATCTGATCATCCAGAAGGATATCTGATCATCCAGAAGGCTATCTCAAGTACTAGAAGGATATCTGATCATCCAGAAGGCTGTCTCAAGTACTAGAAGGATATCTGATTATCCAGAAGGATACCTGATCATCCAGAAGGATATCTGATCATCCAGAAGGATATCTTAAGTACCAGAAGGCTCTCTGATCATCCAGAAGGCTATCTCAAGTCTTTCCTACCAAAGTTTGAGTCCACTTGCTTTTACTCTCACGATCTTCATTATCATTGTTATTACTCACATCATTGTATATATAAAAGATACACAAGAATATACAAATCAAAACTGAACAGCTGGAAGAATTTTCAGAATATGAACACACCAACGTCACCAATACCAGAAGAGAAGGACCATCGGTAGCATCCCTGAAGCCCTCTTAGTAACCCCACCAGTCACCACGGCCTTCAATGGGTAGCCACTGTCCTGACTTCTAAAAGTACAGATTAGCTTGACTGTCTGGAAGTTCATATAAATCTCTCTTACAACATGTACTCTTTTGTGTTCAGCATAATGTTTGTGAGGCTTTCCCTGTTGTTATGTGCAGCTGTGGTTTGTTGGTGGTATAATCACATAATTTACCATTCTGCAGCAGACAGACATTTGAGTGGTTTCTGGTCATTTAATTCACTTGCTTTAGTTCTGCCTTGGTGCAGCTGGAGAAAAGTGGGTCACTCTCCCACAAAGGAATTTTAAATCTCTCCCTCCTCCTCGCTTGGCAGAGCATATCGGAGACGAAGTGCAGGAGACCCTAAGAAAGCCCAGCTTCTTTCTTTATTTTTTTAATTTGTATTTTTATTGAAGGATATTTGCTTACAGAATTTGTTTTCTGCTAAACCTCGACAGGAATCAGCCATAGATATTTACGGATCCAACATAGGGATCCAACCCTGAACCAAGGATCCAACCCACATCTCCTGTGTCCCCTAAGTCATCCAATATGTTTGTAGATGGTAAGATATCCTATGAAATTATGAACAACAATTGAAGCTGTGCAGTGAAAACAAATACATATTTTTAACCTATTTTTCTCTTTATATTTTTAATTTAATTTTTATTTTGTATTGGAAGGTAGTTAGTTGACTTACCATGTTGTATTAGTTTCAGAGGTACAGCAAAGAGATTCAGTTCTGCATATACATATATCTGTTCTCTTTCAGATTCTTTTCTCATATAGGATATTACACAATATTGAGTAGAATTCCCTGTGTTGTACAGTAAGTCCTTGTTCATTATTTTATATATAGTAGTGTGTTTGTTAATTCTGAACTCCTAATTTATCCCTCCCCTAACTTTCCCCTTAGTCTGTGAGTCTGTTTTTATTTTGTAAATAAATTCATTCGTATCATTTTTTGAAAGATTCCACATATAAGTGATGTCATATAGTATTGGCTTTCTTTGCTTTTCTCCCTTAGTGTGAGCATCTCTTGGTAAGCCCAGCTTCCTTCAATTTCCTCTTCCCATGCAGACATTATGCACCAATAATAATAATTCGGAGCTGCATCTAGCAGCCTCTGGCAGGTTTCATCACAGATGGAATCCAGGCAGTGGGGCCATTTCAGTAAACGAGACTTTATGGGAAGGGGTGACAGAGGAGCCAGGCAGGCTACAGTCCATAGGGTTGCAAGGAGCTGGACACAACTGAAGCGACTTAGCACATGAGTCAAGCAAAGGACTCTGGTCACTGGCTGAAAGGGGGTGTCTCTTAGGAGATGGGGGTTCACCTTCTCTGCAGTGAGCTTGGGGGCAGCAGACTCCAAGCTCTGCCAGCTCTTCTCATTTCCACCTCCATCTATGTTGGCTCAGAAAGTAGCCCCTGGGTACAATGACTCATCTGTATCATGGGGATCCTGGCAGTGCCTCTCTGCACTTACTCTGTGTGAACCACTTAGAACAGTGCCCAGCATGTAGTAGGGGCAGCTCTGGCTGACCTGTATTCTGACCCAAAATCTGCCACTCACCTGCTGCTGTGTGACTCTGGGCAGGTTCCTAACCTCGCTGGGCCCCAGCTGATGGTAACTATTCTTAATAGAATTTGCACGTCAGGGTCTAAGCCCTCTCCTACTTCCTTCCATCCTCCACCTGGAGATCTCGATGGATCATGGGCGAACAGTATCACCAAGTGTGTCTACTCTGTTTCCAAGGAAGTGAAAACTCAGGTTTGCTGGAAAGGCTCAGGAGATGATTGGTTCCATCTATTATATGCTGCTGATGGAGCCAAAAGCTAGAGAGTTTCTAAATTTCAACCAATTTCAGAAAAAGGAAGAACTCTAAGAACATTTCTATCTTCTGATTCAGCAATTTCACTTCTGGAAATCTACTTTAAAGACACTTCCTTTTTAAAATAGACAAAGATTTATTATTATCATAGTCTTTTCTCTTCTTTTCTTTGGCGACATAGCATGGGGGACCTTAGTTCTCCAAACAGGGATCAAACCAGCACCCCATGCAGTGGAAGCTCAGAGTCCTAACCACTCTGACCCTCAGGGAAGTCCTTAGAGTGTTTCCTATAATGATGAGCAATGGCGACCTAAAAGTCATAATGAAAAAAAAATCAATAGAAACAGACTTAGGAACAAAAATGATAGGATTAGTAGATAAACATACTAAGACAGTCTTACACTATACTCTATATGTTTAAGAAAATAGAGGAAAGCTTGAGCCTGTTAATTAGAAACATAGAAAAAGAAAGGGAAGTAGCTCAGTCGTGTCTGACTCTTTGCGACCCATGGACTGTAGCCCATCAGGCTCCTCTGTCCATGGGATTTTCCAGGTAAGAATACTGAAGCAGGTTGCCATTTCCTTCTCCACGGGATCTTCCTGACCCAGGGATTGAACCTGGGTCTCCTGCACTGCAGGCAGACTCGTTACTGTCTGAGTCACCAAGGAAGCCAATTAGAAACATCAGTTCAGTTCAGTTCAGTTCAGTCACTCAGTCCTGTCCGACTCTTTGTGACCCCATGCATTGCAGCACGCCAGGCCTCCCTGTCCATCACCATCTCCTGAGTTCACTCAAACTCACATCCATCGAGTCGGTGATGCCATCCAGCCATCTCATCCTCTGTCGACCCCTTCTCCTCCTGCCCCCAATCCCTCCCAGCATTAGAGTCTTTTCCAATGAGTCAACTCTTCACATGAGGTGGCCAAAGTACTGGAGTTTCAGCTTTAGCATCATTCCTTCCAAAGAAATCCCAGGGCTGATCTCCTTAAAATGGACTGGATGGATCTCCTTGCAGTCCAAGGGACTATCAAGAGTCTTATCCAACACCACAGTTCAAAAGCATCAATTCTTCGGCACTCAGCTTTGTTCACAGTCCAACTCTCACATCCATACATGACCACTGGAAAAACCATAGCCTTGACTAGACGGACCTTTGTTGGCAAAGTAATGTCTCTGCTTTTCAATATGCTATCTAGGTTGGTCATAACTTTCCTTCCAAGGAGTAAGCATCTTTTAATTTCATAGCTGCAATCACCATCTGCAGTGATTTTGGAGCCCAGAAAATAAAGTCTGACACTGTTTCCACTGTTTCCCCATCTATTTGCCATGAAGTGATGGGACCAGATGCCATGATCTTGCTTTTCTGAATGTTGAGCTTAAGCCAACTTTTTCACTCTCCTCTTTCACTTTCATCAAGAGGCTTTTTAGTTCCTCTTCACTTTCTGCCATAAGGGTGGTGTCATCTGCATATCTGAGATTATTGATATTTCCCCCAGCAATCTTGATTCCAGCTTGTGCTTCTTCCAGTCTGTTTCTCATGATGTACTCCGCATATAGGTTAAATAAGCAGGGTGACAGTATACAGTCTTGATGTAATCCTTTTCCTATTTGGAACCAGTCTGTTGTTCCATGTCCAGTTCTAACTGTTGCTTCCTGACCTGCATATACGTTTCTCACAAGGCAGGTCAGGTGCTCTGGTATTCCCATCTCATTCAGAATTTTCCACAGTTTCTTGTGATCCACACAGTCAAAGGCTTTGGCATAGTCAATAAAGCAGAAATAGATGTTTTACTGGAACTCTCTTGCTTTTTTCATGATCCAGCAGATGTTGGCAATTTGATCGCTGGTTCCTCTGCCTTTTCTAAAACCAGCTTGAACATCTGGAAGTTCACAGTTAACGTATTGCTGAAGCCTGGCTTGGAGAATTTTGAGCATTACTTTACTAGCATGTGAGATGAGTGCAATTGTGCGGTAGTTTGAGCATTCTTTGGCATTGCCTTTCTTTGGGATTGGAATGAAAACTGACCTTTTCCAGTCCTGTGGCCACTGCTGAGTTTTCCAAATTTGCTGGCATATTGAGTGCAGCACTTTCACAGCATCATCTTTCAGGATTTGAAATAGCTCAACTGGAATTCCATCACCTCCACTAGCTTTGTTAGTGATACTGTCTAAGGCCCACTTGACTTCACATTCCAGGATGTGTGGCTCTAGGTGAATGATCACACCGTTGTGATTATCTGAGTCGTGAAGATCTTTTTTGTACAGTTCTTCTGTGTATTCTTGCCACCTCTTCTTAATATCTTCTGCTTCTGTTAGGTCCATACTATTTCTGTCCTTTATCGAGCCCATCTTTGCATGAAATGTTCCCTTGTTATCTCTAATTTTCTTGAAGAGATCTCTAGTCTTGCCCATTCTGTTGTTTTCTTCTATTTCTTTGCATTGATCGCTGAAGGCTTTCTTATCTCTTCCTGCTATTCTTTGGAACTCTGCATTTAGATGTTTATATCTTTCCTTTTCTCCTGTGCTTTTCGCTTATTTTCTTTTCACAGCTATTTATATGGCCTCCCAGACAGCCATTTTGCTTTTCTTTTCCATGGAAATGGTCGTGATCCCTGTCTCCTGTACAAAGTCACGAACCTCAGTCCATAGTTCATCAGGCACTCTATCTATCAGATCTAGGCCCTTAAATCTATTTCTCACTTCCACTATAGCCATAAGGGATTTGATTTAGGTCATACCTGAATGGTCTAGTGGTTTTCTCCACTTTCTTCAATTTACATCTGAATTTGGCAATAAGGAGTTCATGATCCAAGCCACAAGATCCCAGTCTTGTTTTTGCTGACTGTATAGAGTTTCTCCATCTTTGGCTGCAAATAATATAATCAGTCTGATTTCGGTGTTGACCATCTGGTGATGTCCATGTGTAGAGTCTTCTCTTGTGTTGTTGGAAGAGGGTGACCAGTGTGTTGTTTTGGCAAAACTCTATTAGCCTTTGCCCTGCTTCATTCCGTATTCCAAGGCCAAATTTGCCTGTTACTCCAGGTGTTTCTTGACTTCCTACTTTTGCATTCCAGTCCCCTATAATGAAAAGGACATCTTTTCTGGGTGTGAGTTCTAAAAGGTCTTGTAGGTCTTCATAGAACTGTTCAGCTTCTTCAGCATTACTGGTTGGGGCATAGACTTGGATTATTGTGATACTGAATCGTTTGCCTTGGAAATGAACAGAGATAATTCTGTCGTTTTTGAGATTGCATCCAAGTACTGCATTTTGGACTCTTTGGTTGACCATGATGGTTACTCCATTTCTTCTAAGGGATTCCTGCCCGAAGTAGCACATATAACGATCATCTGAGTTAAATTCACCCATTCCAGTCCATTTCAGTTCGCTTATTCCTAGAATGTTGACATTCACTCTTGCCATCTCCTGTTGGACCACTTCCAATTTGCCTTGTTCATGGACCTAACATGCCAGGTTCCTATGCAATATTGCTCTTTACAGCATTGGACCTTGGGTCTACACAGTCACATCCACAACTGTGTATTGTTTTTGCTTTGGCTCCATCCCTTCATTCTTTCTGGTGTTATTTCTCCACTGATCTCCAGTAGCTTATGGGGTACCTATTGACCTGGGAAGTTCCTCTTTCAGTGTCCTATCATTTTGCCTTTTCATACTGTTCATGGGGTTCTCAAGTCAAGAATACTGAAGTGGTTTGCCATTCCCTTCTCCAGTGGCCCACATTCTGTCAAACCTCTCCACCATGACCCGCCAGTCTTGGATGGCCCCACGAGCATGGCTTAGTTTCAATGAGTTAGACAAGGCTGTGGTCTAGTGTGATTAGATTGACTAGTTTTCTGTGAGTATGATTTCAGTGTGTCTGCCCTCTGATGCCCTCTTGCAACACCTACTTTCTGACTTGGGTTTCTCTTACCTTGGATGTGGGGTATCTCATCACGGCTGGCCCAGCAAAGCGCAGCCGCTGCTCCTTACCTTGGACGAGGGGTTTCTCCTCACCGCCGCCCCTCCTGACCTTGAACATGGAGTAGCTCCTCTCGGCCCTCCTGCACCCGTGTAACCACTGCTCCTTGGATGTGGAGATATTAAAAAAAAAAAAAAAAAAAAACTAGATCAAATTTCTAGAGAGAAACAAAAACACTGAGAAGACAGACTAGAGAGGATTAATGCAGATTAGACAATGTAAAAGCAAAGGTTATCTATTTATTCTGTTCATTTTAAGCAGCGAAGGTGCAGATGAAGATGATGGTGCGGGGAGTCACCGTAGCCCACATTTGTTGGTTTCTGGCTACTGACGGAGCTCTGTCCCCATATCACCTCATTTAATTCCCACAAGTCTATGAAGCAGGTGCTATGGTAACCAAGCTGGACCCTATGGTGCTTTCTCAGGACAGACCTGCCCCCACTTGAGTCTTCCACCTGCCTCTCACTTATGAAAAAAAACTTTAACCTCCTAGGTCTTCCCCAAGTTCCAAAGAATACATTTAATCAGAAAAGTAAGAAAAATGCAAAGCCAAAAGAAAACAGGACAAAAGTAATAAAAGTTTAGCCATTAAACAAACTCGAGGACCTTTAGTTCCTCCTTAAGGGCTGTTCTGAGCCAATCGTATGAACTGTTTCACAGACTGCACCATGTGGAAGAAGTCAACTGTATGTAAGCTGTCACAAGCACATAGACCCCAGACGGCTGGAACCAGATTGTTGACGATATTGATCCCTTAATTCTTTTATAACCAACAAATCATAAGAATGCCCACAGGCTGACCACACACCCCCAAACCCCTTCCCCTCAGCCTGTCTTTAAAGCCTTCCCTGAAAGCCACCATGGGAATTCAGGCCTTTTGAGAAAGAGTTGGACACGACTGAGTGACTGAACTGAACTGAACTCAGCATTAGCTGTCTGGACTGCTTGTTTGGTGCCCTGCAATAATTGATGCTCTTTACTTCACCATGACCTGAAGTCAGTAGACTGGCTTTTCTGGGCAAGTGGACTCAAGTTTGGTTCCGTAACACTCTCACCACCCTGTTTCACGCGTGAGAAAATGGAAGACACGGAGCTGAGCAGCTTTCTCCCGGGAAGCATCTGGAACGCCAGGGAGGCAGCCTGGGTTTGGGTTCCAGTTCCCGGCCTCTTTGTTCCATGTGATGCTACATAACCTGTGTTGTGGTCACCATAACATCATCTCTCTGCGGGTGTGTTGCACGCAGCGTGTTGTGTGCATGTGGTCTCTAAAGCCCACAGCCATCAGAGGAGAGAGGGTCGGTTGCCTCCACATTGTCCACGTTCTGCACATGAGGAAAGCAAGGCTCTTGAGGTCAAATGACTTGCCCCAGGGTCCCAAGATGGTAGCTGAAGAAGCTAGAGTTTGAATGTGTTCCCTTTGAACTGTGCCCTGGGACCTCTGGGAACGTCTGGGACAGCAGATTTTGAAGACTTTTTGCAGCATCTATCAAGTCTTCTCTCCCACTAGGGCAAAGACCTCTGGAATCAGCAGAAGTCCTGGCCACTTTTGCTTCTGCCTGATTGAGACCAACTCAGGGGGAAGCTGGGGCTCAGAAGGGTAACCACAGGCCTAGAAGAGTGCACAGGAAGGTCCCACGGTGGTCAGAGCATAAAGGGAAAGAGCATATGGCTACAGAGCACACACGGGGGAGGCATGCCCAAGACTATGCCAGAGAGACTTCATGTATTTGCTGCTTAGTATTTTGCATGCAGATTGCTTTTTCATGTATGAGATGATCAGTTAATGACTGAGTCTAGGAATAAAGGAAAATTAGATTTTAAAGATACAGGGAAGAGGGAGAGGGAGATCACCCAGCCTTGACCTGACTTTTTTTGGGTAGACCAGTTAGCTGGCAGCAAAGAGGTCAGCCTGTGCTCTATGCTCTTGAACAGCCATCTGACAGGCACCAAAGAAGCTCAGTTTCTGCTCTCGTGGACTCTCTGGCAAACCTTAGGGGTTACTGGTAGAGCGTTTGCAGCAGACTACCCATTTGTAATGCCAAGCATGTCTTGCCATCAGCACCTCCACCCTAGTTGGGCTGGGTCAACGTCATGTGCCTCATTAGGAGTCCCATTTTAAACTGGGGCAGACCTTCTGCAGGGTAAGTTGTCAACACATGTCAATTGCCTTCAAATTGTAGGTGTGCTTTGACTCAGCAAGCCCACTTCAGGAGTACACCCTATAGAAACGATTCTGGGCAGGGACGAGATTTCATCTCAAAGAGTTTTTTCACTGTCCTGCTGTGTGGTCTAGAATAGTATGATATTGGAAATAACCCATATACCCAACAACAGGGGATTCTTTAAATGAATGGCATACAAGGCTACCTTTCAAAATGTTTCTGCAGGAGATGACTTAACAACATAGAAATATGTTTAAGTTATTTTAGTAAATGAAAAGACAGACTGCAATGTACTACCTGTAATCTTTACCTAATTTGATCAGGAAAAAGGATATATATACAGAGAGTAATAGAATCAGGATAACATTGACACGAAAATGTTAATGATGGAAACAACTTAAGCACCCATCAATGGATGAGTGCGTAAAGAAGATTCCATTTGTGTGTGTGTGTGTGTGTACAGACATGTTAAAATAGAGAGTAAAATGGTGGTTACAGAAAGTGGGGTCGGGGGTGGGGGGCTAGGATAAGTATTGTATAAGTGTACGAACTTGCAACAAGTAGTAAATAAGTCCTAGACAGTACAGTGCATATAGACAACAATGTTGTGTCATAATCACCAAACTTGCCTGGAGACTAGACCTTAATTATTCCAGCCACAAAGAGAAATTGTAATTATGTGATGTGATAGAAATTCTAGTTATTGCTGCACTAACACAAGGTCATGATATATAAATGTATCACATCAATATATTGTACACTTAAATTTACACAATGTTATATGTCAATTTCATTGAAAAAATTAATGGTGATGAATGGATTCACAAATGATTTTAAATTGCTTCTAGTTGTTCAAGTTCTCCAAATCCTCTATGCCAAACATGCAATCAAAAACATTTTTTAAAGATATTGAAAACAGAAATAATAAAACTCCGCATTGCCAGAAAAGAGGAAACACAAAGAGCATGGGTGACCTCCAGCAGAGCTGAAGCTGGGAGGGTGGGGGCGAGCTCAGCGAGCAGGGCCCATCTGATATAAGGGGCTGCTGGCTCACAAGGGACTTCCAGTCGCTGCCTCCACTGCTCTGTGCTGCGGTCATGGGCCTCTCCCTGCTCTGCGCACTGCTGGTCTTTGCTGGTAAGTGGGGACACCACCCATGGCCAGGAAGGTGGGGAGGGAAGCTGGGATGCCCTGTATCTCTTTCCTAAACTGAGCTGCTGTGCTGATCGTCACTGCCCCGGTACCAGTCCCCCACTATTCGGCCCCCTGCAAGGAGTCGTCAGTGGCTCAATCCCCTGGAACAGTGGCTTCAGTCAGAGAGCTGTGGATGGCCAAGCTATGTGGCAGGCAAAGGCGGGAAACTAGAAGTTCAGAAACTGGGCTCCAGCTGAACTGACGTCTGTGGTACTTCGGACACAAACTACAGAAATGGATCTGCTCTCCTGTGTCCCTCTGACTAGATAATAGTAATTTCTTACATATGCACACCTCTCCACACTTTTAGGGGACTTTCCTGGTGGCTTAGTCAGTAAAGAATCCGCCTGCAATGCAAGAGACTGAAGTTTGATCCCTGGGTTGGCAAGATCCCCTGGAGAAGAAAATGGCAATCCATTCCAGTATCCTTGCCTGGGAAATCCCATGGACAGCAGAGCCTAGCAGGCTAGAGTCCATGGGGTCGAAAGAGTTGAACATGACTTAGTGATAAACCACTACATTTTTAGAACCCTTTCAGCTCCCTTGACCCTGGGGGTTCTGTGGTCCATTGGGAAATGGTGAAGTTTCCACCTGATCTTTAACAGATCAAATGTTGCAAATCTGGTTGCTAGGAAACTGGAGTTTTTACTTGTTGATCCATCTCAGAATATGTGATATGAAAAAGGATTTGCACTTCATTTTTTAATGTGCTTTATGTTGTTTTGGGGACTCCCAAATTCCCTAGAGGAACACATCAGCAGGGTTACAGTGAAAACCATTAGGAAAACTGCAATCAAGCTGCACAAATTCATCTCTCAGATGCAAAGAGGCAATATGGTGTAGAGATGAAATACACAGAAGAACCTGCATTCAGATGCTGGCCCATCAGCTTCCGGTGGTATGACCTTGGCCAAGTCCCCCTACCCCTCTATATCCTCATCTGTAAAGTGGGCACAATAATATCCTCTTCATTGGGTTGTTAGAAGGACTCTAATGAGAAAATATACACAAAACCTTAGCAAGTGTAAGTAACAGTTAGCGAGAAGTAACTTCACACAAAGTGCATGCATGAGTTAGTAGTGACATGGCCCCTGCCACTGTCACTAACCCTTGGGAGAAGGGGCTCCATCCTCCTAAGCAACAGCTGAGGATGGAAAAAGCAACCAAGGCAGGAATCACTGTTAAGCTAAGTCAGTGTCCTGAAGCCCTCTTGACCACAATTTGAGCTCCTCGATTCCCAAGGACTGGGTTGACCTCAATGTAAAACTGTAAGAAATAAGACCACTGAAAGCACCCTGAATCAAAGCTGAATTTGTTTGCTAGGCGAGGAACAGCTGCAGAATTCAGGTGTGAATTAGTGTGGCTACTTCTAAGCTGGAATAGAAAGGTCTAAACTTGGGGTGCACAAGGGGATGGAGGCTCAGCAAAAAGGTGAGATTCTGAATTCAGATCCCTGGCTGGCCTATTGGGTGCACATTAACTCTCTTGGCCGTGGGCTGTTTCTGGGCCCTTATCACCAGATCTGGGGTTCCAAGGGGCCTGGGGCCATTCCTCAGCACAGTCAAAATTAGTAAGTTTCTCTTAACATCTGCACAGCTAGAGCCACCATGGCAGACGAGAGTGGCAATGTGGACTTCCACACACTGGGACACGACCCACCTGCGAGTCCAGACTCTACCAGTCACCGTTTAGCTGCAGCCCTGGTGGCTCAGACAGTAAAGCATCTGCCTGAAATGGACCCAGATCCAATCCCAGGGTCGGGAAGATCCCCTGGAGAACAGAATGCTATCCACTCCAGTATTCTTTCCTGGAGCATCCCATGGACAGAGGAGCCTAGCAGGCTACAGTCCATGGGTTGCAAAGAGTCGGGCACCACTGAGTAACTATCACTTTCTTCACAAGGCAAGCACCCTGCTTCTGATGGCACCCCCGGCCCACTGCATGAGTTCATCCCAGCCCCAGCTTTCCGTAGTTTAGGGCTCTCCCCTGCTTATTACTCACTTTATTTGAGAGCTTCATTGTAACACCATTTACCTGAGGGTGGGGGGTGAGCTCCCAAAACTAGGGTCACCCGAAGGGGCCTCCCCAGCCCAGTCTGTCTGAGACTCTGGGCTCCATCTGTGTTCTTGGTCATCTCCTGAGGTTGCACACAGGTACATTCCAGTCCCTTTCGCATCTCATCTGTTTCTCCCAAATTCTTCCCTGAACTCACTGGATTAACATATTTTATTTCTCCTAACTCAATATAATGCATTCCTCTCTCCCAATAAAATGAATTTCCTTTATGATCAATTCTCACCAGCAGATATTATGACTGAAGTGTAAAATATTCATGAAAAACATTGATTTCTAAATCACGCTGCTTCCCAGAAGAGCCATGCATAGTTTTTTAAAGAGGCTTTTTAAAAAAATGATTTTATTTATTTTATTTTATTTCTGGGAGTGATGGGTCTCTGTTGCTGGGTGAGGTTTCTCTCTAGTAGCGGTGTGTGGGCTTCTCAGCACGGGGGGTTCTCTTGTTGTGGAAGGAAGGTTCTAGGGGGCGTAGGTTTCAGTAACTGCAGCACGTGGGCTCTGTAGTTGTGGCTCCCAGGCACGACAGCTGTGGCGCACGGGCTTAGCTGCTCCTCAGCACGTGGGCTCTTCCTGGACCAGGGATTGAACCCGTGTCTCCTGCACTGGCAGGTGGATTCTTTACCACTGAGCCACCAGGGAAGCCCCCACACATACTGTTTAATGTGTGGATTCCCTGTGGGCTGTGGTGGGAGTCGGGGGTGGTGGGGGGAGTGTCTTCCTACTACAGAATGTGACCCAGAGACAGAGCAGAACCAGACTGCCCTGGGCTTTAATCCTGCTCCTCTGTTTACCAGCTACCATGACCTGGAACAAGTTACTGAGCCTCAGTGTGTTCATCCCTAAAATGGAGATTAAAAACAGCATTTATGGTTCCAGTACTGGCTTCTTAGTTTTCATACATATACCATGATGAGAGGAAACTGAATGGGGAGGTGTATGAGATCTCTTTATATGATCTTGGCAACTTTCCTCTACATCGAGAATAAACCAAAATAAAAGGATTAAAAAAAAAAAAAAAGAGTCTCTCATGGAAAGGAAGAAGTCAGTAGGTCTCCACATGAAAAGATCCCTGGTAATCAGTTACCAACTGTCATTATATTTCCAATACCGTAGTGTTTGTTGTTACTTTATTATCCAAGGTCATTGGTTTGGCCCAGGCAGAGCAGAGGTGCCAGGCCTGCAGCCCCTGGACTCCCCTGAGACTCACGTCCTCTCCTTGTGGCTGGGCTCCTTGGCAGGTGTGGCTCCAGCCGAGGCCGACATACTGGACCTGAACGAGATGGTCAGACAAGTGACGGGGAAGATCCCCATCTTCTTCTATTCATCCTATGGCTGTTACTGCGGAATTGGTGGCCAAGGCCAACCCAGAGATGCCACAGACTGGTAATGCCTCCCAATCGTGCTCTGCCTCTCCCCAGGGACCCTCCCTTTTCCCCTCTTGCTTCTTCTCCATCCATTTATTCATTTGGTGCCATGTGCTGTTGAAGCCTAGCCTGAAGGAGTTTGAGCATTACCTTGCTAGCATGTGAAGCGAGCACAATTGTGCAGTAGTTTGAACATTCTTTGGCATTGCCTTTCCTTGGGATCAGAACGAAACCTGACTTTTTCAGTCCTGTGGCTACTGCTGTTTTCCAAATTTCCCTGCCTTATTGAGTGTAGTACTTTTACAGCATCATCTTTTAGGGTTTGAAAGAGCTTACCTGGAATTCCATCACTTCCAATAGCTTTGTTTCTAGTAAAGCTTCCTAAGGCCTACTTGACGTCACACAGCAGGATGTCCGGCTGTAGGTCAGTGACCACACTATGGTGGTTATCCATGTTATTAAGTCCTTTTTTGTATAGTTCTTCTGTGTATTCTTGCCACGTCTTCTTAATCTCTTTCACTTCTGTTAGGTCCATACCATTTCTGTCCTTTATTGTGCCCATTTTTGCATGAAATATTCCCATGGTGTCTCCAATTTTGTTGGCAAGATCTCTAGTCCTTCCCAATGTACTGTTTTCCTCTATTTCTTTGCACTGTTCACTGAGGAAGGCTTTCTTATCTCTCTGTGCTCTTCTCTGGAACTCTGCATTGATTTGGAAATATCTTTCCCTTTGTGTTTTGCCTTTCGCTTTTCTGCTTTTCTCAGCTATTCCTAAGGTATCCTCAGACAACTATTTTACTTTCTTACGTATTTTTTTCTTTGGGATGATTTTGGTTACCACCTCCTGTATGATGTTCCAAACCTCAGTCCATAGCTTTCTTCAAGACACTCTGTCTATCAGATCTAATCCCTTGAATCTATTAATCACCTCCACTGTATAATCACAAGGGATTTGATTTAGGTCTTACCTGAATGTTCTCATGTTTTTCCCTGCTAGGAACTCTGCTAAGCTTCAATCCAGCCCCAGCCCTTCTGGAGGGTTCCCCAGACTTTCTGAAGTCTGCCTTGCACCCTCAACCCCAAACTAGTTAGAAGAGCCACAAACACTTCCCATTGCCGTTGAACATTGTTTTTAAAAAAGTCCCACTTTATTTTGCCACAATCTCATTGGTTTTCACAGCAACGCAGGGATCTACCAGAGGAGGGATGAGAGCCAGCCAGGCCCGAGGCCAGCACCCTCACCCACCACATACAGCTTGTATGATCCTGGGCATGTGGCCTGACCTCCCAGAGCCTCAGTTTCCTCATTTGTGCAATGGGGATAATGCTAGTACCTCTATGACAGAGCGGCCAAAAGGATTAAGAGAGAATTCCTAGGTAGAGCAGTTGCCTGGTACACAGGAGGGAATCTTCTTTCCTGCAATGCTGGAGACCCGGGTTCGATTCCTGGTTCAGGAAGAGCCCCTGGAGAAGGAAATGGCAACCCACTCCAGTATTCTTGCCTGGAGAATCATACGGACAGAGGAGCCTGGCGGGCTACAGTCCATGGGGTCACAAGAGTCAGAGACGCCTTAGAGACTAAACCACCACCTGGTACACAGGAAGCACTCGAGAAGTTTTAGCTAGAAAGAAGACTAGACCCTGCAGGCCTTGACTTCCAGGTGGACACGCAGTTTCTGCTCTGGGGCAGGGGCAACATGAGACTCAAGTCAGCCAAGGACTCACCTACCTCCTGTCCTCTCCTGCCAGGTGCTGCTATGACCACAACTGCTGCTACGGTTACCTGACACCCCACAACTGTGACTACCACTACGACCACTATGACTACACCTTTTTCCAGGGGAAAGTCCAGTGTTGTGAGTGCCTGGGCCTCAGGGTTGGAGTAGGAGGCTGAGCAAAGGAGTTACCGCACACATTGCTTTCGTATGCTGTGTGACAAAGCACAAGCTGCTCAGCCTCTCTGTTTTTCTCATATATCCAGTTCAATATCTGGGCTGTGAAGGAGAGGCAGCAATAGGGGTAGAAGTACGGAGAGGTCCCATAGGGACTTTGACCCCTTTAGGATCTGGAAGGCTGCCAGACCTCAGCTTAGATCCCAGACCCACCACCGACCAGCTGTGTGACCTTGAACACTTTGCTTAACTTCTCTGAACCTCAGGATCCTCCTCTGGAAACTCAGGATGATAACAGCATTCTACTCCATAAAGTTAATTCAAAAACTAAAATAGGAGGAGACATAAGGTGCCTTGCAGATGCATGCTTGAATATTACTCAGGCTACCAAGGTTCACTTCAGTTCAGTCACTCAGTCATGTCTGACTCTTTGTGACCCCATGAACCGCAGCACACCTGGCCTCGCTGTCCATCACCAACTCCTGGAGTTTACTCAAACTCAAGTCCATTGAGTGGGTGATGCCATCCAACCATCTCATCCTCTGTCATCCCCTTCTCCTCCTGCCTTCAATCTTTCCCAGCATCAGGGTCTTTTCAATGAGTAAGTTCTTCACATCAGGTGGCCACGGTTTGGAGTTTCAGCTTCAGCATCAGTCCTTCCAATGAATATTCGGACTGATTTCCTTTAGGATGGACTAGTTGGATCTCCTGGCAGTCCAAGGGACTCTCAAGAGTCTTCTCCAACACCACAGTTCAAAAGCATCAAGTCTTCTGTGCTCAGCTTTCTTTATAGTCCAACTCTCACATCCATACATGACCACTGGAAAAACCGTAGCCTTGACTAGATGGACCTTTGTTGGCAAAGTAATGTCTCTGGTTTTCAATATGTTGTCTAGGTTGGTCATAACTTTTATTCCAAGGAGTAAGCATCTTTTAATTTCATGGCTGCAATCACCATCTGCAGTGATTTGGGAGCCCAGAAAAATTAAGTCAACCACTGTTTCCACTGTTTCCCCATCTATTTCCCATGAAGTGATGGGACTGGATGCCATGATTTTAGTTTTCTGATAGCTGAGCTTTAAGCCAACTTTTTCACTCTCCTCTTTCACCTTCATCAAGAGGCTCTTTAGTTCTCCTTCACTTTCTGCCATAAGGGTGGTACCATCTGCATATCTGAGGTTATTGATAATTCTCCCAGCAATCTTGATTCCAGCTTGTGCTTCCTCCCGCCCAGCGTTTCTCATGATGTACTCTGCATAGAAGTTAAATAAGCAGGGTGACAATATACAGCCTTGACATACTGCTTTTCCTATTTGGAACCAGTCCATTGTTCATGTCCAGTTCTAACTCTTGCTTCCTGACCTGCATATAGGTTTCTCAAGAGGCAGGTCAAGTGGCGTGGCATTCCCATCTCTTTCAGAATTTCCACAGTTTATTATGGTCCACGCAATCAAAGTCTTTGTCATAGTCAATAAAGCAGAAATAGATTTTTTTTTGGCATTCTCTTGCTTTTTTGATGATCCAGCAGATGTTAGCAATTTGATTGCTGGTTCCTCTGCCTTTTTGAAAACCAGCTTGAACATCTGGAAGTTCACGGTTCATGTATTGCTGAAGCCTGGCTTGGAGAATTTTGAGCATTACTTTACTAGCATGTGAGATGAGTGCAATTGTGTGGTAGTTTGAGCATTCTTTGGCATTGCCTTTGTTTGAGATTGGAATGAAAAGTGACCTTTTCCAGTCCTGGGGCCACTGCTGTGTTTCCCAAATTTGCTGGTATATTGAGGGAAGCATTTTCATAGCATCATCTTTCAGAATTTGAAATAGCTTAACTGGATTTCCATCACCTCCACTAGCTTTGTTCATAGTGATGCTTCCTAAGGCCCATTTGACTTCACATTCCAGGATGTCTGGCTCTAGGTGAATGATCACACCATCGTGATTATCTGGGTCGTGAAGATCTTTTTTGTACAGTTCTTCTGTGTATTCTTGCCACCTCTTCTTAATATCTTCTGCTTCTTTTAGGTCCCTACCATTTCTGTCCTTTATTGAGCCCATCTTTGCATGAAAGGTTCCCTTGGTATCTCTAATTTTCTTGAAGAGGTCTCTAGTCTTTCTCATTCTATTGTTTTCCTCTATTTCTCTGCGTTGATTGCCTGAGGAAGGCTTTCTTATCTCTCCTTGCTATTCTTTGGAACTCTGCATTCAAATGGGTTTATCTTTCCTTTTCTTGCCAGGGTCCAGCCCAGGCTGGATCCAGGGATTCCCTCGGGAGGACAGCGTTGGCGAAAAGGATAGAAGTAGAGAAAGAGATAAGGAAAGAATTTTGCAGTTAAGAAAATAGAGGAGAGAAAAGAGGCTGATATTCTTTGGTTTACACAGAAAGTCAATAAAGCCCCAGCACGGGACTTGCTCTGTTCACGTAGGCTGCAGGCGCCCTCTCGAATCGCAGAAGGTGCTCCACCTTAGGCACCTTCTCGAGTGGGTCTTAGAAGCCCAGTCAGGAAAGTGAATGCAGAGGGCCCCTGCGCTCCACGGAATATCAGCCTGAAAAGGAAAAGGAAAGAGAAACAATGACACGGGGAGACCAAGCTTCGGTGAGCAAGGCCCACACTTTATTTTCCAAAGTAGTTTTTATACCTTAAGTTGTGCATAGAGGATAATGGGGGGGAGGGAGGGGGGATGGTGGGTAGAGTCTTGCAAGGTCAGCAGTCCTTGATCCTTATTGAAGCCAGGCTTTCTTTCTGAAAACTTATTATATGCAAAAGCTTTAGGTGATTTACATCATCTTCTGGCCAGGAGGCCTGTTAACATTTTATGACCCTTTCTTCAGAAAACTTTTTTTTCTCTAAAGGTGATTATTCTAAAGTCAGGCGCCACCCTCTGAAAGCATTAGATAAAGTTGCATTCCTATAGGGCAAAAGTGTGGTGGGCTATAACAAGAAAAGAATTAACTCAAGGGTCCAAGGTTACAAACATTAAAGCTACTACTTACATTTCTATACACCAACTATATTAATACACTCCTAGGGACACAGTAGGTAAGGGATAGGGAAACTTGGCAGCAAGCATTAGCTCAACAAAGAAATCCTCTACTAGTTCTATTCTAACAATTTTAACTCTCTGAGAAGCTCTGCATTGTTAGAATATCTTAAGCTTCCCGTGCCTCTCGTGGTTGGGAGGCTGTGAATAATCACATGTGTAGCTGCAGGAGTCCGAACAAACCTGTCAGGCAAGCTAGAAAGTCATCAGAGGGGTTTGAATTGAAACACTCCTATTATGCCCAGGAGAATTATTAATTAGAGCTCTAAGTTAATTTTCTTCAGAGAAAAGTGGTTGGGGATAGCCCCCCATTAATGTCAGAAGAGTTGGTGAAAGTTGTGAAATAGTAAAACAGACAGATTCTGGTTTTGGGGTAGATGCTCAGGCAGATGGGGGTGGGGGGTGGGGGGTGGCCTCGAGCTCTGACTCACCTTGCCCATCAAAGCTCTCCCGCATGACCTTGTCATGGGTGGGGACTCCTGTTCTGGCTCCCGGCATTTTCTCCTTTGCTTTTTGCTTCCCTTCTTTTCATAGCTATTTGTAAGGCCTCTTCAGACAGCCATTTTGCTTTTTTTTGCATTTCTTTTTCTTGGGAATGGTCTTGATTCCTGCCTCCTGTACAGTGTCACGAATCTCCATCCATAGTTCATCAGGCACTTTGTCTATCAGATCTAGTCCCTTAAATCTATTTCTCACTTTTACTATACAGCCATAAGGGATTTGATTAAGGTCATACCTGAATGGTCTAGTGGTTCTCTCCACTTTCTTCAATTTAAGTCTGAATTTGGCAATAAGAAGTTCATGATCTGAGCCACAGTCAGCTCCCAGTCTTGTTTTTGCTGACTGTATAGAGCTTCTCCATCTTTGGCTGCAAAGAATATAATCAATCTGATTTCAGTGTTGACCATCTGGTGATGTCCATGTGTAAAGTCTTCTCTTGTGTTGTTGGAAGAGGGTTTTGCTGTGACCAGTGTGTTCTCTTGGCAGAACTCTATTAGCCTTTGCCCTGCTTCATTCTGTACTCCAAGGCCAAATTTGCCTGTTACTCCAGGTGTTTCTTGACTTCCTACTTTTGCGTTCCAATCCCTTTAATGAAAAGGACATCTTTTTTCACTGCTAGTTCTAGAAGGTCTTGTAGGTCTTCATAGAACCGTTCAACTTTGGCGTCTTCATTTTTACTGGTTGGGGCATAGACTTGGATTACCATGATATTGAATGGTTTCCCTTAGAAACAAAGAGAGATCATTCTGTCATTTTTGAGACTGCATCCAAGTACTGCATTTCGGACTCTTTTGTTGACTATGATGGCTACTCCATTTCTTCTAAGGGATTCTTGCCCATAGTAGTAGACATAATTGTCATCTGAGTTAAATTCACCCATTCCAGTCCATTTTAGTTCGCTGATTCCTAGAATGTCAATGTTCACTCTTGCCATCTCCTGTTTGACCACTTCCAATTTGCCTTGATTCATGGACCTAACATTTCAGGTTCCTGTGCAATATTGCTCTTTATAGCATCAAATCTTGCTTCTATCACCAGTCCCATCCACAAATGGGTGTTTTTTTTTGTTTTGTTTTGTTTTGTTTTGCTTTGGCTCCATCCCTTCATTCTTTCTGGAGTTATTTCTCCATTGATCTCCAGTAGCATATTGGGCACCTACTGACCTGGGGAGTTCATCTTTAAGTGTCCTATCTTTTTGCCTTTTCATACTGTTCATGGGGTTCTCAAGGCAAGAATACTGAAGTGGTTTTCCATTTCCTTCTCCAGGGACCACATTCTGTCAGACCTCTCCACCATGACCTGTCCATCTTGGGTGGCCCCACACGGCATGGCTTAGTTTCATTGAGTTACTGAGGATACTGTTCATTTTTTCATCTTCCTGGGTTCTTAGAGCAGCCCAGATAGGAGGCAGCACCACTCTGGTGATCATTTTCTTGTTGTTGTTGTTGGTCACTAAGTCACATCTTACTCTTCGCAACCCCATGAAGTGTGACCAGCCCATCACCTCTGTCCATGGGAATTGCCAGGCAAAAATACTGGAGTGTGTTGCCGTTTCCTTCCTCAGAGGATTTTCCTGACCCAATACTTGAACCCATGTGTCTTGCTTGGCAGGCAAATTCTGAGCCACCTGGGAAGCCCTGATCTCCATTTTACTGACAAGAGAACTGAAACTAGAGTGACCTGTTTCCTTAGGGTCACACAGCTACAAATGAGTAGCCTGGGTTGTAACTCAGGTCACCAAGCCCCAGGGTCCACACACAGAAAAAGGCAGCAAGTCCCGGGGCTGGAAGCTGAATGGGATCACCAGCTCCCTGTCAACTGACAACTTAGTGGCAACAACTGAAATGGCCAACATTTATTGACCACTTACTATGTGCTAAAGGCTTTGCCTTCTTATTTTAATCTGAATATATGTGTGTGTGTGTGTGTGGGTATACATATTCTTTTTCAGATTCTTATCCCTTATAGATTATTACAAAATATTGAGCAGAGTTCCCCATGCTAAGCAGTAGGTCCGGCTCTCTTATCCCCATTTGACAGATGGTGAAACTGAAGCACCATGGTCCGTCTTTCCTCAAGGTCTTGGCACATGATGTTCCTTCTGCTAGGAACAATCCGTCTCCTCCACCCTGGCTTTCCAGAGTAGGAGCAACAGCTCACTCTTCTGATCTCAGCTCAAATGGCTTTTGACACTCAGTCAGTCCCATCAGTCACCAGCTCAGAGCCCCTGCCTTGTTCCTTACTTCCGGGTAAGCACAGTTGCACTCACTTCTGTGAAGGGCAGGGAGGCCTGGCATGCTGCCATCCGTGGGGTCACAAAGAGTCAGACAGGACTGAGCCACTGAACAACAACGACCACACGCTTCTCTGACATTTGCCCACCCCCGCCCCGCCCCAGGGGAGTGTGAACTCAGGTGTCCATTCTGTTCTCCTCTCCCTCCTAAGACTCCCGAAGGACAGGTGCTCAGTTGCTTACTGAACGGATGAATGAACGAAGGACCAATGGCACAAAGGGAGGTCACACCCCATGCCCAAGGTCACAGAGCCAGAGTCCAAGGACCCGGGAAGGGCACCAAAGGGTGGACGAGGGCTGAGCTGCCTTCAGCAGCTCCCCTCCAGGGGCGACGACCCACCCTACCACGGGAAGGGGCAGACCGCTTAAGTGCCCTCCTTCACTCCCTCGCAGCCACCAAGGGGAGCTGGTGTGAGCAGCAGCTGTGCGCCTGTGACAAGACGTTGGCCTTCTGCCTGCAGCGGAACCTGAACACCTACAAGAATCACCTGCGTCATCTGTCCAGATGCGAGGGCGAGACTCTAGCCTGTCCCCCTGCATCTTGAGCTCTGGGGAAGGCCCCCCAGGACCACTGGCCACAGCCCCGACCTCTGCCTGGAGCCTTTAAAGCACTCCTGGAAGAGGAAGGGGCTTGGCCTCACCCCTAGCTACCACTTGCCTCTTGGACCTTCTGAATCTCCCAGGCTGTCTGTTCCGAGGGTGGATTGAGATCTTAGGAAAAACCAAGGCCAGGGAGCCGACAGCGGGTGTGTGTATTTGGAGCAAAGCAGTG
The DNA here is from genome assembly GCF_029378745.1 of Bos indicus. Taxonomy (NCBI): domain Eukaryota; kingdom Metazoa; phylum Chordata; class Mammalia; order Artiodactyla; family Bovidae; genus Bos; species Bos indicus. Next base: position 132,324,743 of record NC_091761.1, read on the forward strand.
GGTACTGAGGGAAGGGTCTGGGGGCGGGGCAGGCAGGTTCTCCCTTCATGACCACTCACCAGGCCCCTCCAGGTTCCCCCTGCCCCTAAAACACCATCCAAGCAGCTGCCAGAGTGGCCTCTGTAAAGGGCGATATGGATCTTTCTGTCCATGGGACTCTGCTTCTTCAAACCCCAAGGCCCCGAGTCCTGCTTCCCGCTCCATCCCACCCCTCCAGTCATCACAGGACACATGTGTACTTATGGCTGATTCATGCTGATGTGTGGCAGAAACCAACACAATATTATAAAACAATTATCCTCCAATTATAAAGAAATAAATGAAAACAAAACAAAACAAAACCACAACCCCAAGGCTCTGCACATCCAGGACGGGGCGGGGGGCTGCAGGCAGGGTGTCTGGCACCCGTTACTACCTGGCACTGTGTCCCTGTCCCTTGGAGCCTTGGGGACCCTCGCAGACTTGGCTAATGCTTTTCTTGGACTCTGGTGCCCAAAGCAGTACCCCGAACCCAGAGGGGTTCAGTAAATACTTTTTGAGGCAAGGACTAGACCAAGCTCCCTGGACTCCAGGTCTGCAGGCCATGGGGCTTCTGGGCACTCTTTCCTCTAGACTGCCAGGCATTTGCTCAACCTGGACTTCTGCAGTGATGCTCCGCTGGCTTGCTGTCCCCCAGGTAGCTAAGCCCACCCGAGGCTCCTCGGGGTCCAAGGACCCCTTCCTACAGAAGTCTTCTCCGGCCGATTCCTCTCCAGTTCCAAGGGCTCAGTCCCACCCTCAAGTTCCCGCAGCACTTTACGGGTCTTCACCTTGCCGAGCTCCCGCTTGAGTGGTGTGTGATTGTCTGGGCCGCTCTGAGCAGACTGGAGCTCCGGGAGGGTGGAGTTTGCTTCACTCTCATCTCTGCTTCCTCTGCTCCCCCAGGTGATAGGTGTGCAGTCAATGTTTGGAATCAAAGAGCCCCCAGAGAAGAGATGGAGGTGGGGGCAGGTGGTGTTCAGGCCCCACCCAGATCCCCTCTTGGCCCAGGTCCCCAACCCAGGGGTCAGCTGCCAAGTGCGCACTTCAGCTTCCTTCTCTTGAGGATTGGCCCCAGGCTGCTGGGTGCCACCCTGCTCATCACCCACCCCTCCTCGCCCACCTCTAACCAGTGAGTTGGGAGAATGATACCGTGGAGGGCATAACCGCCCTCTCCCCGCTTGATACAAGGCCACCTGGGTCATACATGGCATGCCCAGGGCTCCTCCTGGATCAGCCTAGATGTCTGGATCCATGCCCTGGACTGCCCTGTCTTCCTCTTTCTCCTACAGGTTTCTCCCTAAGGAACTTCCTCAATAAATCATTCCCTTGCCCAAGAATTCTCATCCCAGGCTTGGCAGTTAGGGAATCTGCCTTCATTGGATGAATGGATAGATGGTGAATATATTCTTACAAGAAGTCCCACCTGTCATTCATAAAGGATTAGCTACATGGCCGGGGCACCTGGAGCCACCCACACCATCCGGGCTGTGACACACATCTGTGAAAGAGCTGACCGAGTGGTTTCCCATCTGCGTGAAGCTCAGAGGCTCATGCCGGAGAGCACAGTAGAGGCTTAGAACTATGGGTGCCAGGTTCAGATTCCAAGGTCTTTATTGGCAGTCCAGTGGCTAGAACTCTGCACCTTCTCTGCCAAGGGCCCAGGTTCGATCCCTGTTTGGGGAACTAAGATCCCAAAACCTGAGCAGTTCAGTCCAATCACCCAGTAGTTTCCAACTCTTTACGACCCCATGGTGGGGCTCGTCAGCCTCCCTGTCCATCACCAACTCCAAGAGCTTACTCAAACTCATGTCCATTGATGAGTCAGTGATGCCATCCAACCATCTCATCCTCTTTTATCCCCTTCTCTTCCCACCTTCAATCTTTCCCAGCATCAGGGTCTTTTCCAATGTGTCAGTTCTTCACATCAGGTGGTCAAAGTATTGGAGTTTCAGCTTCAGCATCAGTCCTTCCAATGAATATTCAGGACTGATTTTCTTTAGGATGGACTGGTTGGATTTCCTTGCAGTCCAAGGCACTCTCAAGAGTCTTCTCTAACATCACAGTTCAAAAGCATCAGTTCTTCGGCGCTCAGCTTTGTGTATAGTTCAACTCTCACATCCGTACATGACCACTGGAAAAACCATAACTTTGACTAGCTAGTCACTAGACATAGCTCTGTCAACCATACTTTGTTGGCAAACTAACGTCTCTGCTTTTTAATATACTGTCTTGGTTGGTCATAACTTTTCTTCCAAGGAGTAAGTGTCTTTTAATTTCATGGCTGCAGTCACCATCTGCAGTGATTTTGGCCCAAAAAAATAGTCTGTCATGGTTTCCGTTGTTTCCCTATATTTGCCATGAAGTGCTGGGACCTGATGGCGTGATCTTAGTTTTCTGAATGTTGAGCTTTAAGCCAACTTTTTCACTCGCCTCTTTCACTTTCATCATGAGGTTCTTAAGTTCTTCGCTTTCTGCCATAAGGGTGGTGTCATCTGCATATCTAATGTTATTAATATTTCTCCCGGCAATCTTGATTCCAGCTTGTGCTTCATCCAGCCCAGTGTTTCGCATGATGTACTCTGCATAGAAGTTAAAATAGCAGGGTGACCATATACAGCCTTGATGTACTCCTTTTTCTATTTGGAACCAGTCTGTTGTTCCATGTCCAGTTCTAACTGTTGCTGCTTGACCTGCATACAGATTTCTCAGGAGGCAAGTAAGGCTGTCTGGTATTCCCATCTCTTGAAGAAGTTCCACAGTTTGTTGTGATCCACACAGTCAAAGGCTTTGGCATAGTCAATAAAGCAGAAGTAGATGCTTTTTCTAAAACTCACTTGCTTTTTCAATGATCCAGTGAATGTTGGCAATTTGATCTCTGGTTCCTCTGCCTTTTCTCAATCCAGCTTGAACATCTGGAAGCTCATGGTTCACATACTATTGAAGCCTGGCTTGCAGAATTTTGAGCATTACTTTGCTAGTGTGTGAAATGAGTGCAATTGTGCGATAGTTTCAACATTCTTTGGCATTGCCTTTCTTTGGGGACTGGAATGAAAACTGACCTTTTCCAGTCCTGTGGCCACTGCTGAGTTTTCCAAATTTGCTGGCATATTGAGTGCAGCGCTTTCACAGCATCATCTTCTAGGATTTGAAATAGCTCAACTGGAATTTCATCACCTCCACTAACTTTGTTCATAGTGATGCTTTCTAAGGCCCACTTGACTTCACATTCCAAGATATCTGGCTCTATATGAGTGATCACATCATCATGATTATCTGGGCCATGAAGATCTTTTTTGTGTAGTTTTCTGTGTATTGTTGCCACCTCCTCTTAATATCTTCTGCTTCTGTTTGGTCTATACAATTTCTGTCCTTTATTGTGCCCATCTTTACATGAAAAGCTCCCTTGGTATCTTTAATTTTCTTGAAGAGATCTCTAGTCTTTCCCATTCTAGTGTTTTCCTCTATTTCTTTGAATTGATCGCTGAGGATGGCTTTCTTATCTCTCCTTGCTACTCTTTGTACAACATCACAAACCTCTGTCCATAGTTCATCAGGCACTCTGTCTATCAGATATAATCCCTTGAATCCATTTCTCACTTCCACTATATACTTGTAAGGGAGTTGATTTTGGCACCTCACTCCAGTACTCTTGCCTGGAAAATCCCATGGACGGAGGAGCCTGGTAGGCTGCAGTCCATGAGGTCGCTAAGTGTCGGACACGACTGAGCGACTTCACTTTGACTTTTCACTTTCATGCATTGGAGAAGGTAATGGCAACCCACTCCAGTGTTCTTGCCTGGAGAATCCCAGGGACGGGGGAGCCTGGTGGGCTGCTGTCTGTGGGGTCACACAGAGTCGGACATGATTGAAGCGACTTAGCAGCAGCAGCAGCAGCAGCAGCAGCAGCATACCTGAATGGTTTAGTGGTTTTCCCTACTTTCTTCAATTTAAGTCTGAATCTAGCAATAAGGAGTTCATGATGATAGCCACAGTCAACTCCCATTTTATTTTTGCTGACTGTATAAAACTTCTCCTATAGAACTTCTCCTTCTTCTTCTTCTCTTAGACTACAAAGAATATAATCAATCTGATTTCGGCATTGACCATCTGGTGATGTCCACGTGTAGAGTCTTCTCTTGTGTTGTTGGAAGAGGGTGTTTGCTATGAACAGTGCATTCTCTTGGCAAAATACTCTTAGCCTTTGACCTGCTTCATATTGTACTCCAAGGCCAAATTTGCCTGTTACTCCAGGTATCTGTTGACTTCCTACTTTTGCATTCCAGTCTCCTATAAAGAAAAGGACATCTTTTTTGGGTGTTAGTTCTAGAAGGTTCTGTAGGTCTTCATAGAACCATTCAATTTCAGCTTCTTCAGCATTACTGGTTGGGTCAGAGACTTGGATTACCATGATATTGAATGGTTTGCCTTGGAAACGAACAGAGATCATTCTGTCATTTTTGAGATTGCATCCAAGTACTGCATTTCAGACTCTTTTATTGACTATGATGGCTACTCCATTTCTTCTAAAGGATTCTTGCCCACAGTAGTAGATATAATGGTCATCTGAGTTAAATTCACCCATTCCAGTGCATTTTAGTTCACTGATTCCTAGAATGTTGATGTTCACTCTTGCCATCTCCTGTTTGACCACTTCTGATTTACTTTGAACCATGGACCTGACATTGCAGGTTCCTGTGCAACATTGCTCTTCACAGCGTCGGACTTTACTTCCACCACCAGTCAGGTCCACAGCTGGGTGTTGCTTTTGCTCTGGCTCTGTCTCTTCTTGATCAAGATGGCAAGTACAAGGATGATTGCTCATCTTCTCTCGTGAGAACTCCAAAATTACAATGAGCTGCTGAACAAAAATCGACAAGGGAATGTTGGATCCCACCAAAAAAAGACACGCCACGTCCAAGGACAAAGGAGAAGCCCCAGCAAGATGGCTCAGTTCAGTTTAGTTCAGTCGCTCAATCATGTCTGACTCTTTGCCACCCATGAATCGCAGCACGCCAGGCCTCCCTGTCCATCACCAACTCCCAAAGTTTATGCAAACTCACGTCCATCAAGTCAGGGATGCCATCCAGCCATCTCATCCTCTGTTGTCCCCTTCTTCTCCTGCCCCCAATCCCTCCCAGCATTAGTGTCTTTTCCAATGAGTCAATTCTTTGCATGAGGTGGTCAAAGTATTGGAGTTTCAGTGGTAACATCAGTCCTTCCAATGAACACCCAGGACTGATTTCCTTTAGAATGTACTGGTTGGATCTCCTTGCAGTCCAAGGGACTCTCAAGAGTCTTGTCCAACACCACAGTTCAAAAGCATCAATTCTTCGGCCCTCAGCTTTTTTCACAGTCTAACTCTAATATTCATACATGACCACTGGAAAAACCATAGCCTTGACTAGACAGATCTTTGTTGGCAAAGTAGTGTCTCTGCTTTTCAATATGCTATCTAGATTGGTCATAACTTTCCTTCCAAGGAGTGTCTTTTAATTTCCTGGCTGCAATCACCATCTGCAGTGATTTTGGAGCACCAAAAAATAAAGTCTGACACTGTTTCCACTGTTTCCCCATCTATTTGCCATGAAGTGATGGGACCAGATGCCATGATCTTGGTTTTCTGAATATTGAGCTTTAAGCCCACTTTTTCACTCTCCTCTTTCATTTTCATCAAGAGGCTTTTTAGTTCCTCTTCAATTTCTGCCATAAGGGTGGTGTCATCTACATATCTGAGGTGATTGATATTTCTCCCAGCAATCTTGATTCCAGCTTGTGCTTCTTCCAGCCCAGCGTTTCTCGTGATGTACTCTGCATATAAGTTATATAAACAGGGTGACAATATACAGCCTTGACGTACTCCGTTTTCTATTTGGAACCAGTCCGTCGTTCCATGTCCAGTTCTAACTGTTGCTTCCTGACCTGAACACAGGTTTCTCTAGAGACATGTCAGATGGTCTGGTATTCCTATCTCTTTCAGAATTTTCCACAGTTTCTTGTGATCCACACAGTCAAAGGCTTTGGCATAGTCAATGAAGCAGAAATAGATGTTTTTCTGGAACGCTCTTGCTTTTTCCATGATCCAGCGGATATTGGCAATTTGATCACTGGTTCCTCTGCCTTTTCAAAAACCAGCTTGAACATCTGGAAGATCACCGTTCATGTATTGCTGAAGCCTGGCTTGGAGAATTTTGAGCATTACTTTACTAGCATGTGAGATGAGTGCAATTGTGCGGTAGTTTGAGCATTCTTTGGCATTGCCTTTCTTTGGGATTGGAATGAAAACGAACCTTTTCCAGTCCTCTGGCCACTGCTAAGTTTCCAAATTTGCTGGCATATTGAATGAAGAACTTTCACAGCATCATCTTTCAGGATTTGAAATAGCTCAACTGGAATTCCATCACCTCCACTAGCTTTGTCATAGGAAGTGATGTTTCCTAAGGCCCATTTGACTTCACATTCCAGGATGTCTGGCTCTAGGTGAGTGATCACACCATTGTGATTATCTGAGTCGTTTACATCTTTTTTGTACAGTTCTTCTGTGTATTGTTGCCACCTCCTCTTAATATCTTCTGCTTCTGTTAGGTCCATACCATTTCTGTCCTTTATTGAGCCCATCTTTGCATGAAATGTTCCCTTGGTATCTGTAATTTTCTTGAAGACATCTCTAGTCTTTCCCATTCTGTTGTTTTCCTCTATTTCTTTGTATTGATAGCTGAGGAAGGCTTTCTTATCTCCTTTGCTATTCTTTGGAACTCTGCATTCAAATGGGAATATCTTTCCTTTTCTCCTTTGCTTTTCACTTCTCTTCTTTTCCCAGCTATTTGTAAGGCCTCCTCAGAGAACCATTTTGCTTTTTTGCATTTCTTTTCCGTGGGGATGGTCTTGATCCCTGTCTCCTGTACAACGTCACGAACCTCCATTGATAGTTCATCAGGCACTCTGTCTATCATATCTAGTCCCTTAAATCTATTTCTCACTTTCACTATATAATCGTTAGGGATTTGATTTAGGTCATATCTGAATGGTCTAGTGGGAGAGGAGCTACTCCATGTTCTAGGTCAGGAGGGGTGGCCATGAGGAGGTACCCCTCATCCAAGGTAAGGAGCAGAGGCTGCCCTTTGCTGGAGCAGCCATGAAGAGATACCCCACGTCCAAGGTAAGAGAAACATAATTAAGATGGTAGGTGTTACGAGGGGACATCAGAGGGCAGACACACTGAAACCATAATCATGAAAACTAGCCCATCTGATCACACGGACCACAGCCTTGTTTAACTCAGTGAAACAAAGCCATGCCGTGTGGGGCCACCCAAGATGGATGGGTCATGGTGGAGAGGTCTGACAGAATGTGGTCCACTGGAGAAGGGAATGGCAAACCACTTCAGTATTCTTGCCTTGAGAACCCCATGAACAGTAGGAAAAGGCAAAAAGATAGGCCACTGAAAGATGAACTCCCCTGGTCATTAGGTACCCAATATGCTACTGGATATAAGTGGAGGAATAACTCCAGAAAAAATGAAGGGATGGAGCCAAAGCAAAAACAATACACAGTTGTGGATGTAACTGATGATGTACGCAAGGTCCAGTGCTGTAAAGAGCCATATTGCATAGGAATCTGGAATGTTAGGTCCATGAACAAGGCAAATTGGAAGTTGTCAAACAGGAGATGGCAAGAGTGAATGTCAACATTCTAGGAATCAGTGAACTAAAATAGACTGGAATGGGTGAATTTAACTCAGATGACCATTATATCTACTACTGTGGGCAGGAATCCCTTGGAAGAAATGGAGTAGCCATAGCGGTCAACAAAAGAGTCTGAAATGCAGTACCTGGGTGCAATCTCAAAAACGACAGAATGATCTCTGTTCGTTTCCAAGGCAAACCATTCAATATCACGGTAATCCAAGCCTATGCCCCAACCAGTAACGCTGAAGAAGCTGAAGTTGAACGGTTCAATGAAGACCTACAAGACCTTTTAGAACTAACACCCAAAAAAGATGTCCTTTTCATTATAGGGGACTGGAATGCAAAAGCAGGAAGTCAGGAAACACCTGGAGTAACGGGCAAATTTGGCCTTGGAGCATGGAATGGAGCAGGGCAAAGGCTAATAGAGTTTTGCCAAGAGAACGCACTGGTCATAGAAAACACCCTCTTCCAAAAACACAAGAGAAGACTCTACACATGGACATCACCAGATGGTCAACACTGAAATCAGATTGATTATATTCTTTGCAGCCAAAGATGGAGAAGCTCTATCCAGTCAGCAAAAACAAGACTGGGAACTGACTGTGGCTCAGATCATGAACTCCTTATTGCCCTTGGAGAGGAGACAGAATGAAAACCACAATCACAGAAAACTAATCAAATTGATCACATGGACCACAACTGTGTCTAACTCAATGAAACTATGAGCCATGCTGTGTAGGGCCACCCAAGATGGATCGGTCATGGTGGAGAGTTCTGACAAGTTGTGCTCCACTGGAGAAGGAAATGGCAAACCACTTCAGCATTCTTGCTTTGACAACCCCATGAACAGTGTATAATGACTATTTAGCCAAATAATTCCTAATTGTAAGCAGTTGAGTCTGGAGGAGGGAGGCGTCAAAGGACATTATTTCCATTTTATGGAGGTGGAAACTGAGACAGCAAGATGGGAAGCCATGTGGCTCAGGGAGTCAGGGAAGGTCTGGCTACAGGCAGCACCCTGGGGATCAGTACAGCCCCTCAGAACAGTCTCTCCTGCTGACTTGGCACGTGTTGACATTGTGGGGAGAGGAAGGGGGCCAAGAAGAAGAAAGAAGGTCATGACTAGAGGCTGCTCACCTCCAGGAAGCCTGCCTGTGCATCCATTATCATGTCTGGGCTCTCCTAACACCTGTGTTAGTTTGCTCGGGCTGCCATAACAAAGCACCACAGGGTGGGTGGCTTAAACAAGAGAATTTTGTTTTCTCACAGTTCTAGAAGCTGGAAGTCAGATATCAAGGTACTGTAAATAACCAGATGTGGGGTCCAGCTGCTCGCTGCTCCAAAAAAGCCAATAAATAGGCAAGACTGGTGGAAAGAAAAGTTTATTTTGGATGCCAGCAACTAGGAGGGGTTGCAGGGAAAGCAGATGCCTGTCTAAAGGCATACCCTGCCCCTGACAATCAGGGGGCAAGAGCTTTTACAGACAGAGGAGGGGGCTACATAACAGAAACAACACAGTCAGCCCTCACAGTCATTTTGAAATTGGCCATCGGTGGTCTGACCATCATCTTGATTGTTTCAAGTATAGTTGGTCTTCAGTTCCAGGGTCAGTTTGTTCCCACTTCCCTGAGGCCAATTCTTGGAACTGTGGAAGCTTTTGTCAGGCTACAGTCTGGTCATCAGGCAGTTAACTTCTCCACCAGGTAGAAGGAAATTGCATACAGAAGGCAATGGCAACCAGTGTTCTTGCCTGGAGAATCCCATGGACCGAGAAGCCTGGCAGGCTACAGCCCATGGGGTCGCAAGAGTCGAACATGACTTAGTGACTAAACCACCACTTTATAACCACCACCTGGTTGGGGTTTCAGCATCTAGGAGACATCTCACAGGATATGGCTCAGGATATTCTCTATAGTCCTGGAGGAGGAACTAAAGGTCCTTGACTGTGCTTAATGGCTCCATGATTATTCTTTGGTCTTCTTGGACAGTTTTCCTTTGTTTCTCCATGTTCTCACTTCTCTGATTAAATTTGTTCTTTGGCTAAGGTTTATCCACAGACAAAAGTCAGGCAGAGGACATGGGGGGACAAAGACCAGAGGGTCCTGATCCATTTCAGGCAGGATTGGGTCCTTCTGATGCCTTTGTCATTGGCTTGCAGATAACAGTCTCCTACCTACCTGCCTGTGTCCCAATCTCCTCTTCTTAAAGGACACAAGTCATGTTAGAATAGGACCCACACTAATGATCTCATTTTAACTTAAGTACCTCTTTAAAGACCCTATCTCCAAACATGGTACTGGGGTATATACATTTGTGGGAGTGGGGGGACACAGTTCAACCCATAACACCACCCATTGTCCAGATGGCCCATGTCGAAGGCCCACTGGGAAAGAATCAGCCTTGAGACAGGAGACCGGGTCTAGTCAGTGCCCTGCCTGGGAGGTGACTTGACCCCATGGAGCTCCACTAACCCCTTCTGCAAATGGAACAAATAATACCCATGGTACAAATGGTGCCATCAAAGACCTTGTGTGAATGGTATGTGTACTACCGGTACTATTCTGGTATTTCATCGGTAAAGAATTGTCTGCCAATGCAGGAGATGTGGGTTGGGTTCAATCCCCGGGATGGGAAGATCCCCTGGAGAAGGAAATGGCAACCCACTCCAATATTCTTGCCTGGGAAATGCCGTGGACAGAGGAGCCCGGCGGGCTACAGTCTGTGAGGTCACAACGAGTCAGACATGACTTAGCAACTGAGCAACAATGTCGGAAACTAGATAACTAACGAGAACATGGTGTATAGTGCAGTGAACTCCAGTTAAGGCTCTGGGGTAACCTGAGTGGGAAGGAAGTCCACAAGGGTAGGGACCTACATGGTGTGTGGCTCCTTTACTTTGCTGTGCTGTAGAAGCTAACACAACATTGTAAAGCAACTATACTGCAATAAATTAAAATTAAAAACGAAAAAGGCAAAGCACTGCTAATGGTGTATCTCTTGGGAGTACCCTTCCACCCAGTCTCAAGAGGTTGTGGGCCCCTGGGAGAATCATACTAACAGCCAGAAATGCCTCTGGTCTCTTGTCTGGTCCACATAAGTCAGCTCCATTCTAAATCCTCACAACATGAAATCTTGCTGTTCTTTCTGGGGGTCTCCAGAGCAGACTTAGGGGTTCCAGGCCTCTCACAGTCTTCTGCTCTGCTCCCCTACCCCACCTCTGCTGCTGTTCCTGGAGGTCTCAGCACCCCAAAGCTGTGGGCCTGCGGATGCCCAGTGGGGTCTCCCTACCTTCCAGTGTCAGAGCCACTCTGTGCTCTGCACAGAGGCAGGGCATGCCCCCAGCCCTGTCCTGTACGGAATTGGCACCGTTTTGTTCCCTGTGCCCTGCAGGGCCCCCTCAGTGACCAGAGCCTGGGCCTGGAGCTTCCTGGAGCCTGTGCCTGAGGACTCTGTCCACAGTGCTCAGGCCAAAGCCATGAGACAAATATCTTGGGGTCTGTGGTCATCCCCCCAACTCGACTCTTCAGGCAGATCAGCCCACTTCTACACAAATCAGCCTGTGCAAATTAATGCAAGGATCCAACCCCCACCCACCAGACAGGCCACTGCGGGGTGACACAGCTCAGGATCCAACCAGCTCAAAAGTGTCTGGTCATTCCAGGGACACTATCTCCTAGCAGGTGGGGATGTATCTTACTGCTTCTTGTCTGCACCCCACACAGTGTGGTGGGTCTGACTCGGGGATGGGGCATATAGTAGGTGCTTACAAAATGCCTGCTGAATCAATCATTTGCTGGGTTCCTCTGAGATTTCTTGGACAGGTGGTCTTTGCCTCCCACAAGATAGTACTAATAACAGCAACATCAACTACCATTACTGAACACTTACTGTGTTCAGTTCAGTTCAGTTCAGCCACTCAGTCATGTCCGACTCTTTGTGACTCCATGAACCCCAGCACACCAGGCCTCCCTGCCCATCACCAATTCCAGGGGTCTACCCAAACCCGTGTCCATTGAGTCAGTGATGCCATCCAACCATCTCATCCTCTGTTGTCCTCTTCTCCTCCTGCCCTCAATCTTTCCCAGCATCAGGGTCTTTTCAGATGAGTCAGCTCTCTGCATCAGGTGGCCAAAGTATTGGAGTTTCAGCTTAAACATCAGTCCTTCCAATGAACACCCAGGATTGATCACCTTTAGGATGGACTCACTGGATCTCCTTGCAGTCCAAGGGACTCTCAAGAGTCTTCTCCTTCACCACAGTTTAGAAGCATCAATTCTTTGGCACTCAGCTTTCTTTGTAGTCCAACTCTCACATCCATACATGACTACTAGAAAAACCATAGCCTTGACTAGACAGACCTTTGTTGAGAAAGTAATGTCTCTGCTTTTTAATATGCTGTCTAGGCACAAGCCCCATATCTCAGAATTCCCACAAGAACTCCAATACCTGGGCAGTCTCATGTTCCTTCACCCCATTTAACAGATGAGGAAACACAAGTGGGGGTCAGGATCCACATCTGGGCCATCTAACCCCCAAGCCTCCTTCTGAACACCCAGGCTCTGCTGCTTCCCAGGGTAATGTGACCTTGTGGAAGGTCACAGGGACTCAGGCCAAGTCTGAAAACAAGAAGAACCTTCAAGCAATGACAATATTGAAGTTGCTGGGAAGGCAGGTTTTGAGTGCTTCTGAAATCACATTCTGTGGCCACTTGTCTGAGAAGCCAAAGTGGAAATTCCCTGGTCTATGACCAACTGTATCATTTAGAAGCAAGAGTCTCTGGGCCTGAGGTGTAAGGGGAGCTCAGAATTTTAAACTCTTTTCTCCTGGGGGGAGGGGTCACCAGGTGCCATGCGTTTACTATCAACTGTGTGCCAGCCATTCTACTTGTAATCATGACAACAAGCCTCAAAGAGTGCGTGTCGGTCCCAGTTTCAGATGGGAAACTTGAGGTTCAGAGAGACGAAGTAATGTAATTAATGTCATAAACAAGCTAGAATTTGAAGCCAGATTTGCTTGATATTAAAGTAGAAATTTGTTTTCACTGCACAGCTTCAGTTGTTGTTCATAACTTAGTAGGATATCTTACCATCTACAAACATATTGGATGACGTAGGGGACACAGGAGACATGGGTTCGATCCTTGGTTCAGGGTTGGATCCCCTGTTGAAGGACATGGCAACCCACTCTGCTATTTTTGTCTGGAAAATCCCATGAACAGAGGAGCCTGGCAGGCTACAGTCCATGGGGTTGCAAAGACTCAGACATGACTGAAGTGACCTAGGATGTGTGCACGCGTGCTCACACACACACACACACACACACACACACACACACACAGAGAAGGACCACTTAGAAGGATATTGGATGACCTGGAAGGATACTGGGTCACCCAGAAACATATCTGATCATCCAGAAGGCTGTCTCAAGTACTAGAAGGATATCTGATTATCCAGAAGGATACCTGATCATCCAGAAGGATATCTGATCATCCAGAAGGATATCTTAAGTACCAGAAGGCTCTCTGATCATCCAGAAGGCTATCTCAAGTCTTTCCTACCAAAGTTTGAGTCCACTTGTTTTAACTCTCACGATCTTCATTATCATTGTTATTACTCACATTCATGGATATATAAAAGATACACAAGAATATACAAATCAAAACTGAACAGCTAGAAGAATTTTCAGAATATGAACACACCAACGTCACCAATACCAGAAGAGAAGGACCATCGGTAGCATCCCTGAAGCCCTCTTAGTAACCCCACCAGTCACCACGGCCTTCAATGGGTAGCCACTGTCCTGACTTCTAAAAGTACAGATTAGCTTGACTGTCTGGAAGTTCATATAAATCTCTCTTACAACATGTACTCTTTTGTGTTCAGCATAATGTTTGTGAGGCTTTCCCTGTTGTTATGTGTAGCTGTGGTTTGTTGGTGTGGTATAATCACACAATTTACCATTCTGCAGCAGACAGACATTTGAGTGGTTTCTGGTCATTTAATTCACTTGCTTTAGTTCTGCCTTGGTGCAGCTGGAGAAAAGTGGGTCACTCTCCCACAAAGGAATTTGAAATCTCTCCCTCCTCCTCGCTTGGCAGAGCATATCAGAGACGAAGTGCAGAAGACCCCAAGAAAGCCCAGCTTCTTTCTTTATTTTTTTAATTTGTATTTTTATTGAAGGACATTTGCTTACAGAATTTGTTTTCTGCTAAACCTTGACAGGAATCAGCCATAGGTATTTACGGATCCAACATAGGGATCCAACCCTGAACCAAGGATCCAACCCACATCTCCTGTGTCCCCTACGTCATCCAATATGTTTGTAGATGGTAAGATATCCTATGAAATTATGAACAACAATTGAAGCTGTGCAGTGAAAACAAATACATATTTTTAACCTATTTTTCTCTTTATATTTTTAATTTAATTTTTATTTTGTATTGGAGGGTAGTTAGTTAACTTACCATATTGTATTAGTTTCAGAGGTACAGCAAAGAGATTCAGTTCTGCATATACATATATCTGTTCTCTTTCAGATTCTTTTCTCATATAGGATATTACACAATATTGAGTAGAATTCCCTGTGTTGTACAGTAAGTCCTTGTTCATTATTTTATATATAGTAGTGTGTTTGTTAATTCTGAACTCCTAATTTATCCCTCCTCTATCTTTCCCCTTAGTCTGTGAGTCTGTTTTTATTTTGTAAATAAATTCATTCATATCATTTTTTGAAAGATTCCACATATAAGTGATGTCATATAGTATTGGCTTTCTTTGCTTTTCTCCCTTAGTGTGAGCATCTCTTGGTAAGCCCAGCTTCCTTCAATTTCCTCTTCCCATGCAGACATTATGCACCAATAATAATAATTCTGAGCTGCATCTAGCAGCCTCTGGCAGGTTTCATCACAGATGGAATCCAGGCAGTGGGGCCATTTCAGTAAACGAGACTTTATGGGAAGGGGTGACAGAGGAGCCAGGCAGGCTACAGTCCATAGGGTTGCAAGGAGCTGGACACAACTGAAGCGACTTAGCACATGAGTCAAGCAAAGGACTCTGGTCACTGGCTGAAAGGGGGTGTCTCTTAGGAGATGGGGGTTCACCTTCTCTGCAGTGAGCTTGGGGGCAGCAGACTCCAAGCTCTGCCAGCTCTTCTCATTTCCACCTCCATCTATGTTGGCTCAGAAAGTAGCCCCTGGGTACAATGACTCATCTGTATCATGGGGATCCTGGCAGTGCCTCTCTGCACTTACTCTGTGTGAACCACTTAGAACAGTGCCCAGCATGTAGTAGGGGCAGCTCTGGCTGACCTGTATTCTGACCCAAAATCTGCCACTCACCTGCTGCTGTATGACTCTGGGCAGGTTCCTAACCTCGCTGGGCCCCAGCTGATGGTAACTATTCTTAATAGAATTTGCACGTCAGGGTCTAAGCCCTCTCCTGCTTCCTTCCATCCTCCACCTGGAGATCTCGATGGATCATGGGCGAACAGTATCACCAAGTGTGTCTCCTCTGTTTCCAAGGAAGTGAAAACTCAGGTTTGCTGGAAAGGCTCAGGAGATGATTGGTTCCATCTACTATATGCTGCTGATGGAGCCAAAAGCTAGAGAGTTTCTAAATTTCAACCAATTTCAGAAGAAGGAAGAACTCTAAGAACATTTCTATCTTCTGATTTAGCAATTTCACTTCTGGAAATCTACTTTAAAGACACTTCCCTTTTAAAATAGACAAAGATTTATTATTATCATAGTCTTTTCTCTTCTTTTCTTTGGCGACATAGCATGGGGGAGCTTAGTTCCCCAAACAGGGATCAAACCAGCACCCCCTGCAGTGGAAGCTCAGAGTCCTAACCACTGGACCCTCAGGGAAGTCCTCAGAGTGTTTCCTATAATGATGAGCAATGGCGACCTAAAAGTCATAATGAAAAAAAAATCAATAGAAACAGACTTAGGAACAAAAATGATAGGATTAGTAGATAAACATATTAAGACAGTCTTACACTATACTCTATATGTTTAAGAAAATAGAGGAAAGCTTGAGCCTGTTAATTAGAAACATAGAAAAAGAAAGGGAAGTAGCTCAGTCGTGTCTGACTCTTTGCGACCCATGGACTGTAGCCCATCAGGCTCCTCTGTCCATGGGATTTTCCAGGTAAGAATACTGAAGCAGGTTGCCATTTCCTTCTCCACGGGATCTTCCTGACCCAGGGATCGAACCTGGGTCTCCTGCACTGCAGGCAGACTCGTTACTGTCTGAGTCACCAAGGAAGCCAATTAGAAACATCAGTTCAGTTCAGTTCAGTTCAGTCACTCAGTGCTGTCCGACTCTTTGTGACCCCATGCATCGCAGCACGCCAGGCCTCCCTGTCCATCACCATCTCCTGAGTTCACTCAAACTTACATCCATCAAGTCGGTGATGCCATCCAGCCATCTCATCCTCTGTCGTCCCCTTCTCCTCCTGTCCCCAATCCCTCCCAGCATCAGAGTCTTTTCCAATGAGTCAACTCTTCACATGAGGTGGCCAAAGCACTGGAGTTTCAGCTTCAGCATCATTCCTTCCAAAGAAATCCCAGGGCTGATCTCCTTCAGAATGGACTGGTTGGATCTCCTTGCAGTTCATGGGACTCTCAAAAGTCTTCTCCAACACCACAGTTCAAAAGCATCAATTCTTCGGCACTCAGCTTTCTTCACAGTCCAACTCTCACATCCATACATGACCACCGGAAAAACCATAGCCTTGACTAGACGGACCTTTGTTGGCAAAGTAATGTCTCTGCTTTTCAATATGCTATCTAGGTTGGTCATAATTTTCCTTCCAAGGAATAAGCTGCAATCACCATCTGCAGTGATTTTTGAGCCCAAAAAATAAAGTCTGACACTGTTTCCACTGTTTCCCCATCTATTTGCCATGAAGTGATGGGACCAGATGCCATGATCTTCATTTTCTGAGTGTTGAGCTTTAAGCCAACTTTTTCACTCTCCTCTTTCACTTTCATCAAGAGGCTTTTTAGTTCCTCTTCACTTTCTGCCATAAGGGTGGTGTCATCTGCATATCTGAGATTATAGATATTTCTCCCAGCAATCTTGATTTCAGCTTGTACTTCTTCCAGTCTGTTTCTCATGATGTACTCTGCATATAAGTTAGATAAACAGGGTGACAAGATACAGCCTTGACGTACTCCTTTTCCTATTTGGAACCAGTCTGTTGTTCCATGTCCAGTTCTAATTGTTGCTTCCTGACCTGCATATAGGTTTCTCACGAGGCAGGTCAGGTGGTCTGGTATTCCCATCTCTTTAAGAATTTTACACAGTTTATGTGATCCACACAGTCAACGGCTTTGGCATAGTCAATAAAGCAGAAATAGATGTTTTACTGGAACTCTCTTGCTTTTTCCATGATCCAGCAGATGTTGGCAATTTGATCTCTGGTTCCTCTGCCTTTTCTAAAACCAGCTTGAACATCTGAAATTCACAGTTCATGTATTGCTGAAGCCTGGCTTGGAGAATTTTGAGCATTACTTTACTAGCATGTGAGATGAGTGCAATTGTGTGGTAGTTTGAGCATTGTTTGGCATTGCCTTTCTTTGGGATTGGAATGAAAACTGACCTTTTCCAGTCCTGTATCCACTGCTGAGTTTTCCAAGTTTGCTGGCATATTGAGTGCAGCACTTTCACAGCATCATCTTTCAGGATTTGAAATAGCTCAACTGCAATTCCATCACCTCCACTAGCTTTGTTAGTGATGCTGTCTAAGGTCCACTTGACTTCACATTCCAGGATGTCTGGCTCTAGGTGAGTGATTACACCGTCGTGATTATCTGAGTCGTGAAGATCTTTTTTGTACAGTTCTTCTGTGTATTCTTGCCACCTCTTCTTAATATCTTCTGCTTCTGTTAGGTCCATACTATTTCTGTCCTTTATCGAGCCCATCTTTGCATGAAATGTTCCCTTGGTATCTCTAATTTTCTTGAAGAGATCTCTAGTCTTGCCCATTCTGTTGTTTTCTTCTATTTCTTTGCATTGATCGCTGAAGGCTTTCTTATCTCTTCTTGCTATTCTTTGGAACTCTGCATTCAGATGCTTATATCTTTCCTTTTCTCCTTTGCTTTTCGCTTCTCTTCTTTTCACAGCTATTTGTAAGGCCTCCCCAGACAGCCATTTTGCTTTTTTGCATTTCTTTTCCATGGAAATGGTCTTGATCCCTGTCTCCTGTACAAAGTCAGGAACCTCAGTCCATAGTTCATCAGGCACTCTATCTATCAGATCTAGTCCCTTAAATCTATTTCTCACTTCCACTATAGCCATAAGGGATTTGATTAAGGTCATACCTGAATGGTCTAGTGGTTTTCTCTACTTTCTTCAATTTACGTCTGAATTTGGCAATAAGGAGTTCATGATCCGAGCCACAAGATCCCAGTCTTGTTTTTGCTGACTGTATAGTTTTCCATCTATGGCTGCAAAGAATACAATCAATCTGATTTCGGTGTTGACCATCTGGTGATGTCCATGTGTAGAGTCTTCTCTTGTGTAGTTGGAAGAGGGTGACCAGTGTGTTGTTTTGGCAAAACTCTATTAGCCTTTGGCCTGCTCCATTCCATACCCCAAGGCCAAATTTGCCTATTACTCCAGGTGTTTCTTGACTTCCTACTTTTGCATTCCAGTCCCCTATAATGAAAAGGACATCTTTTCTGGGTGTGAGTTCTAAAAGGTCTTGTAGGTCTTCATAGAGCCGTTCAACTTCAGCTTCTTCAGCATTACTGGTTGGGGCATAGACTTGGATTATTGTGATACTGAATCGTTTGCCTTGGAAATGAACAGAGATAATTCTGTCATTTTTGAGATTGCATCCAAGTACTGCATTTTGGACTCTTTTGTTGACCATGATGGCTACTCCATTTCTTCTAAGGGATTCCTGCCCGAAGTAGCACATATAACGATCATCTGAGTTAAATTCACCCATTCCAGTCCATTTCAGTTCGCTTATTCCTAGAATGTTGACATTCACTCTTGCCATCTCCTGTTGGACCACTTCCAATTTGCCTTGTTCATGGACCTAACATGCCAGGTTCCTATGCAATATTGCTCTTTACAGCATTGGACCTTGCGTCTACACAGTCACATCCACAACTGTGTATTGTTTTTGCTTTGGCTCCATCCCCTCATTCTTTCTGGTGTTACTTCTCCACTGATCTCCCGTAGCTTATGGAGTACCTATTGACCTGAGGAGTTCCTCTTTCAGTGTCCTATCATTTTGCCTTTTCATACTGTTCATGGGGTTCTCAAGTCAAGAATACTGAAGTGGTTTGCCATTCCCTTCTCCAGTGGCCCACATTCTGTCAAACCTCTCCACCATGACCCGCCAGTCTTGGATGGCCCCACGAGCATGGCTTAGTTTCAATGAGTTAGACAAGGCTGTGGTCTAGTGTGATTAGATTGACTAGTTTTCTGTGAGTATGGTTTCAGTGTGTCTGCCCTCTGATGCCCTCTTGCAACACCTACTTTCTGACTTGGGTTTCTCTTACCTTGGACGTGGGGTATCTCATCACGGCTGGCCCAGCAAAGCGCAGCCGCTGCTCCTTACCTTGGACGAGGGGTTTCTCCTCACCGCCGCCCCTCCAGACCTTGAACATGGAGTAGCTCCTCTCGGCCCTCCTGCACCTGTGTAGCCACTGCTCCTTGATGTATAGAACAGGCTTATGGACTCTGTGGGAGAGGGAGAGGGTGGGAAGATTTGGGAGAATGGCACTGAAACATGTGAAATGTAATGTATGAAACGAGATGCCAGTCCAGGTTCAATGCACGATGCTGGATGCTTGGGGCTGGTGCACTGGGACGACCCAGAGGGATGGTATGGGGAGGGAGGAGGGAGGAGGGTTCAGGATGGGGAACACACGTATAATTTTTTTAAATTAAAATTGAAATTAAAAAAAAAATAAAAATAAAAATGTGAATCTCCAATAAAGAAATATTTTAAGAATGCCAAAAAAAAAAAAAAAAACTAGATCAAATTTCTAGAGAGAAACAAATACACTGAGAAGACAGACTAGAGAGGATTAATGCAGATTAGACAATGTAAAAGCAAAGGTTATCTATTTATTCTGTTCATTTTAAGCAGCGAAGGTGCAGATGAAGATGATGGTGCGGGGAGTCACCGTAGCTCACATTTGTTGGTTTCTGGCTACTGACGGAGCTCTGTCCCCATATCACCACATTTAATTCCCACAAGTCTATGAAGCAGGTGCTATGGTAACCAAGCTGGACCCTATGGTGTTTCCCAGGACAGACCTGCCCCCACTTGAGTCTTCCACCTGCCTCTCACCTATGAAAAAAAACTTTAACCTCCTAGGTCTTCCCCCAGTTCCAATGAATGCATTTAATCAGAAAGGTAAGAAAAATGCAAAGCCAAAAGAAAACAGTCAAGCAGGACAAAAATAATAATAGTTTAGCCATTAAACAAACTCGAGGACCTTTAGTTCCTCCTTAAGGGCTGTTCTGAGCCAATCGTATGAACTGTTTCACAGACTTCACCACATGGAAGAAGTCAACTGTATGTAAGCTGTCACAAGCACATAGACCCCAGACGACTGGAACCAGAAGGTTGACGATATTGACCCCTTAGTTCTCTTATCACCAACCAATCATAAGAATGCCCACAGGCTGACCACACACCCCCAAACCCCTTCCCCTCAGCCTGTCTTTAAAGCCTTCCCTGAAAGCCACCATGGGAATTCAGGCCTTTTGAGAAAGAGTTGGACATGACTGAGCGACTGAACTGAACTGAACTCAGCATTAGCTGTCTGGACTGCTTGCTTGGTGCCCTGCAATAAACAATGCTCTTTACTTCACCATGACTTGAAGTCAATAGACTGGCTTTTCTGGGCAAGTGGACTCAAGTTTGGTTCCGTAACACTCTCACCACCCTGTTTCACGCGTGAGAAAATGGAAGACACGGAGCTGAGCAGCTTTCTCCCGGGAAGCATCTGGAACGCCGGCCTCTTTGTCTCCATATGATGCTACATAACCTGTGTGCGGTCCCCATGACGGCATTCTCTCTGCGGGTGTGTTGCACGCAGCGTGTTGTGTGCATGTGGTCTCTAAAGCCCACGGCCATCAGAGGAGAGAGGGACGGTTGCCTCCACATTGTCCACGTTCTGCACATGAGGAAAGCAAGGCTCTTGAGGTCAAATGACTTTCCCAGGGTCCCAAGATGGTAGGAGAAGAAGCCAGAGTTTGAATGTGTTCCCTTTGAACTGTGCCCTGGGACCTATAGGAATGTCTGGGACAGCAGATTTTGAAGACTTTTTGCAGCGTCTATCAAGTCTTCTCTCCCACTAGGGCAAAGACCTCTGGAATCAGCAGAAGTCCTGGCCACTTTTGCTTCTGCCTGATTGAGACCAACTCAGGGGGAAGCTGGGGCTCAGAAGGGTAACCACAGGCCTAGAAGAGTGCACAGGAAGGTCCCACAGTGGTCAGAGCATAAAGGGAAAGAGCATATGGCTACAGAGCACACACGGGGGAGGCATGCCCAAGACTATGCCAGAGAGACTTCATGTATTTGCTGCTTAGTATTTTGCATGCAGATTGCTTTTTCATGTATGAGATGATCAGTTAATGACTGAGTCTAGGAATGAAGGAAAATTACATTTTAAACAGACAAGGAAGAGGGAGAGGGAGATCACCCAGCCTTGACCTGACTTTTTTTGGGTAAACCAGTTAGCTGGCAGCAAAGAGGTCAGCCTGTGCTCTATGCTCTTGAACAGCCATCTGACAGGCACCAAAAAAGCTCAGTTTCTGCTCTTGTGGACTCTCCGGCAAACCTTAGGGGTTACTGGTAGAGCGTTTGCAGCAGACTACCCATTTGTAATGTCAAGCATGTCTTGCCATCAGCACCTCCACCCTAGTTGGGCTGGGTCCACGTCATTTGCCTCATTAGGAGTCCCATTTTAAACTGGGGCAGACCTTCTGCAGGGTAAGTTGTCAACACATGTCAATTGCCTTCAAATTGTAGGTGTGCTTTGACTCAGCAAGCCCACTTCAGGAGTACACCCTATAGAAACGATTCTGGGCAGGGACGAGATTTCATCTCAAAGAGTTTTTTCACTGTCCTGCTGTGTGGTCTAGAATAGTATGATATTGGAAATAACCCATATTCTCAACAATAGGGGATTCTTTAAATGAATGGCATACAAGGCTACCTTTCAAAATGTTTCTGCAGGAGATGACTTAACAACATAGAAATATGTTTAAGTTATTTTAGTAAATGAAAAGACAGACTGCAATGTACTACCTGTAATCTTTACCTAATTTGGTCAGGAAAAAGGATATATATACAGAGAGTAATAGAATCAGGATAACATTGACACAAAATGTTAATGATGGAAACAACTTAAGCACCCATCAATGGATGAGTGCGTAAAGAAGATTCCATTTGTGTGTGTGTGTGTGTGTGTGTACAGACATGTTAAAATAGAGAGTAAAATGGTGG
The DNA here is from genome assembly GCF_029378745.1 of Bos indicus. Lineage (NCBI taxonomy): Eukaryota > Metazoa > Chordata > Mammalia > Artiodactyla > Bovidae > Bos > Bos indicus. The sequence goes on from NC_091761.1 coordinate 132,346,930, forward strand.
TTACAGAAAGTGGGGTCGGGGGTGGGGGGCTAGGATAAGTATTGTATAAGTGTACGAACTTGCAACAAGTAGTAAATAAGTCCTAGACAGTACAGTGCATATAGACAACAATGTTGTGTCATAATCACCAAACTTGCCTAGAGACTAGACCTTAATTATTCCAGCCACAAAGAGAAATTGTAATTATGTGATGTGATAGAAATTCTAGTTATTGCTGCACTAACACAAGGTCATGATATATAAATGTATCACATCAATATATTGTACACTTAAATTTACACAATGTTATATGTCAATTTCATTGAAAAAATTAATGGTGATGAATGGATTCACAAATGATTTTAAATTGCTTCTAGTAGTTCAAGTTCTCCAAATCTTCTATGCCAAACATGCAATCAAAAACATTTTTTAAAGATATTGAAAACAGAAATAATAAAACTCCGCATTGCCAGAAAAAAGGAAACACAAAGAGCATGGGTGACCTCCAGCAGAGCGGAAGCTGGGAGGGCGGGGGCGAGCTCAGCGAGCAGGGCCCATCTGATATAAGGGGCTGCTGGCTCACAAGGGACTTCCAGTCGCTGCCTCCACTGCTCTGTGCTGCGGTCATGGGCCTCTCCCTGCTCTGCGCACTGCTGGTCTTTGCTGGTAAGTGGGGACACCACCCACAGCCGGGAAGGCGGGGAGGGAAGCTGGGATGCCCTGTATCTCTTTCCTAAACTGAGCTGCTGTGCTGATCGTCACTGCCCCGGTACCAGTCCCCCACTATTCGGCCCCCTGCAAGGAGTCGTCAGTGGCTCAATCCCCTGGAACAGTGGCTTCAGTCAGAGAGCTATGGGTGGCCAAGCTATGTGGCAGGCAAAGGCGGGAAACTAGAAGTTCAGAAACTGGGCTCCAGCTGAACTGACATCTGTGGTACTTCGGACACAAACTACAGAAATGGATCTGCTCTCCTGTGTCCCTCTGACTAGATAATAGTAATTTCTTACATATGCACACCTCTCCACACTTTTAGGGGACTTTCCTGGTGGCTTAGTCAGTAAAAAATCCGCCTGCAATGCAAGAGACTGAAGTTTGATCCCTGGGTTGGCAAGATCCCCTGGAGAAGAAAATGGCAATCCACTCCAGTATCCTTGCCTGGGAAATCCCATGGACAGCAGAGCCTAGCAAGCTAGAGTCCATGAGGTCGAAAGAGTTGAACACGACTTAGTGATAAACCACTACATTTTTAGAACACTTTCAGCTCCCTTGACCCTGGGGGTTCTGTTGTCCATTGGGAAATGGTGAAGTTTCCACCTGATCTTTAACAGATCAAATGTTGCAAATCTGGTTGCTAGCAAACTGGAGTTTTTACTTGTTGATCCATCTCAGAATATGTGATATGAGAAAGGATTTGCACTTCATTTTTTAATGTGCTTTATGTTGTTTTGGGGACTCCCAAATTCCCTAGAGGAACACATCAGCAGGGTTACAGTGAAAACCATTAGGAAAACTGCAATCAAGCTGCACAAATTTATCTCTCAGATGCAAAGAGGCAATATGGTGTAGAGATGAAATACACAGATGAACCTGCATTCAGATGCTGGCCCATCAGCTTCCGGTGGTATGACCTTGGCCAAGTCCCCCTACCCCTCTATATCCTCATCTGTAAAGTGGGTACAATAACACCTCTTCATTGGGTTGTTAGAAGGAGTCTAATGAAATATACACAAAACCTTAGCAAGTGTAAGTAACAGTTAGCGAGAAGTAACTTCACACAAAGTGCATGCATGAGTTAGTAGTGACATGGCCCCTGCCACTGTCACTAACCCTTGGGAGAAGGGGCTCCATCCTCCTAAGCAACAGCTGAGGATGGAAAAAGCAACCAAGGCAGGAATCACTGTTAAGCTAAGTCAGTGTCCTGAAGCCCTCTTGACCACAATTTGAGCTCCTCGATTCCCAAGGACTGGGTTGACCTCAATGTAAAACTGTAAGAAATAAGACCACTGAAAGCACCCTGAATCAAAGCTGAATTTGTTTGCTAGGCGAGGAACAGCTGCAGAACTCAGGTGTGAATTAGTGTGGCTACTTCTAAGCTGGAATAGAAAGGTCTAAACTTGGGGTGCACAAGGGGATGGAGGCTCAGCAAAAAGGTGAGATTCTGAATTCAGATCCCTGGCTGGCCTATTGGGTGCACATTAACTCTCTTGGCCGTGGGCTGTTTCTGGGGCCTTATCACCAAATCTGGGGTTCCAAGGGGCCTGGGGCCATTCCTCAGCACAGTCAAAATTAGTAAGGTTTCTCTTTAACATCTGTAGAGCTAGAGCCACCATGGCAGACGAGAGTGGCAATGTGGACTTCCACACACTGGGACACGACCCACCTGCGAGTCCCAGACTCTACCAGTCAACATTTAGCTTCAGCCCTGGTGGCTCAGACAGTAAAGCATCTGCCTGAAATGGACCCAGATCCGATCCCGGGGTCGGGAAGATCCCCTGGAGAACAGAATGCTATCCACTCCAGTATTCTTTCCTGGAGCATCCCATGGACAGAGGAGCCTAGCAGGCTACAGTCCATGGGTTGCAAAGAGTCGGGCACCACTGAGTAACTATCACTTTCTTCACAAGGCAAGCACCCTGCTTCTGATGGCACCCCCGGCCCACTGCATGAGTTCATCCCAGCCCCAGCTTTCCGTAGTTTAGGGCTCTCCCCTGCTTATTACTCACTTTATTTGAGAGCTTCATTGTAACACCATTTACCTGAGGGTGGGGGGTGAGCTTCTAAAACTAGGGTCACCCGAAGGGGCCTCCCCAGCCCAGTCTGTCTGAGACTCTGGGCTCCATCTGTGTTCTTGGGTCATCTCCTGAGGTTGCACACAGGTACATTCCAGTCCCTTTCGCATCTCATTTGTTTCTCCCAAATTCTTCCCTGAACTCACTGGATTAACATATTTTATTTCTCCTAACTCAATATAATGCATTCCTCTCTCCCAATAAAATGAATTTCCTTTATGATCAATTCTCACCAGCAGATATTATGACTGAAGTGAAAAATATTCATGAAAAACTGATTTCTAAATCACGCTGCTTCCCAGAAGAGCCATGCATAGTTTTTTCAAGAGGCTTTTTTAAAAAAATGATTTAATTTAATTTAATTTATTTCTGGGAGTGATGGATCTCTGTTGCTGGGTGAGGTTTCTCGCTAGTAGCGGTGTGTGGGCTTCTCAGCAGGGGGCGGGGGGGGTTCTCTTGTTGTGGAAGGAAGGTTCTAGGGGGCGTAGGTTTCAGTAACTGCAGCCCATGGGCTCTGTAGTTGTGGCTCCCAGGCACGACAGCTGTGGCGCACAGGCTTAGCTGCTCCTCGGCACGTGGGCTCTTCCTGGACCAGGGATTGAACCCGTGTCTCCTGCACTGGCAGGCGGATTCTTTACCACTGAGCCACCAGGGAAGCCCCCACACATACTGTTTAATGTGTGGATTCCCTGTGGGCTGTGGTGGGAGTCGGGGGTGGTGGGGGGAGTGTCTTCCTACTACAGAATGTGACCCAGAGACAGAGCAGAACCAGACTGCCCTGGGCTTTAATCCTGCTCCTCTGTTTACCAGCTACCATGACCTGGAACAAGTTACTGAGCCTCAGTGTGTTCATCCCTAAAATGGAGATTAAAAACAGCATTTATGGTTCCAATACTGGCTTCTTAGTTTTCATACATATACCATGATGAGAGGAAACTGAATGGGGAGGTGTATGAAATCTTTTTATATGATCTTGGCAACTTTTCTCTACGTCAAGAATTAACCAAAATAAAAGGATTAAAAAAAAAAAAGAGTCTCTCATGGAAAGGAAGAAGTCAGTAGGTCTCCACATGAAAAGATCCCTGGTAATCAGTTACCAACTGTCATTATATTTCCAATACCATAGTGTTTGTTGTTACTTTATTATCCAAGGTCATTGGTTTGGCCCAGGCAGAGCAGAGGTGCCAGGCCTGCAGCCCCTGGACTCCCCTGAGACTCACGTCCTCTCCTTGTGGCTGGGCTCCTTGGCAGGTGTGGCTCCAGCCGAGGCCGACATACTGGACCTGAACGAGATGGTCAGACAAGTGACGGGGAAGATCCCCATCTTCTTCTATTCATCCTATGGCTGTTACTGCAGAATTGGTGGCCAAGGCCAACCCAGAGATGCCACAGACTGGTAATGCCTCCCAATCGTGCTCTGCCTCTCCCCAGGGACCCTCCCTTTTCCCCTCCTGCTTCTTCTCCATCCATTTATTCATTTGGTGCCATGTGCTGTTGAAGCCTAGCCTGAAGGAGTTTGAGCATTACCTTGCTAGCATGTGAAGCGAGCACAATTGTGCAGTAGTTTGAACATTCTTCGGCATTGCCTTTCCTTGGGATCAGAACGAAACCTGACTTTTTCAGTCCTGTGGCTACTGCTGTTTTCCAAATTTCCCTGCCTTATTGAGTGTAGTACTTTTACAGCATTATCTTTTAGGGTTTGAAAGAGCTCAACTGGAATTCCATCACTTCCAATAGCTTTGTTTCTAGTAAAGCTTCCTAAGGCCTGCTTGACGTCACACAACAGGATGTCCGGCTGTAGGTCAGTGATCACACTATGGTGGTTATCCAGGTTATTAAGTCCTTTTTTGTATAGTTCTTCTGTGTATTCTTGCCACGTCTTCTTAATCTCTTTCACTTCTGTTAGGTCCATACCATTTCTGTCCTTTATTGTGCCCATCTTTGCATGAAATATTCCCATGGTGTCTCCAATTTTGTTGGCAAGATCTCTAGTCCTTCCCATTGTACTGTTTTCCTCTATTTCTTTGCACTGATCACTGAGGAAGGCTTTCTTATCTCTCCTTGCTCTTTCTGGAACTCTGCATTGATTTGGAAATATCTTTCCCTTTGTCTTTTGCCTTTCGCTTCTCTTCTTTTCTCAGCTATTTGTAAGGTATCCTCAGACAACTATTTTAATTTCTTACATATTTTTTTCTTTGGGATGATTTTGGTTACCACCTCCTGTGTAATGTTCCAAACCTCAGTCCATAGCTGTTCTTCAAGACACTCTGTCTATCAGATCTAATCCCTTGAATCTATTAATCACCTCCACTGTACAATCACAAGGGATTTGATTTAGGTCTTACCTGAATGGTCTCATGTTTTTCCCTGCTAGGAACTCTGCTGAGCTCCGATCCAGCCCCAGCCCTTCTGGAGGGTTCCCCAGACTTTCTGAAGTCTGCCTTGCACCCTCAACCCCAAACTAGTTAGAAGAGCCACAAACACTTACCATTGCCGTTGAACATTGTTTTTGAAAAAGTCCCACTTCATTTTGCCATGATCTCATTGGTTTTCACAGCAACCCAGGGATCTGCCAGAGGAGGGATGAGAGCCAGCCAGGCCCGAGGCCAGCACCTTCACCTGCCACATACAGGCTGTATGATCCTGGGCATGTGGCCTGACCTCCCAGAGCCTCAGTTTCCTCATTTGTTCAATGGGGATAATGCTAGTACCTCTATGACAGAGCGGCCAAAAGGATTAAGAGAGAATTCCTAGGTAGAGCAGGTGCCTGGTACACAGGAGGGAATCTTCCTCATAGTTCAGATGGTAAACAATCTTCCTGCAATGCTGGAGACCCGGGTTCGATTCCTGGGTCAGGAAGAGCCCCTGGAGAAGGAAATGGCAACCCACTCCAGTATTCTTGCCTGGAGAATCATATGGACAGAGGAGCCTGGCGGGCTACAGTCCATGGGGTCACAAGAGTTAGACACTCCTTAGAGACTAAACCACCACCTGGTACACAGGAAGCACTCGAGAAGTTTTAGCTAGAAAGAAGACTAGACCCTGCAGGCCTTGACTTCCGAGGTGGACACGCAGTTTCTGCTCTGGGGCAGGGGCAACATGAGACTCAAGTCAGCCAAGGACTCACCTACCGCCTGTCCTCTCCTGCCAGGTGCTGCTATGACCACAACTGCTGCTACGGTTACCTGACACCCCACAACTGTGACTACCTCTACGACCACTACGACTACACCTTTTTCCAGGGGAATGTCCAGTGTTGTGAGTGCCTGGGCCTCAGGGTTGGAGTAGAAGGCTGAGCAAAGGAGTTACCGCACACATTGCTTTCGTATGCTGTGTGACAAAGCACAAGCTGCTCAGCCTCTCTGTTTTTCTCATATATCCAGTTCAATATCTGGGCTGTGAAGGAGAGGCAGCAATAGGGGTAGAAGTACGGAGAGGTCCCATAGGGACTTTGACCCCTTTAGGATCTGGAAGGCTGCCAGACCTCAGATTAGATCCCAGACCCACCACCGACCAGCTGTGTGACCTTGAACACTTTGCTTAACTTCTCTGAACCTCAGGATCCTCCTCTGGAAACTCAGGATAACAGCATTCTGCTCCATAAAGTTAATTCAAAAACTAAAATAGGAGGAGACATAAGGTGCCCTGCAGATGCATGCTTGAATAATCACTCAGGCTACCAAGCTTCAGTTCAGTTCAGTCACTCAGTCATGTCTGACTCTTTGTGACCCCATGAACCGCAGCACACCTGGCCTCGCTGTCCATCACCAACTTCTGGAGTTTACTCAAACTCAAGTCCATTGAGTAGGTGATGCCATCCAACCATCTCATCCTCTGTCATCCCCTTCTCCTCCTGCCTTCAATCTTTCCCAGCATCAGGGTCTTTTCAGTGAGTCAGTTCTACATATCAGGTGGCCACGGTTTGGAGTTTCAGCTTCAGCATCAGTCCTTCCAATGAATATTCAGGACTGATTTCGTTTAGGATGGACTGGTTGGATCTCCTTGCAGTCCAAGTGACTCTCAAGAGTCTTCTCCAACACCACAGTTCAAAAGCATCAAGTCTTCTGTGCTCAGCTTTCTTTATAGTCCAACTCTCACATCCATACATGACCACTGGAAAAACCGTAGCCTTGACTAGATGGACCTTTGTTGGCAAAGTAATGTCTCTGGTTTTCAATATGTTGTCTAGGTTGGTCATAACTTTTATTCCAAGGAGTAAGCATCTTTTAATTTCATGGCTGCAATCACCATCTGCAGTGATTTGGGAGCCCAGAAAAATTAAGTCAGCCACTGTTTCCCCATCTATTTCCCATGAAGTGATGGGACTGGATGCCATGATTTTAGTTTTCTGATAGCTGAGCTTTAAGCCAACTTTTTCACTCTCCTCTTTCACCTTCATCAAGAGGCTCTTTAGTTCTCCTTCACTTTCTGCCATAAGGATGGTACCATCTGCATATCTGAGGTTATTGATAATTCTCCCAGCAATCTTGATTCCAGCTTGTGCTTCCTCCCGCCCAGCGTTTCTCATGATGTACTCTGCATAGAAGTTAAATAAGCAGGGTGACAATATACAGCCTTGACATACTCCTTTTCCTATCTGGAACCAGTCTATTGTTCATGTCCAGTTCTAACTCTTGCTTCCTGACCTGCATATAGGTTTCTCAAGAGGCAGGTCAGGTGGCATGGCATTCCCATCTCTTTCAGAATTTCCACAGTTTATTATGATCCATGCAATCAAAGTCTTTGTCATAGTCAATAAAGCAGAAGTAGATGTTTTTGTGGCATTCTCTTGCTTTTTTGATGATCCAGCAGATGTTGGCAATTTGATCGCTGGTTCCTCTGCCTTTTCGAAAACCAGCTTGAACATCTAGAAGTTCACAGTTCATGTATTGCTGAAGCCTGGCTTGGAGAATTTAGAGCATTACTTTACTAGCATGTGAGATGAGTGCAATTGTGTGGTAGTTTGAGCATTCTTTGGCATTGCCTTTGTTTGAGATTGGAATGAAAAGTGACCTTTTCCAGTCCTGGGGCCACTGCTGTGTTTCCCAAATTTGCTGGTATATTGAGGGAAGCACTTTCACAGCATCATCTTTCAGGATTTGAAATAGCTCAACTCTATTTCCATCACCTCCACTAGCTTTGTTCATAGTGATGCTTCCTAAGGCCCATTTGACTTCACATTCCCGGATGTGTGGCTCTGGGTGAGTGATCACACCATCGTGATTATCTGGGTCGTGAACATCTTTTTTGTACAGTTCTTCTGTGTATTCTTGCCACCTCTTCTTAATATCTTCTGCTTCTGTTAGGTCCCTACCATTTCTGTCCTTTATTGAGCCCATCTTTGCATGAACGGTTCCCTTGGTATCTCTAATTTTCTTGAAGAGGTCTCTAGTCTTTCTCATTCTATTGTTTTCCTCTATTTCTTTGTGTTGATTGCTGAGGAAGGCTTTCTTATCTCTTCTTGCTGTTCTTTGGAACTCTGCATTCAAATGGGTTTATCTTTCCTTTTCTTGCCGGGGTCCAGCCCAGGCTGGATCCAGGGATTCCCTCGGGAGGACGGCGTTGGCGAAAAGGATAGAAGTAGAGAAAGAGATAAGGAAAGAATTTTGCAGTTAAGAAAATAGAGGAGAGAAAAGAGGCTGATATTCCTTGGTTTACACAGAAAGCCAATAAAGGCCCAGCACAGGACTTGCTCTGTTCACGTAGGCTGCAGGCACCCTCTTGAATCGCAGAGGGTGCCCCACCTTAGGCACCTTCTCAAGTGGGTCTTAGAAGCCCAGTCAGGAAAATAAATGCAGAGGGCCCCTGCGCTCCAAGGAATATCAGCCTGAAAAGGAAAAGGAAAGAGAATGAATGACACGGGGAGACCAAGCTTCGGTGAGCAAGGCCCACACTTTATTTTCCAAAGTAGTTTTTATACCTTAAGTTGTGCATAGAGGATAATGGCGGGGGAGGGAGGGGGGATGGTGGGTAGAGTCTTGCAAGGTCAGCAGTCCTTGATCCTTATTGAAGCCAGGCTTTCTTTCTGAAAACTTATTATATGCAAAAGCTTTAGGTGATTTACATCATCTTCTGGCCAGGAGGCCTGTTAACATTTTATGACCCTTTCTTCAGAAAACTTATTTTTCTCTAAAGGTGATTATTCTAAAGTCAGGTGCCACCCTCTGAAAGCATTAGATAAAGTTGCATTCCTATAGGGCAAAAGTGTGGTGGGCTATAACAAGAAAAGAATTAACTCAAGGGTCCAAGGTTACAAACATTAAAACTACTACTTACATTTCTATACACCAACTATATTAATCAATACACTCCCAGGGACACAGTAGGTAAGGGATAGGGAAACTTGGCAGCAAGCATTAGCTCAACAAAGAAATCCTCTACTAGTTTTATTCTAACAATCTTAACTCTCTGAGAAGCTCTGCATTGTTAGAATATCTTAAGCTTCCCGTGCCTCTCGTGGTTGGGAGGCTGTGAATAATCACATGTGTAGCTGCAGGAGTCCGAACAAACCTGTCAGGCAAGCTAGAAAGTCATCAGAGGGGTCTGAATTGAAACACTCCTATTATGCCCAGGAGAATTATTAACTAGAGTTCTAAGTTAATTTTCCTCAGAGAAAGGTGGTTGGGGATAGCCCCCCATTAATGTCAGAAGAATTGGTGAAGGTCGTGAAATAGTAAAACAGACAGATTCTGGTTTGGGGGTAGACGCTCAGGCAGATGGTAGGGGGGGTCGGGGTTGGCCTCGAGCTCTGACTCGCTTTGCCCATCAAAGCTCTCCCGCATGACTTTATCATGGGTGGGGACTCCCGTGCTGGCTCCTGGCATTTTCTCCTTTGCTTTTTGCTTCCCTTCTTTTCATAGCTATTTGTAAGGCCTCCTCAGACAGCCATTTTGCTTTTTTTTGCATTTCTTTTTCTTGGGAATGGGTCTTGATTCCTGCCTCCTGTACAGTGTCACGAATCTCCATCCATAGTTCATCAGGCACTTTGTCTATCAGATCTAGTCCCTTAAATCTATTTCTCACTTCCACTGTACAGCCATAAGGGATTTGATTAAGGTCATACCTGAATGGTCTAGTGGTTTTCTCCACTTTCTTCAATTTCAGTCTGAATTTGTCAATAAGGAGTTCATGATCTGAGCCACGGTCAGCTCCCAGTCTTGTTTTTGCTGACTGTATAGAGCTTCTCCATCTTTGGCTGCAAAGAATATAATCAATCTGATTTCAGTGTTGACCATCTGGTGATGTCCATGTGTAAAGTCTTCTCTTGTGTTGTTGGAAGAGGGTTTTGCTGTGACCAGTGTGTTTTCTTGGCAGAACTCTATTAGCCTTTGCCCTGCTTCATTCTGTACTCCAAGGCCAAATTTGCCTGTTACTCCAGGTGTTTCTTGACTTCCTACTTTTGCGTTCCAATCCCTTTAATGAAAATGACACCTTTTTTCAGTGTTAGTTCTAGAAGGTCTTATAGGTCTTCATAGAACCGTTCAACTTCAGCTTCTTCATTTTTACTGGTTGGGGCATAGACTTGGATTACCATGATATTGAATGGTTTCCCTTAGAAACGAAGAGAGATCATTCTGTCATTTTTGAGATTGCATCCAAGTACTGCATTTCAGACTCTTTTGTTGACCATGATGGCTACTCCATTTCTTCTAAGGATTCCTGCCCACAGTAGTAGACATAATTGTCATCTGAGTTAAATTCACCCATTCCAGTCCATTTTAGTTCACTAATTCCTAGAATGTCGACACTCACTCTTGCCATCTCCTGTTTGACCACTTCCAATTTGCCTTGATTCATGGACCTAACATTCCAGGTTCCTATGCAATATTACTCTTTACAGCATCAAATCTTGCTTCTATCACCAGTCCCATCCACAAATGGGTGTTGTTTTTGCTTTGGCTCCATCCCTTCATTCTTTCTGGAGTTATTTCTCCATTGATCTCCAGTAGCATATTGGGCACCTACTGACCTGGGGAGTTCATCTTTCAGTGTCCTATCTTTTTGCCTTTTCATACTGTTCATGAGGTTCTCAAGGCAAGAATACTGAAGTGGTTTTCCATTTCCTTCTCCAGGGACCACATTCTATCAGACCTCTCCACCGTGACCTGTCCATCTTGGGTGGCCCCACACGGCATGGCTTAGTTTCATTGAGTTACTGAGGTTACTGCTCATTTTTTCATCTTCCCGGGCTCTTAGAGTAGCCCAGAGAGAAGGCAGCACCACTCTGGTGATCATTTTCTTGTTGTTGTTGGTCACTAAGTCACATCTTACTCTTCGCAACCCCATGAAGTGTGACCAGCCCATCTCCTCTGTCCATGGGAATTGCCAGGCAAAAATACTGGAGTGTGTTGCCATTTCCTTCCTCAGAGGATTTTCCTGACCCAGTACTTGAACCCATGTGTCCTGCTTGGCAGGCAAATTCTGAGCCACCTGAGAAGCCCTGATCTCCATTTTACTGACAAGAAAACTGAAACTAGAGTGCACTGTTTGCTCAGGGTCACACAGCTACAAATGAGAAAGCCTGAGCTGTAACCCAGGTCACCAAGCTGCAGGGTCCACGCACGGAGAAAGGCAGCAAGTCCCGGGGCTGGAAGCTGAATGGGATCACCAGCTGTCCCTGTCAACTGAGAACTTAGTGGCAACAACTGAAATGGCCAACATTTATTGACCACTTACTATGTGCTAAAGGCTTTGCCTTCTTATTTTAATCTGAATATATGTGTGTGTGTGTGTATACATATTCTTTTTCAGATTCTTATCCCTTATAGATTATTACAAAATACTGAGCAGAGGTCCCCACGCTAAGCAGTAGGTCCGGCTCTCTTATCCCCATTTGACAGATGGTGAAACTGAAGCACCATGGTCCGTCTTTCCTCAAGGTCTTGGCACATGATGTTCCTTCTGCTAGGAACAATCCGTCTCCTCCACCCTGGCTTTCCAGAGTAGGAGCAACAGCTCACTCTTCTGATCTCAGCTCAAATGGCTTTTGACACTCAGTCAGTCCCATCAGTCACCAGCTCAGAGCCCCTGCCTTGTTCCTTACTTCCGGGTAAGCACAGTTGCACTCACTTCTGTGAAGGGCAGGGAGGCCTGGCATGCTGCCATCCGTGGGGTCACAAAGAGTCAGACAGGACTGAGCCACTGAACAACAACGACCACACGCTTCTCTGACATTTGCCCACCCCCGCCCCGCCCCAGGGGAGTGTGAACTCAGGTGTCCATTCTGTTCTCCTCTCCCTCCTAAGACTCCCGAAGGACAGGTGCTCAGTTGCTTACTGAACGGATGAATGAACGAAGGACCAATGGCACAAAGGGAGGTCACACCCCATGCCCAAGGTCACAGAGCCAGAGTCCAAGGACCCGGGAAGGGCACCAAAGGGTGGACGAGGGCTGAGCTGCCTTCAGCAGCTCCCCTCCAGGGGCGACGACCCACCCTACCACGGGAAGGGGCAGACCGCTTAAGTGCCCTCCTTCACTCCCTCGCAGCCACCAAGGGGAGCTGGTGTGAGCAGCAGCTGTGCGCCTGTGACAAGACGTTGGCCTTCTGCCTGCAGCGGAACCTGAACACCTACAAGAATCACCTGCGTCGTCTGTCCAGATGCGAGGGCGAGACTCTAGCCTGTCCCCCTTCATCTTGAGCTCTGGGGAAGGCCCCCCAGGACCACTGGCCACAGCCCCGACCTCTGCCTGGAGCCTTTAAAGCACTCCTGGAAGAGGAAGGGGCTTGGCCTCGCCCCTAGCTACCACTTGCCTCTTGGACCTTCTGAATCTCCCAGGCTGTCTGTTCCGAGGGTGGATTGAGATCTTAGGAAAAACCAAGGCCAGGGAGCCGACAGGAGGTGTGTGTGTTTGGGGCAAAGCGGTGGGTACTGGGGGAAGGGTCTAGGGGCGGGGCAAGCTGGTTCTCCCTTCATGACCACTCACCAGGCCCCTCCAGGTTCCCCCTGCCCCTAAAACACCATCCAAGCAGCTGCCAGAGTGGCCTCTGTAAAGGGTGATATGGATCTTTCTGTCCATGGGACTCTGCTTCTTCAAACCCCAAGGCCCCGAGTCCTGCTTCCCACTCCATCCCACCCCTCCAGTCATCACAGGACACATGTGTACTTATGGCTGATTCATGCTGATGTGTGGCAGAAACCAACACAATATTATAAAACAATTATCCTCCAATTATAAAGAAATTAAAAAAAAAAAAACCCACAACCCCAAGGCTCTGCACATCCAGGACGGGGCAGCGGGCTGCAGGCAGGGTGTCTGGGATCCGTTACTACCTGGCACTGTGTCCCTCTCCCTTGGAGCCTTGGGGACCCTTGCAGACTTGGCTAATGCTTGTCTTGGACTCTGGTGCCCAAAGCAGTACCCCGAACCCAGAGGGATTCAGTAAATACTTTTTGAGGCAAGGACTAGACCAAGCTCCCTGGACTCCAGGTCTGCAGGCCATGGGACTTCCGGGCACTCTTTCCTCTCTGACTGCCAGGCATTTGCTCAACCTGGACTTCTGCAGCGATGCTCCGCTGGCCTGCTGTCCCCCAGGTAGCTAAGCCCACCCGAGGCTCCTCGGGGTCCAAGGACCCCTTCTTACAGAAGTCTTGTCCGGCCGATTCCTCTCCAGTTCCAAGGGCTCAGTCCCACCCTCAAGTTCCCACAGCACTTAACGGGTCTTCACCTTGCCGAGCTCCCGCTTGAGTGGTGTGTGATTGTCTGGGCCGCTCTGAGCAGACTGGAGCTCCGGGAGGGTGGAGTTCGCTTCACTCTCATCTCTGCTTCCTCTGCTCCCCCAGGTGATAGGTGTGCAGTCAATGCTTTGGAATCAAAGAGCCCCCAGAGAAGAGATGGAGGTGGGGGCAGGTGGTGTTCAGGCCCCACCCAGATCCCCTCTTGGCCCAGGTCCCCAACCCAGGGGTCAGCTGCCAAGTGCGCACTTCGGCCTCCTTCTCTTGAGGATTGCCCCCAGGCTGCTGGGTGCCACCCTACCCATCACCCACCTCTCCTCGCCCACCTCTAACCAGTGAATTGGGAGAATGACACTGTGGAGGGCATAACTGCCCTCTCCCCGCCTGATGCAAGGCCATCTGGGTCGTACACTGCGTGCCCCAGGGCTCCTCCTGGGCTCAGCCTAGATGTCTGGATCTGTGCCCTGGCCTGCCCTGTTTTCCTCTTTCTCCTACAGGTTTCTCCTCAATAAATCATTCCCTTGCCCAAGAATTCTCATCCCAGGCTTGGCAGTTAGGGAATCTGCCTTCATTGGATGAATGGATAGATGGTGAATATATTCTTACAAGAAGTCCCACCTGTCATTCATAAAGGATTAGCTACATGGCCGGGGCACCTGGACCACCCACACCATCTGGGCTGTGACACACTTCGGTGAAAGAGCTGACCGAGTGGTTTTCCTTCTGCGTGAACCTCAGAGGCTCATGCCAGAGAGCATAGTAGAGGCTAAGAACTATGGGTGCCAGGTTCAGATTCCAAGGTCTTTATTGGCAGTCCAGTGGCTAGAACTCTGCACCTTTACTGCCAAGGGCCCAGGTTCGATCCCTGTTTGGGGAACTAAGATCCCAAAAGCTGTGCAGTTCAGTCCAGTTGATTTGCTCAGTTGTGTCCGACTCTTTGCGACCCCATGGATGGCAGCATGCCAGGCTTCCCTGTCCATCACCAACTCCAAGAGCTTACTCAAACTCATGTCCATTGAGTCAGTGATGCCATCCAACCATCTCATCTTCTGTCATCCCTTTTTTCCCCAACCTTCAATCTTTCCCAGCATCAGGGTCTTTTCCAACGAGTCAGCTCTTCACATGAGATGGCCAAATTATTGGAGTTTCAGCTTGAACATCAGTCATTCTAAGAATATTCAGCATTGATTTCCTTTAGGATGGACTGGTTGGATTTACTTGCAGTTCAAGGGACTCTCAAGAGTCTACTCCAACACCACAGTTCAAAAGCATCAGTTCTTCGGCACTCAGCTTTCTTTACAGTCCAACTCTCATATCCATACATGAGTACTGGAAAAACCATAGCCTTGATGAAATGGACCTTTGTTGGCAAAGTAATGTCTCTGCTTTTTAATATGCTGTCTAGGTTAGTCATAACGGAAGTGCAGCCAAAAGAAAAAAATGTCATTATACTACTGATCAGCCTTATGAGCTTATATGAAAAAGCTAGATTTCCTTGTGTGTGAAGTTATATGGAAATAAGAAAATAAGTTGAGGCCACTGTACTAAATAAGGTTAATGCATGTTAAGCTCTTAGCACAATGCCTGACACATAGTAATTTCTCTTTTGAAATTAACTGGTACTTGTTGTTGAGTCACTAAGTCCTGTCTGACTGTTTGTGACCCCTTGGACTGCAGCCCACCAGGCTCCTCTGTCCATGGAGTTTCCCAGGCAAGCATACTGGAGTCAGTTACCATTTCTTTTCTCCAGGGGAATGTCCCAACCCAGGGATGTAACCCGGGTCTCCTGCACTGGCAGGCAGATTCTTTGCCGCTAAGGCACCTGGGTGGTGGTCTTATACAGAGACCAAACCTGAAACCTGAAACTCCCTCTTTCCACCCACTTCTTCTCTCCTTTCTGCATGGAACCTGTATATGTTAGATTGTGACACATGAGGTCTATTCAAGACACATTGTCAAGAGCTGGTACCTTCACTGACTCATCAGAGCTCGCAAACTCTGTGGCCTTGTGACAGTACCAGTGTTGGCAGATAAGGACGTTATTATCCCCATTTTACAATGGAGCCCCCTGAGGCTGAGAATGGGAACAGGAACCTCCAGAGAGCCCTCAACCAACAGAACCCAGAGTCAGGATGCTACTTCCACTGCAATTCTTCCTGCTCTGCTCCCTGGCACCCCCTCCCATTCACGCCAGTCAGGAAGCTTTCCAGCCCCAAACTGTGACTCAGTGAGTTTCAGCAACGAGTGACAAGATGTCTAGGAGGAAGGTGGCCCTTTAGTGACTTGATGATGTCATCAGCTCTGGTTTCTTTCCTGGCCATCCTCCCTGGGCTGTCTTTGCCCTCTGGGCGGCTTGCCTCCTACCTCTAAGATAGCAGCTGTTGTCCAGACCTTAAGCCAGACCTCCAGCAGAGAAGACGCTGTCTGTTCCTTGTCTCTTTAATATGCCCTACCACAACCACCATCCAGCAGACCTCCTGCTCAAGACCTAAACCATGGTGGCCCCAGACGATGGGATTACCCTGATTGCTTTAGATTCCTCAGGATTTATTTACCCCTGAGAAGGGACATACTACTGGAGATCAGTGGAGAAATAACTCCAGAAAGAATGAAGGGATGGAGTCAAAGCAAAAAGAATACCCAGTTGTGGATGTGACTGGTGATAGAAGCAAGGTCTGATGCTATAAAGAGCAATATTGCATAGGAACCTAGAATGTCAGATCCATGAATCAAGGCAAACTGGAAGTGGTCAAAAAAGAGATAGTAGAGTGAATGTCGACATTCTAGGAATTAGCGAACTAAAATGGACTGGAATGGGTGAATTTAACTTAGATGACCATTATATCTACTACTGCGGGCAGGAATCCCTCAGAAGAAATGGAGTAGCCATAATGGTCAACAAAAGAGTCTGAAATGCAGTACTTGGATGCAATCTCAAAAATGACAGAATGATCTCTGTTTGTTTCCAAGGCAAACCATTCAATATCACAGTAATCCAAGTCTATGCCCCAAACAGTAACGCATAAGAAGCTGAAGTTGAACGGTTCTATGAAGACATACAAGATCTTTTAGAATTAACCCAAAAAAGATGTCCTTTTCATTATAAGGGACTGGAATGCAAAAGTAGGAAGTCAAGAAACACCTGGAGTAACAGGCAAATTTGGCCTTGGAATACGGAATGAAGCAGGGTAAAGACTAATAGAGTTTTGCCAAGAAAATGCACTGGTCATAACAAACGCCCTCTTCCAACAACACAAGAGAAGACTCTACACATGGACATCACCAGATGGTCAACACTGAAATCAGATTGATTATATTCTTTGCAGCCAAAGATGGAGAAGCTCTATACAGTCAGCAAAACAAGACCAGGAGCTGACTGTGGCTCAGATCATGAACTCCTTATTGCCAAATTCATACTGAAATTGAAGAAAGTGGAGAAAACCACTAGACCATTCAGGTATGACCTAAATCAAATCCCTTATGATTATACAGTGGAAGTGAGAAATAGATTTAAGGGCCTAGATCTGATAGATAGAGTCCTGATGAACTATGGAATGAGGTTCGTGACATTGTATAGGAGACAGGGATCAAGACCATCCCCATGGAAAAGAAATGCAAAAAAGCAAAATGGCTGTCTGGGGAGGCCTTACAAATAGCTGTGAAAAGAAGAGAAGCGAAAAGCAAAGGAGAAAAGGAAAGATATAAGCATCTGAATGCAGAGTTCCAAAGAATAGCAAGAAGAGATAAGAAAGCCTTCTTCAGCAATCAATGCAAAGAAACAGAGGAAAACAACAGAATGGGAAAGACTAGAGATTTCTTCAAATAAATTAGAGATACCAAGGGAAAATTTTATGCAAAGATGGGCTTGATAGAGGACAGAAATGGTATGGACCTAACAGAAGCAGAAGATATTAAGAAGAGGTGGCAAGAATACACAGAAGAACTGTACAAAAAAGATCTTCACGACCCAGATAATCACGATGGTGTGATCACTCACCTAGAGCCAGACATCCTGGAATGTGAAGTCAAGTGGGTCTTAGAAAGCATCACTATGAACAAAGCTAGTGGAGGTGATGGAATTCCAGTTGAGCTATTTCAAATCCTGAAAGATGATGCTGTGAAAGTGCTGCACTCAATATGCCAGCAAATTTGGAAAACTCAGCAGTGGCCACAGGACTGGAAAAAGTCAGTTTTCATTCCAATCCCAAAGAAAGGCAATGCCAAAGAATGCTCAAACTACCACACAATTGCACTCATCTCACATGCTAGTAAAGTAATGCTCAAAATTCTCCAAGCCAGGCTTCAGCAATATGTGAACCGTGAACGTCCAGATGTTCAAGCTGGTTTTAGAAAAGGCAGAGGAACCAGAGATCAAATTGCCAACATCCGCTGGATCATCAAAAAAGCAAGAGAATGCCACAAAAACATCTATTTCTGCTTTATTGACTATGTCAAAGCCTTTGACTGTGGATCACAAGAAACCGTGGAAAATTCTGAAAGAGATGGGAATACCAGACCACCTGACCTGCTTCTTGAGAAACCTATATGCTGTTGGGGGCCAGAATGAGGTACTCCGCCCATGACAAAGGTCATGAGGAAGGAGGCTCGACATACGCAAAGGCGGGATCGAGCCTCAGGAGTCCCCCTGGAACTCCTCGAGCTTCTACCCCCATAACCAGAGCCTGCCTACTTTACTACTTTGTGCTCTCACCTACATCTCTGACTTTACGGGGGGCTGTCCCCCACCACCTCTTTCGGAGAAGGAGTTAACGTAGAGCTCCAGTTAATAATAATTCCTGGGCGTGATAAGAGTGTTTTAACCTACAAACTCCTCTGAAGGTTCTCTAGCCTGCCTGACAGGCTCGTCCGGCCACATGTGATTGCTCACAGCCTCCCAACTGTGAGAGGCACGAGATGCTTTAAACCCTCTAAAAACAGGTTCTTTAGAGAAGTTAGAAAACTATAAGTATAAGTATAGTAGGCTGATTAGAAATTGTGTTGGTGAAGGGTTTTTCATTTGTTGAGCCAATGTTTGTTGCTAAGTCTCCACATCCCCTGCCCTTACACACATTAATGAATATGTAGAAGAAATAAGTATTAACCTTTGATATTAATCACGTTAGACCTTAGGCTAAGTAAATTCTTTCCTTAACTAAAACCCACTACACCGTCACCCTATAGGAATGTAACTTTATTTGGGTGGTGTCTGTTTTAAGAATAATCGCCCCTGGAGAAATAAGTGTCCTGGTTGACTGACTGTTGTCACAAGGAGAGGGTCATAAATTGTCAGCAGGACCCCCTGGCCAGAAGATGATGTGACACCCCTAAGACCTCTGTATACATTTGTATGAAGCACCTGACTTTGATAAAAGTCAGGACTGCTGACCCCGTGTGACTTTTGCATAACATCTCAGTGTATAAAAGTAGACCATGGAAAATAAAGAATTGGGATCAGTTTCTCGAAATACTGGTCTCCCCATGTCGCTCTCTCTCTCACTCTGGTTGAGTCTCCATCTGGAGCGCGGAACCCGCCATGCTTACTAATTATGCCTGGGCTTCTAAGATCCGACCGGGGAGGCCTTAGTGTCTCCTCTCCCTCGGGAGAACAGAAGGACGCCTGCGGCCTACGTAAGTGGTGCAAACTTCTTGTCTTGAAGTTTTATTGGTCTCCCGCGTAAACCAAGCTACTCAGCCTCTTTTCTCCACTGAATTTTCCTACTGAGCTATCCTCATCCTATTACTCTGTATATCTTTGATAAAATATTTAAATAAATAGGTCGCTGACACCGTCCCCGCTTCGAATACCCTGGATCAGCCGGGGCAGGACCCCGGCAATATGCAGGTCAGGAAGCAACAGTTAGAACTGAACATGGGACAACAGACTGGTTCCAAATAGGCAAAGGAGTACGTCAAGGCTGTATATTGTCACCCTGCTTATTTAACTTCTATGCAGAATACATCATGAGAAATGCTGGACTGGAAGAAGCACAAGCTGGAATCAAGATTGCTGGGAGAAATATCAATAGTCTCAAATATGCAGATGACACCACCCTTATGGCAGAAAGTGAAGAGGAACTAAAAAGCCTCTTGATGAAAGTGAAAGTGGAGAGTGAAAAAGTTGGCTTAAAGCTCAACATTCAGAAAACCAAGATCATGACATCTGGTCCCATCACTTCATGGGAAATAGATGGGGAAACAGTGGAAACAGTGTCAGACTTTATTTTTCTGGGCTCCAAAATCACTGCAGATGGTGACTGCAGCCATGAAATTAAAAGACGCTTACTCCTTGGAAGGAAAGTTATGACCAACCTAGATAGCATATTGAAAAGCAGAGACATTACTTTGCCAACAAAGGTTCATCTAGTCCAGGCTATGATTTTTCCAGTGGTCATGTGTGGATGTGAGAGTTAGACTGTGAAGAAAGCTGAGTGCCGAAGAATTGATGCTTTTGAACTGTGGTGTTGGAGAAGACTCTTGAGAGTCCCTTGGACTGCAAGGAGACCCAACCAGTCCATTCTGAAGTAGAACAGCCCTGGGATTTTTTTGGAAGGACTGATGCTAAAGCTGAAATTCCAGTACTTTGGCCACCTCATGCGAAGAGTTGTCTCATTGGAAAAGACTCTGATGCTGGGAGGGATTGGGGGCAGGAGGAGAAGGGGACGACAGAGGATGAGATGGCTGGATGACATCACTGACTCGATGGACGTGAGTCTGAGTGAACTCGGGAGCTGGTGATGGACAGGGAGGCCTGGCGTGCTGCGATTCATGGGGTGGCAAAGAGTCGGACACGACTGAGCGACTGAACTGAACTGAGAAGGGATAGGGTCAATGTCCCTGTGGGAGTTGCCAGAACCAAGGCTGTTGGGGTTGTTCATAGGATGGTGTTGGGTGGGCTAGTTTAGGGCTGGGTCGGAAGGAGGACTCTACCTGGAGCACCCTCTGTGAGCCAAGCACCTAGTCTTGGTGCCTGGTGATCACAGAGTAGGTTATCAATAGATTGTTGAATGAATGAACACATGGATGAATGAATGAATCCCAGGTTGGTAATGACATAGGACTTTGGAACAAGTCTTGGGATGCGTAGGTGGGATCTCAGGAAAGCCAGGACTGAGTACCCAAAGTAAGAGGAGAACTTCCTGCTCGATGAGTTCTCATTCTTGGTCCGTTTCCAGCCACCGGAGTTGGATAAAAGGCTCAAAGAAAGGAGAGATTCATGGGCAGCTTCTGTCCTCCACCCCCAGGATGAAGGAGGTGGATGGAAGGACACTTCCAGTGCTTCCTCTTTCCTCCAGGCTCAGGCTTGGAAACAGCAGAGGTGGAGCGGGGTGGACAATGAACACCTGGGGTGCCCACCGCCCACTGCTCTTACCTCCCCCAGAACACTGGAGTTATCACCTGCGTTTTCCAGCTGCAGAAACTGAAACTTGACACTGAGTCACTTGCTGATAAGTGGCAGCGCTGGGACTCGAACCCAGGCTCCAGGGCCATGTCTCACCCTACTTCCCACACTTTTTACTGGAACAGTTGTTGACTCAGCCCTGGTACCTCGGGGTGGGGTGTGGGGGGGTGGACAGCTACACCCAGAGATGAGGAAGGAAGGGTGGGGTACAGCAAGACAGGATCCTGGGGGAAGGTATAGTGAGTAATAATCACACTGACAATAAGAGTTGTGCTCAGCTTGAGCCCCCACATTGGGAGCACTTTATCCTGCACAAATCTCCTTCCCACCGTTGGCTGATCCAGTCCTCACCTGGATCAATCCGCATCTGGATGTAGCACTCTACTTCCGTGGGGTGGGCGCCTGGCCCAGGGCAGTGACGGGCGGGTGACTTCCCCATGTCTCGGCCTGTTTTTCTAGCTGGGTCTTGCTCCTTCTTTTTCATTGGGATGTGCAGGTGGGGCTGGGGCCCCTGTCCCCGCCCCTCCCCCTTGAGAGGGGAGGTGTAGTGTTCACACTTGGGGTCCTTGACGTCCTTGCTGAAGTCAGCCTGAGAGCCGACCAGACCCCAGGCCAGCTGGACCATCCAGAGTCAGGAAGTCCTTGGGGCTTCTCCTGGCCGGCCCTTCCTTGAGCTCTTTGCAAAAGTGGCCCCTTCTCTCATCTGGAGCTCAGCTGACAGTCACTGCCTCAGAGAAAACACCCCTGCTCTCCCAACCTAAAGCCTCCACCTCCCTACCCTGGCTTACTCCCTGTCTCCTGCCTTATTTTCATTCTCTGCTTCACACTCTCTGACAGTTTTCCTCGTTACTTACTCATTCATCCACTAGTCTGCATTACCCCAGAGCTTCACGAGCATATAAACACTACAAACTCAGGGAGGGACCACAACTTCCCCAGCAACCAGAACCATGCCAGGGGATGGGAAATATCTGTTGAATGAATGAGGAGTGAGAGGGAAGCTCACCTTCTTTCTCTAAACTGGGCTACTTCCCAGCTGTGTGATCTCGGACCAGGGGTTTTACTTCTCTGATCCTCAATTTGTGATCAGTCAGATCGGGGTGACAACACCTACCTCTTAAGACTGTTCATGATTTCTATGAAAAGAAATTTTTTTAAAACCAAACTTTCATCTCTTTCCTGATGAATAGCATGTCTGGTTGGTGAGAAGGCTGAGACAGAGTGAAAGGGGTGGGGTGTCCAGATTTCTAGGGTCCCCAGAAAATAGGGCAGGCCTCCTTGGTAGCTCAGATGGTAAAGAATCTGCCTGCAGTGCAGGAAACCAGGGTTCAATCCCTGCTTTGGGAAGATCCCCTGGCGAAGGGAATGGTTACCCACTCCAGTATTCTTGCCTGGAGAATCCCATGGACAGAGGAGCCTGGCGGGCTACAGCGCATGGGGTCACAAAGAGTCAGACGTGACTGAGTGATTAACGCTTTCAGAGAGGAGGCATGTTTATCACCTCCCTGCTCCCTCCCTCAGACTATCAGAAATCAGCTGTCCATCCTCTGCCAAGAACACTCCATTATTCCCAAGAGGCCATGGACGTGCAGTCAAAGGTCATTCTCCAGGTGGGTGGCTTTGCAGCCCTCCCAGAGGCTGGGCTGGGCTGGGGCCAGCAGAAGCTGAGGCTGTCCCTGCCCCTCGAGATGCAGCCACCGCTGCTCCTGGCTCTGCTGATGGCAGAGTGCCCCTCCCAGCCCCCAAACATCCCAGGTCTGGGAACCACAGAGCAGAAGAAAATATCAGTTGTAGTATCCTCTGGCTTCCCAAAAGGGAGATGAGAAAAAGCTGTTTTCTGGATTTCCTTGTGCTAAGAACTGTATGTACATTTTCTCCTTTATACCTGATTACACATGGCCCTGCCAGGTGGTTCTTTTGACCTTATTGTATAGAGGAGGAAACAGACTCGGATAAGTTAAATAATTCGCCTGAGGCAAGTCACTCAGCAGGAAGTGGCAGAGGCTGGGTGTGGGAAGTAAAGCCACTCTGACGCCACCTTTTGCAGCCCAGATGGCACATTCCTTAAGGCAGTATGGTTCTAAGGCATTATGATGAACAAGAATCCCTGGGGGGGGCAGAAGTGAGGTTTGCTTAAAATGCTGGTTCCTCGGCCCCATGCTCAGAGGGTCTGATTTTGTAGGTGTGGGGCGGGGCCCAGGAACCTGCATTTTTTAAAACAAGTGCTTCTGGAGATTCTGATCATGTGCCAAGAACCCCCTCCACCTCTCCTCTGCCAGTGGTCCCCTGTCCCTCCTACATTCCCTGTGCCTCACACCCCGAGCAGGCAGCGTCTATCCCAAGGCCAACCCCAGGGCTGACCAGCTCACTGATACCAAGGGTGTTCCTCCTGTGCTCGCACAGCTGGCTGGTCTATAAAATGGGAGACTCGCATTCCAGCTCCAACTCCATCTAAGCCCTGTTCTATGGGCCTCCACTGCCCCAGCCGTCAGACAGGAGTGGGTGGGATTACACTTCCCAAACCCCAGCCTTTCACACATCCCCTTTCCAATGTTTGGTTTAATATTCCACTTTTACTCTATTTTTTTCAGGTTTTGGGCCACACCATGTGGCTTGTGGGATCTTAGTCCCCTGACCAGGGATTGAAGCCAGGCCCTCAGCAGTCAAAGTGTGGAGTCCTAACCACTGGGGCAGCAGGGAACTCCCTACTGTACTTTTTGTTGTAAAAAAAAAAAAAAAAGCTTTAAAAAAAATCTAAATAAATTTATTCAAGAAGGAAACTGACATCACTTAGGCAAATGGAAAGGAGCATCTTGTGCCATAAACAGAAGGTGACCATAAAAATAAAGGCAGTGGGGCTTCCCTAGTTGTCTAGTAGTTATGGATCTGCCTTGAGATGCAAAGGACACAGGCTCAGTCCCTGGTCGGGGAAGACCTCACATGCCACAGAGCAGCAACAAAGCCCAAGCGCCTCAACCACTGAGCCTGTGCTCTGGACCCCAAGGGCAGCAACTACTGAAGCCCACATGCCTGGAGGCTGCACACCGCAACAAGAGAAGCCACCCCAGTGAGAAGCTCTCACACCACAGCTGGAGAGCAGCCCCTGCTTGCCACAACTAGAGAAGCCTGTGTGCAGCAAAAAAGAGCCGGTGCAGCCAAAAATAAATACATGAGTATATATATATTAAAAAAAAATACGCTGGAAACTCTTGTTAGAGAAGAGGCATAATCAATAGCTGTTGAGCAAAACAGCAAGACTTTAAAGGAGGCTGAAAACACCCGGGCTCTAAGCTGACACGGCCTCGGCTTTGATGTTATCTGAAGGATTGGGAAGGAACCGAAAGGGAATGACTCAGGCACCCTGTGAGCCAGTGCTATTCACCCTCTTCTCCAGGAAGCCCCATGCCTGAGGAAATGCCAGGCCAGGTGATGCTGTAGAAGGTCCTGGAAACGAAGGGTGAGGAACATGGGTCTGCTCCTGAAAAACCCAAACACTGCAAGAAAAGAAAGCAGTGAAGAGGTACTGGGCTAGGGGCCAGGAGACTCCAACGTGAAGGCTGCTTCTGTCACTTCCCTGCTCCGTGGCCTTGAAAGGGATCAGAATACTCCATCCCAAAATATGCCACTTTGGCATGAGTTATTTTGAGCTAAAGGCAATTGAGACTTGACAGATGCATGAAGAGTTCTTTGCCCTCCCTTTATCTGCCTAAAAGTAGGACATAAATTTCCCTTTGAGGAATGTGTCCTTCACCCATCGTCCTTGTACTACGGAGAGAAAAGCAACTCTTATCATTAAAGATGGGGCGTCAGCACTGGAATGAATCTGCATAAGCACACTTCACTAAAATAGCTCTTATCTTCCATTAGTTCCCTCATATATTTCCTAGTCATTTTGCCATAATTTACTGTCCCTCGAAATCTAAACCTTCTTTTCGTTGCAAAAAAGATAGATGTACCCTTGAGTCTAACCACTTCTCTTGAGCCTCACATCTTTTCTGCGAACTTCCGTGCATGTAAATACTAGTAAATAGCTTGTGCCTTTTCTCCTATTAATCTGTCTTTCTTGGTTTTAATTTGTAGTCTCCCATAGCACACCTGCACCCACACCAACCGTAGGGCTTCCCAGGTGGCTCTAGTGGTAAAGAACATACCTGCCAAAGCAGGAGACATTGGGAAATCATTTTAGTGAGCTCTGACTCTTGCACTCTTAGGTAGTTAGAATAGGGTAAAGGAGTCCAGGATGGCAGCGGATAAAAGACAAAGAAGGGGAAAGCCCTTGAAAATAGAACAAAGGAAGGTCCGAGGATCGGAGTGAAGACCTCAGGTGGAGCACACAGCCCTCCTGGCTAGCCCAGTTTACATAGGGCAGGCTCGGGGGGAGGAGAAAAAACACAGAAAAAGAGGAGCCAACATTGAGCCTGGGGCTTCTCTTCGTGTCTTTTGGGTCGGTCCGCTCTCACGCCGCAAGGGTGTATTTTCCTTTGCTTGCCAAATAAAACTGAGCTGTAACACTGGTCCGTCCATTGCTTCAAATTTTTGTTGTGACCAAGGAAATTACAGGAGGCTGTAACACTGGCCCGTCCGTCGCTTCAAATTTTTGCTGCAGTGAGACAGAACCAAGGAAATTACACCCTCCCCTGACATATATGGTACCGTGACTCGGATTTAACCTGGCTGAAACAATCTCGGCTCGGCCCCCACAAGGCAAAAGCCAAACACAGCAGAAGCCCAGCTTGGCGAAAGCGCCCGTGGGGGAAGCTGAACGTGGAGAAAAACCAGTACAGGGGAAGTGACAAGAAGCCCAGCCTGCTGGGAACTGGGCAGCAAAAACAAGCTCAGCAGAAAGCTCACGTGGCTCAGTTTCAGATTCCAAAAGACCTCCAACTGGGGTAGGAGCTCCTTGCCCCTATGACATATGGCTAACAAAATCTTAATTCCTTGGCAACCTCTTGTTCCTTGTTTCCTTGAACACCCTGTGAACAGGCGAGCAGCAGTGGGTGCCCCAGGGTGTCTTGAAGGCTCTACTATCTCCTGTGCCCTAGTAGCTGTTGCCCAAGTGGATGGGGGTTCTTCTGTCCTTAATCTTCTTTGTGCCAAGGATCAGGCCAATGAAAACTGTGAGCACAGGTCAGGTACTTAGCAGATTTTCTGGTAAGTTATGAAGGGGATTCCTTGGTAGCTATATTTTTCCCATTGCTTTCTCCTCCCGTCCTTCAGCTCCTCTCACCATCTGTACCACTGTTTGATTAGGCAGATCATCATCTTTCCATTTCTGAAAGTTGTGTTTGAAACCATTTACCTAAGATTGGGACTCAAATCTTACCTAAGATTTACCTTAGATCTTACCTAAGATTTGAGTCCCAGGTGGCAGGGACTCTGTGCTATGCTTAGTCACTCAGTCATGCCTGACTGGGACTTGAGCCCAGTCAAAACCCATGGTGCCTGGTTTTAGGACCTAATGAAGCTCAGGCTCTTGCTGTCTTATTGCAAAAAATTCAGTGAGAGACACAGCAATAGTAAGAGATAGATGTGTTTGGATTCAGAGAGACACACACTCCATAGGGTGTAGGCCATTGCAGAAGGTGAGTGCAGGGGCCATGGAATGTGGTGTGGTTAGTTTTCCTGAGCTGGGTGATTTTATTTACTAATGAGTGGGAGGATCATTAAGGTTCCCCTGGTGGGAGGATCATTCCAACGATTGGGGAACCACCCACTGCTCCGTCTTTTGACAGCCCCTTGGGACTGTCCTGGCACCTCTGGGTGTGTCATTTAGCTTGAAGATTGAGGATCACGGTTTAGATGAATTTGACTTGTCATCTTGGACCCACTTCATTTTAATCGGTTTATGTTATCCCCACGGGCTATGTAATTTTTTCAAAAGTTGTGCTTGCCCCCTTCCCTCCTGTTTCATGTTCTTTTCCTGAGCCCCGTCCAGGCCCACAATGTTGCCTCTACAATCTTCTGGAGGGACAACCACAAAATAGCTGGCCTTCGGGATAGAAATTCTGTACAATATCCAATCCCTCTAGATATTCAGGCCTTCATCTTCCGTGTTTCCCACAACACGTGCAACAACAGCACCTCTCAGTGAACCCACTAGGGTGACAGGCACGCAGTGCCTGCTGGAAGTCCATCTGTTGGTGGCATCCCTACAAGGGCAATTTGGGCTTCCAGGGATAATGTTGGCCACTTTGGGAGTTAGCCCTGCAGGCTGTTCGGGCCCAAACCCTTGCCACCCTTCTCCTAAAGTTATAAACATACCCCTGGATCAAATCTCCACTCCACTTTTATGGAACATCTGGTCTGTTGCCTCTTATCAATTTGCTCTTAAGCCACTTATTAACTCCTGCAACCAGGACCCTGCCCCCATGTAGGCAACATCTCTCCATCCCACTTATTATTATATTAATATTATAATATTATATTAATAAAATAATAATAATATTATTAAAATACTCCTAATGCCCCTAACAGGACCAGATAACCTGCTCTTTTGTCCTTACTTCTGTTATTGCCTAAAGTGGGTCTATGACAATGAGATGTTTACCATTGGAAACACCCTAAACTGCTCTTATGGAGGACTAGGGGAGGAAATCAGTGGCTTACATTCCCTCAGAGCAATAAGAGGATAAGGCTTATGGCTATTTCCCCAGATTCCCAGCCTCAGAGCACAGATTTGGATTGCTTTACATCATGACATCTATTCCCATCCACGGTGGACAAACCAGCAATGAATTAAGATTACAACCCTTTAATCCTACCCAGCACTGGTAAAGCTGGAGACCTTGGGGACGACCAAATCTAGCCTGTGGGTCCCAGGAGGTTGACCTGCTTCGACCTGCCTAAGGATCTGGTCCTTACAAGGTTGTCATGCCTCAACCTGCTTGGGGATCTGCCAGTCCAGGGGTCCCAAGAGGTCAACATGCCTCAACCTGCCCAGGGACTCAGTTCTTGGAAGGCAGACCTGCCCAGGGATTTGATCTCCAAGAGGCTGTCATGCCTCAGCCTGCCTGGGGATCTGCACCCTGACCCAGGGATGCCTGGCTCTCAGGTTGCAACTGTACTGGGTAGGATAGCCTTCAGAAAAACTCACCCCTAAGGAAGTCCTCCCATGGAAAGAGAAGGAAGTGTATTATTTGTGGGACTGTGCCTGGTCTCAGCAATAACTCAGGAGTCCAGTGAAAATACCATTGCCTTTATGGAAATACTAAAAGAGGCCCTCCAAAAGTTTACCAATCTGGACTTAGACTCTAACAAGGGACAGGTGATTTTAAAGGACAAATTCCTGCCCCAATGTGCACCAGACATCAAGATAAAGTTACAACAGCTACAGCAGCAGGACCCTGCTGCCTCTTTAGATGAGATGGTCCAGACATCCACCAATACCTTTTATAATAGAGAACAGAAGAGGGAGGCCAAGGCCCAGGAAAGGGAGAGAAGGAAAGAGACAAGTCATGCCCAGATGCTGGCCACTCTCCAGGGAAGCCCTATGGCAAACCACGAGTCCTTGAAGAACAAGACATGAGGCAAATGCCTAATCTGTAGTCAGTGGGACATTGGGCCAAAGAGTGTCCAAACTGTGGCAAGTCTCCTAAAACCACTTGCTACAAATGCCATCATTTGGGACACTGGGTGGCACTCTGCCCTTGGGACCCAAGAGCCTCAAGGTAAAAGCTCCAAGCCTTTCTTCACAATGGTTCAATAAGACTGAAGTGGCCCACTCCAGCCAGGCCACCTGACATAGATAACCATCATGGGGCTGGAGCCAAGGGTGTAACTGGAAGTGGCAGGTAGGTCCAAGAATTTTTTGGTTGACACAGGGGCTACTTACTCTGTCCTGACCTCCTACTCCAGAGCCTTCTCCTCCTAAACCTGTACCATTTTGGGTGCTACAGAATGCACCCACCTTCAGATTGCCAGATCCAGGAAAAGCACTCCAACTATATGTCCATGAAAAGGAAGTAATAGCCTTGGGAGTGTTAACTCAAAGGCTGGGACCTGAGCCCCAGCCTGTAGCTTACTTATCCAAGAGGCTTGCTTCACCTGCCCAAGGCTGGCCTCCCTGCCTTCAAAATTTTGCAGCTATTGCAGTCCAGACAGAAGATGCTTTAAAACTCTCTTTTGGGGGCAAACTGTTCTTACCAAGCACCAAGTGAAACAACTCCTGAATGGGAGAGGCCATTTATGGATGTCTGATCAAAGGATCCACAGATATCAAGTAGTGCTGACAGACTATACCCCTGTGAGTATAGTCAGGCCTGGATTTTCAGTATTCAGTCAGTATTGTGAAGTTCTTAACCCTACCACTCTCTTGCCTACCCCTGAGGACTCTCTTCCCTTTCACTCTTGCCTAGAAACTTTGGACCATTGGACAAAACCTAGATAAGGATTATCAGAAGATCCTCTGACCAATCCTGAGGAAATCTGGTACACTGATGGAAGCAGCTTTGTCTTGAATGGAAAAAGAAGAGCCGGATATGCAGTAGTCTCCAATTTTGAGACCATAGAGGCTAAATCTTTGCCACTAGATACTTCAGCCCAATTAACTGAGCACATAGCCCTGACTTGAGCTTTAGAGCTGGGAAAAGAAAGAAGAGTAGCCATTTACACTGACTCCAAGTATGCCTTTCTGGTGCTACATGCACATGCTGCTATTTGGAAAGAAAGAGGCCACTTGACCACCCGAGGGTTTCCAACCAAATATAGTGATCAAATCCTTAGGCTCTTGGAGGCAGTTCATCTGCCCACTGAGGTTTCAGTCTCCCATTGTAAAGGACACCAGAAAGGGAGCACAGAAGTGGCACAAGGGAACCAAGCAAACAATCAGGCAGCTAAGAGGGCAGCATTACAGAACAATGATCTCATAGGGGTTGCTACCTTAGTTCCACAGACTAATTTGCCAGAAACTCCTTCATATACTGAAGGTGAGACTTAAAGTTAAGAGTGAGGGCTTTCAAGAAGATCATATGGGGTGGTTCCAAAAGGAGGGACTCCTTTTTCTGCCTGGGACCGCCAATGGAAGTTGGTTAACTCCTTACATGCCATTACTCATTTAGGGGAGAAGGCCCTCCAAAGATTACTAGAAATGTCTTTTAGAGGAATAGGCCTCCAAATGACTATAAGGCAAGTGGTCTCAACTTGTCCCACTTGCCAATTAAACAACCCCCAAGGAGCTCGAAGACCCCAGCTGGCCCAGCCTGTCCAATGACGTGGGACCTATCCAGGGGAGGACTGGCAGATGGACTTCACCCAGATGCCAGTTTTGATAGATACATTCACAGGACAGATTGAAGGCTTTCCCACCCAGACTGAAAAGGCTGAGGAGGTGATTTAAAAAAAAAAAAAAAAAAGAAAAACTGTTCCATGAAATCATTCCAAGATTTGGTCTGCCCAGGTCTTTACAAAGTGACAATGGGACATTATTTACTTTTAAAGTCACTCAAGGGGTCTCTACAGCACTGGCCATTACTTATTATCTCCATTGTGCCTGGAGGCCTCAGTCTTCAGGAAAAGTAGAAAGAGCCAACCAATTCTTAAAATCAGCGATAAAAAAGATAACCCAGGAGACCTCCCTGGGATGGAAGGAGGCTTTACCAATAGCTCTCCTCTGAACCCATATTGCCCCTAAGGAACAGGTTGGTCTTAGCCCTTATGAGATGCTATATGGGAGACCTTTTGTTTATGTCAATGACCTCTTTCTAGATCCAGAAGCTCAGACCCTCTGGTC
Source organism: Bos indicus (assembly GCF_029378745.1). Classification (NCBI taxonomy): domain Eukaryota; kingdom Metazoa; phylum Chordata; class Mammalia; order Artiodactyla; family Bovidae; genus Bos; species Bos indicus. The sequence continues at coordinate 132,377,497 of NC_091761.1, forward strand.
TTATACCATGGCCATTGGGCAATTCCAACAAGATATATGCTTGTGGGGTGTCAACCAGGACCCAAAAGATTCTAAAGAGCCACCATTATATGCTCCAGGGACTCAAGTCCTAATTAAAGTCTAGAAAGATGGGTCCCCAAAGGCTCAACTCCAGCCCACATGGAAGGCCCCTACCCTGTAACACTTTCTACCCCCACAGCAGTCAAGGTACAGGACATGACTCCTGGATTCACTACTCATGAGTCAAGCATGGAAGAAAACAGAAGAGGACACTCAATACACCAGAGAGCCCCTGGGAGATCTCAGATACCTATTCAGGACTACAAATGAGTGCCATACACTCCCAAAATCAAGTTTCTGGGGATAAGCTTTCTCAGGATAGCTCTAAAGAGCCAACATAGCTTGGCAGGGATTGTACTCCAAAATAAGCAGGAGATAGATCTCCTGATCCCTGAACAAAGAGGGACTTGAGCCATCTTGAATAAGACGTGTTGTTTCTGGGCAAATACCTCCAGCCAAGTTAAAAAAAAACTCTCACAGTCCTCAAGAAAAACATTCAGATTCTACAGTACCTTAAAGAACAAGCTGGAGAGTTCTCAGGGTGGCCACAGTCTCTCTTTGGGGGATCCATCTCCTGGCAAGAGGAAATTTTGAGTTGGCTAATGCCCCTACAAATCCTTGTTATCACCATATTGATGCTGCTTATGAGTACTTCATGTATTAGCAATTGTCTAATCCATTGTGTCTCTGCACAGGTCAACAAGCTACAACATGCAGTGCCAATTCAACAAGGATATATAAAACTACATGCGACCACGGAAAATATCACTCACCCTTAGATGGACACCACTATAAGGACTCTGAGGCTTGAGACTAGCAAGAGGGGGAGTCCCAGTGCCCCTGACTGTCCCAGATCAGCAGGAAGTAGCCAGAAAGACCTTGACATCCATATTCCCAAAGAATTAGGCCTCCCATCTCTTGAGGGGGGAAAGTTAGGTAGTTAAAATAGGAAAAATGAGTCCAGAATGGCAATGGATAAAAGACAAAGAAAGGGAAAGCCCTTGAAAATAGAACAAAGGAAGATCTGAGGACCAGAGTGAGGACCTCAAGTAAAACAAACAGCCCTCCTGGCTAGCCCAATTTACATAGGGCAGGCTCAGAGGGAGGTGGAAAAAACATAAAAAGAAGAGCCAAAATTGAGCTGGAGGCTTCTCTTCATGCCTTTTGGGTCAGCCTGCCCTCACGCCTCGAGGATGTATTTTCCTTTGCTTACCAAATAAAATTGAGCTGTAACACAGAGCTGTAACACTGGTCTGTCCATCGCTTCAAATTTTTGCTGTGGCAAGACAGAACCAAGGAAATTATACCCTCCACCGACACATCTTCCCATATATACTGAATTTCTTGAGATCTTGTCTCATGGATTTGAAGTTCAATGTTTCTAAGTCTACAGGTGTAAAATAGACACTTTTCAAAAGAGGAACAAAAAGAAGACAAATCTCAACGTTTGAAAACACTGGCAAAGATGGCGGACACTTCCAGAAAGATCCATCTGACTAAGCAGAAATGTCGTCACTCCCTTTTCCCACAAGACTGTGGAATGGACTTTGACAGTGGGAAATTGCTGCAGGGAGGAAGTCAATTCCGACTCCATGTTGGAAACTGTTTCTCTGACTTGCTTTTATTATTATAATCATACTCAATGGCTTGCCTGGAGGACCCTGACCCTCTGCTTGACTATAAACTAAAATGCCCTTGTTCAGCTGTGGGAGAGATAGTTTGTCCCTTCCTACCTGTGAATAGAAGAGATGAACACATCGCTTCTGAAGGCTGGACATTGCCTTGGAGATGTTTTACAGGACTGAAGACACTTTCACTTTACTTCCCCACTGCATCTCCCTCTCTATTCTGCCTTTTGACTTTAGTTCCTCACCGCTTCTTTCTCTCTGACATATAAAAGAATCTGGCATCCAGACCTCAATAAGATGGTTATTTTGAAGTCCTAGCCTGCCATCTTCTTGGTCTGCTGGCTCCCCAGTTAAAGTCTCTTGCTTGCCTAGACACCTCATCTCTCGGATTCATTGGCCTATCATGCAGCAAGCAGAGCAAACTTGGACTCAGTAGCAGAGAAGATCCCATGGAGAACAGAATGGCAACCCCCTCCAGTATTCTTGCCTAGAGAATCCCATGGACAGAGGAGACTGGTGGGCTATAGTCTGTAGGGTTGCAAAGTCGGACATGACTGAAGTGACTTAGTACACATGTGCACGTGCGCGCTCACACACACACACACACACACACACTAAACCTAAGAGGGCAGAGGAAAAACTTTTCTTCACTGACACTGGTTTGCAATTCTCCACTGACACCAAAGTGACAAAAGTGAAAAAGAAATGGAAAAATAAAATTTAAAAGGTGAACAACAGTATATCCATCTTGACTGTACAGAGAAAATGTGCCATGTGAAAGGTTGGCAGGAGAAATGCTCTAACATATCAGTCAAGAGTGTGGGCTCAGGTCCCTGAAACTGAGCAGGCTAGGACAACAGTTTCCAAGGGCAGAAGACTACTGTGTCCCCTTTTGCCTGGCAAAGCAATAAAGCTATTCTTTTCTGTGTCACCCAAAACTCTGCCTCTGAGATTCAAAATCAAGGCTGGTGCATAGAGGCCAAATCTTCAGCATCAGTTTCACACACAAGGGTTGACAGTCCTGGGGGTCTCCTGACTCCTGGACATGGGATTTCGTCATTAAACCCTTCTGAGATTCAGTTTCTTTACCTATAAAGTGGGAGTTACATTATGGTCTTTACGAGGTGCTGTGAAGAAGGCAATGGCACCCCACTCCAGTACTCTTGCCTGGAAAATCCCATGGACGGAGGAGCCTGGTAGGCTGCAGTCCATGGGGTCGCTAAGAGTCAAACGCGACTGAGCAACTTCACTTTCACTTTTCACTTTCATGCATTAGAGAAGGAAATGGCAACCCACTCCAGTGTTCTTGCCTGGAGAATCCCAGGGACGGGGGAGCCTGGTGGGCTGCTGTCTATGGGGTCGCAGAGTCGGACACGACTGAAGTGACTTAGCAGCAGCAGCAGTGAAGGATGAATGAGAGGCCTCCAGGAGTCACTGGGCACCCTGTCTGGCATGTAGTGAAGGATGAATGAGAGGCCTCCAGGAGTCACTGGGCACCCTGTCTGGCCTGCAGAGACTGGCCTGGGAAACACAGAGCAGCTGCTGTTGTGATGGTCATGGTTGTGCAGCAACAGCACCACCTTTTTCAATATTTCCTTGTTTCCTTCCTCCCCTGCAGGGCTTGTCCTCCCTGAGGCCAGTTTCTTAGAGCCCTATGGTGAGATCAAGCAGGCCATGGGGAAATGGTCTGTCCTCAGATGCCTCACTTACGGCTGTGTGGACTAAAAATGATGCCTGCCATAGCAGTAAACAAAGGATGTCCAGCAATCAACAATCGCAGCCACCCCCGATGGTGACCCTGAGGGAACTCAGGAAAGAAACAAAAACACCTACCATCTCGCAGTCAGCAGACTACACCCGCCCCCAAAGGTGCAGTTTGAGGAAACTCAGGGTGTGAAAGCACAGGGGACTGGCCCCAGGTGGCTGAGGTGCTTATCCAAGGAATGATTTCAGTAAGCCCAGGCTCTCGCATCTTCCCATACACAGAAAAAGGCTAGGAAATTCCCTGGCAGTTCCGTGGTTAAGACTCTGTGCTTCTGCAGCAAGGAGTTCAGGTTTGATTCCTGGTCAGGGCACTAAGATCCTGCATGTCATGCAGTGCAGCCTGAAGAAATAAAGAAAAGGATTAGATTCCTTAACTTGAGATATCTAGTTTTATTACAGTATCTGTTAATAAATAGTAGTAGTAATAATAATAATAAGTCATAGTATTAACTACCTGCTCTTTATATCCTGGCTCCCTCCTTGCCTCCTCGGAGCTGCTTTCTCAAGGGTACTTGAGATGATGCCTTGGGGGCTTGAAGTCCTTGAATGGCCACTGAATGAAACATAGCTCTCCACTTTCACGTTCTGCTTTTTTTCTTTTTCCAGTTGACAGTTGTCACTGTGGCTTGGGGGACCAGGGCCTGTGTGTGGATGACACCAGTGGGTAACTCTCCGCTCCTATGACAGCAGGTTGACACTGAAACCGCTAACTTAAGCAAGACACTGTTCCCTCTGTCTCTCAGTTTCCCACCCTGTAAAATGGGATGTGTTGAGACTATATTGAATCATGGATCTGAAAACACGTTGAGAAGCATAAAATATTAAAAAGTCTGGGGTGCAGAGGAAGACAAATGCTATGTGATATCACTTACATGTTGAATCTTAAATATAGTACAAATGAGCTTAATAACAAAACAGAAGCAGACTTGTAGATATAGAAAACAAACTTATCATCATCAAACGGGGGAGGGATAAATTAGGACTTTGGAATTAACAGATACAGGCTGCTGTATATAAAAGGGAACAACAAGGATGCTCTGTATAGCACAAGGAGCTGTATTCAATCTCTTTTCTTACATTAGAAAAGAATCAAAAATATATGTATGTACACACACACACACACACATATAAAACCAAACCACTTTGTTGTACACCTGAAACTAACACAACATTGTGAATCAATTACACTCCAATTTTTTAAAAGGTTCTGGAATGTTCTACATAGAAAGAGAGTCTTCACACTATTTACAAGAGCCAAGACATGGAAGCAGGCTAAATGCCCATAGACAGAATGAATGGATAAAGAAGAAGTGGTATATATATATACAATGGAACATTATTCAGCCATAAAAAAGAATGGAATAATGCCATTTGCAACACCATGGATGAACCTAGAGATTATCATACTAAGTGAAGTATGTCAGACAAAGACAAATATCATATATCATTTATGTGTGGAATCTTTAACAAATGATATAAATGAAATTATTTACAAAACAGAAATAGATTCATAAACATAGAAAACAAAATTATGGTTACCAAAGGGGAAAGGTGGGGAAGAGAGATAAATTAGGAGTTTGGGATGAGTATATACACACTGCTGTATATAAAACAGATGGTCAACAAGGAACTACTGTGCAGTACGTGGAGCTCTACTCAGTAATCTGTAATGACCTATGTGGGGAAAGAATCTGAAAAGGAATCGATATATGTATATGTAAACCGAGTCACTTTGCATACTTGAAACTAATACAACGTTGTAAATCAACTATACTTCATTATAGAATAAAAGTCTTTTAAAGAAATTATAATTAAAAAAAAAAAAAAAGGGAATCTGAAAGCTGAAACGTGTCAGAACTTTGGCTGTTCAGTGCGACAGTGCCACAGTCTCTAGATAAAGAGAAACCTAGATAGCATATTCAAAAGCAGAGACACTACTTTGCCAACAAAGGCCCGTCTAGTCAAGGCTATGGTTTTACCTGTGGTCATGTATGGATGTGAGAGTTGGACTGTGAAGAAGGCTGAGCGCCGAAGAATTGATGCTTTTGAACTGTGGTGTTGGAGAAGACTCTTGAGAGTCCCTTGGACTGCAAGGAGATCCAACCAGTCCATTCTGAAGGAGATCAGCCCTGGGATTTCTTTGGAAGGAATGATGCTAAAGCTGAAACTCCAGTACTTTGGCCACCTCATGCGAAGAGTTGACTCATTGGAAAAGACTCTGATGCTGGGAGGGATTGGGGGCAGGAGGAAAAGGGGATGACGGAGGATGAGATGGCTGGATGGCATCACTGACTCGATGGACATGAGTCTGAGTGAACTCTGGGAGCTGGTGATGGACAGGGAGGCCTGGTGTGCTGCAATTCATGGGGTCACAAAGAGTTGGACACGACTGAGCAACTGAACTGAACTGAACTGAGGGAAGATAATAACAGGTTCAAGGTTTACAACCAACATGTTTGTTTGAAACCTGAGTAATTGTACCGTCTGTCAGCTAGCTCACTTTAATTTGTAGGAAACCAATTATGCAACATTCCAGATGTATTAAATTGGCTGTTTAGAATGATGACTTGAAGAGTTTTAAACATGAGGACCAGACAATTTTCTGATTCTCTAAATCAGGGGTTCTTAGAGTTGGTAAAGGGGTTGTTTGTCAATTCCCAGAATCTGTTGTTTTGGAAATAATGAATTTGAGATGAGACTTTTCTTTCTACAATATTCATCTGACATTCTCCCAAACTCCTTGCTGAAAGAGGAATCAGTTCAGTTCTGTCACTCAGTCGCGTCCAACTCTTTGTGACCCCATGGACTGCAGCACGCCAGGCCTCCCTGTCCATCAGCAACTCCTGGAGTTTACTCAAACTCATGTCCATTGAGTCGTGATGCCATCCAACCTTCTCATCCTCTGTCCTCCCCTTCTCCTCCTGCTTTCAATTTTTCCCACCATCAGGGTCTTTTCCAGTGAGTCAGTTCTTTGCATCAGGTGGCCAAAGTATTGGAGTTTCAGCTGCAACATCAGTCCTTCCAATGAACATTCAGGACTGATCTCCTTTAGGATGGACTGGTTGGATCTCCTTGCAGTCCAAGGGACTCTCAAGAGTCTTCTCCAACACCACAGTACAAAAGCATCAATTCTTCGGTGCTCAGCTTTCTTTATAGTCCAACTCCCATCCATACAAGACTGCTAGAAAAACCATAGCCTTGACTAGATGACCTTTGTTGGCAAAGTAATGTCGCTGCTTTGTAATATGTTGTCTAGGTTGGTCATAACTTTTCTTCCAATAAGTAAACATCTTTTTATTTCATGGCTGCAGTCACCATCTGCAGTGATTTTGGAGACAAGAAAATAAAGTCTGCCACTATTTCCACTGTTTCTCCATCTATTTGCCATGAAGTGATGGGACCAGATGCCATGATCTTAGTGTTCTGAATGTTGAGCTTTAGGCCAACTTTTTCACTCTCCTCTTTCACTTTCATCAAGAAGCTCTTTAGTTCTTCTTCTCTTTCTGCCATAAGAGTGGTGTCATCTGCATATCTGAGGTGATTGATATTTCTCCTGGCAATCTTGATTCCAGCTTGTGCTTCATCCTGCCCAGCATTTCTCATGATGTACTCTGTGTATAAGCTAAATAAGCAGGGTGACAATATACAGCCTTGACGTACTTCTTTTCCTATTTGGAACCAGTCTGTTTTTCCATGTCCAGTTCTAACTATTGCTTCCTGACCTGTATACAGGTTTCTCAAGAGGCAGGTCAAGTGGTCTGGTATTCCCATCTCTTTAAGAATTTTCTACAGTTTATTGTGATCCACACAAAGGCTTTGGCATAGTCAATAAAGCAGAAATAGATATTTTTCTGGAACTCTCTTGCTTTGTCAATGATCCAGTGGATGTTGGCAATTTGATCTCTGGTTTCTCTGCCTTTTCTAAAACCAGATTGAACATCTGGAAGCTCATGGTTCACGTATTGCTGAAGCCTGGCTTGGAGAATTTTGAGCATTACTTTACTAGCCTGTGAGATGAGTGCAATTGTGTAGTAATGCATTCTTTGGCATTGCCTTTCTGACGGATTGGAATGAAAACTTACTTTTTCCAGTCCTGGGGCCACTGCTGAGTTTTCCAAATTTGCTGGCATATTGAGTGCAGCACTTTCACAGCATCATCTTCCAGGATTTGAAATAGCTCAACTGGAATTCCATCACCTTCACTAGCTTTGTCCATAGTGATACTTCCTAAGGCTCACTTGACTTCACGTTCCAGGATGTCTGGCTCTAGGTAAGTGATCAACCATCATGATTATCTGGGTTGTGAAAGTCTTTTTTTTTTTTTTTGTACAATTCTTCTCTGTATTCTTGCCACCTCTTCTTAATATCTTCTGCTACTGTTAGGTCCATATCATTTCTGTCCTTTATCGAGCCCATCTTTGCATGAAATGTTCCCTTGGTATCTCTAATTTTCTTGAAGAGATCTCTTGTCTTTCCTACTCTATTGTTTTCCTCTTTGCACTGATCACTGAGGAAGTCTTTCTTAGCTCTCCTTGCTATTCTTTGGAACTCTGCATTCAAATGGGTATATCTTTCCTTTTCTCCTTTGCTTTTCGCTTCTCTTCTTTTCACAGCTGTTTGTAAGACCTCCTCAGACATCCATTTTGCTTTTTTCATTTCTTTTTCTTGGGTATGATCTTGCTCCCTGTCTCCTGTACAATGTCACGAACCTCTATCCATAGTTCATCAGGCACTCTGTCTATCAGATCTACTCACTTAAATGTATTTCTCACTTCTACTGTATAATCGTTAGGGATTTGATTTAGGTCATACCTGAATGGTCTAGTGGTTTTCCCTACTTTCTTCAATTTTAGTCTGAATTTGGCAATAAAGAGTTCATGATATGAGCCATAGTCAGCTCCAGGTCTTTTTTTTGCTGGCTGTATAGAGCTTCTCCATCTTTGGCTGCAAAGAATATAATCAATCTGATTTCAGTGTTGACCATCTGGTGGACCATCTGTCCAAGTGTCTTCCCTTGTTTTGTTGGAAGAAGGTGTTTGCTATTACCAGTGCATTCTCTTGGCAGAACTTTATTAGCCTTTGCCCTGCTTCATTCTGTACTCCAAGGGCAAATTTGCCTGTTACTCCAGGTTTTTCTTGACATCCTACTTTTACATTCCAGTCCTCTATAATGAAAAGGACACCATCACAGAAAATGAACCAGTCTAATCACATGGACCATAGCCTTGTCTGACTCAATGAAACTATGAGCCATGCTGTGTAGGGCCACCCAAGATGGATGGGTCATGGTGGAGAGTTCTGACAAAATGTCGTCCACTGGAGAAGGGAATGGCAAACCACTTCAGTATTCCTGCCTTGAGAACCCCATGAACAGTATGAAAAGGCAAGAAGATAGGACATTGAAAGATGAACTCCCCAGGTCGGTAGGTGCCCAATATGCTACTGGAGATCAGTGGAGAAATAATTCCAGAAAGAATGAAGAGATGGAGCCAAAGCAAAACCAATATCCAGTTGTGGATGTGACTGGTGATGGAAGCAAGGTCCAATGCTGTAAAGAGCAATATTGTGTAGGAACCTGGAATGTTAGGACCGGGCATCAAGGCAAACTGGATGTGGTCAAACAGGAGATGGCAAGAGTGAATCTCGACATTTTAGGAGTCAGCGAACTAAAATGGACTAGAATGGATGAATTTAACTCAGATGACCATTGTATCTACTATAGGCAAGAATCCCTTAGAAGAAATAGAGTAGCCATCATAGTCAACAAAAGAGTCTGAAATGCAGTACTTGGATGCAGTCTCAAAAATGACAGAATGATCTCTGTTCATTTCTAAGGCAAACCATTCAATACCATGGTAATCCACGTCTATGCCCTGACCAGTAATGCTGAAAGAGGAATAGGGCAGCTGAATATGGTGAGAAGGTCAGTGTGGAGGAATCCACACAATAACCAGGAATCTTCCAGAAAAGGATAAGGTTAAAGGATAACCAGAATTGGACAGTAGTTAAAGCAGAAAAAGCAGGTTCTAACCAGAAACAATTGCAATAGTGTAAAACAAGCCACCTATAGACCTGGAATCAGTTTAGAATGTAGCATGGACAAGCGGGGATTTATAGTCAGGGAGCAGGGTAGGTGTCTGTGTGGATGGGTAACTACTAAAAATATCAGAATTAAAGTGGGGGGATTGCTAAATGGACTCAACAAGATTCCTGCTGAAGGCAGGCCAGGATGATCAGATATCACGTGAAGAATGATGGAGGATGAGGAATTTGATTAGGTCTCAAGGGTGATCAGATATTGAGGGGAGGGGTCCTGGTTAAACCTACTTGAAAGGATTCTTGCTTTTGAGGATGAAGTCTAGTCAAAAAAAGTTTTCAGGGAAGCTTGACTAAAGTTTGGTCATGGAAAATCTTTGTCAATTCTCTGCCTTGTTCAAGGAAAGATGAGATATTCTTTCCTCTGAAAAATACAAATCCATTTCTTTTTGGTTACCTTTCCCTCATTAGAGAGAGAGAGAGAGAGAGAGAGAGAGAGAGAGAGAGAGAGAGATCAGTCGCTCAGTCGTATCTGACTCTTTGCCACCCCATGAATCGCAGCATGCCAGGCCTCCCTGTCCAACACCAACTGCCAGAGTTCACTCAGACTCACGTCCATCGAGTCAGTGATGCCATCCAGCCATCTCATCCTCTGTCATCCCCTTCTCCTCCTGCCCCCAATCCCTCCCAGCATCAGAGTCTTTTCCAATGAGTCAACTCTTCGCATGAGGTGGCCAAAGGACTGGAGTTTCAGCTTTAGCATCCACCCCCCTTTTCATCAAAGATCACCGCAGTAAGGTTATTCCTGTTTACAAAGTAAGTCCTGTCTCATTATATTTGGTATGATTGCTTACATAAGAGCAGCAAGAATGGTAATTGATCACACAGATCTTTTTGAGCTTGTTTTGCTGGAATCTTTTGTAAGACTTTTAGACATTTAAAAGCCTCCCAAGCCAAGAACTGGACCACCAGATTTTTCTTGCAATACCGATAGATTTGAGTAAACTTCTCTCCTCTTGATGTTCCCAAGATGCCCTAAGCTTCCTGGGCCTGCCAGGAGGTGACCTTCCCACCCATCTGTAAAGTTGGAAGTCCTGTAAGCCAAGTACCAGGACAGTTTTTGCAAGAAAATGCTGTAAGCATTGTTTCCATGAAGTCAACCTTAGGTCCTTAAAATTGTCGAATCATACCTTGATTTTACACCTATCTTGCCAAATGTGACATTCCAGCCAAAGTCTTGATAATATAATCAATGTTTCCAATAATTTCCTATTGCAAGGAGGACAGATTTTTACTGAACGTATGCAAATAATGTTGCCATGGAAATAAGAATGCTCAATAGAAGTTTCTGAATTTTTGAGGGTTCAGATAAGAAGTAAACATCATGTGTACAAAAGAATCATCTACCAAAATGTTACAAACACAGATTACTTAAGAGACAAGAGGAAATGTTTCTTATGTCTGGACAGTAGAACATTAAAGAACTAGCAATGTTCCAAACAAAAAAAACATAATCGTCCTTCATCAGTTCATTCAGTTCAGTTCAGTTCAGTCTCAGTCGTGTCTGACTCTTTGCGACCCCATGAATCGCAGCACGCCAGGCCTCCCTGTCCATCACCAGCTCCCGGAGTTCACTCAAACTCATGTCCATTGAGTCAGTGATGCCATCCAGCCATCTCATCCTCTGTCGTCCCCTTCTCCTCCTGCCCCCAATCCCTCCAGCATGAGTTTTCTCCAATGAGTCAACTCTTTACATGAGGTGGCCAAAATACTGCAGTTTCAGCTTTAGCATCATTCCTTCCAAAGAAATCCCAGGGCTGATCTCCTTCAGAATGGACTGGTGGGATCTCCTTGCAGTCCAAGGGACTCTCAAGAGTCTTCTCCAACACCACAGTTCAAAAGCATCAATTCTTTGGTGCTCAGCTTTCTTCACAGTCCAACTCTCGCATCCATACAAGACCACTGGAAAAACCATAGCCTTGATTAGATGGACCTTTGTTGGCAAAGTAATGTCTCTGCTTTTCAATATGCTATCTAGGTTGGTCATAGCTTTTCTTCCAAAGAGTAAGTGTCTTTTAATTCCATGGCTGCAGTCACCATCTGCAGTGATTTTGGAGCCCCCCAAAATAAAGTCTGACACTGTTTCCACTGTTTCCCCATCTATTTCCCATGAAGTGATGGGAGCCCCATGTAATTAATAATTTTTGAACTGTGGTGTTGGAGAAGACCCTTGAGAGTCCCTTGGACTGCAAGGAGATCCAACCAGTCCATCCTATAGGAGATCAGTCCTGGGTGTTCATTGGAAGGACTGATGCTGAAGCTGAAACTACACTACTTTGGCCACCTGATGAGAACTGACTCATTTGAAAAGACCCTGATGCTGGGAAAGATTGAGGGCAGGAGGAGAAGGGAATGATAGAGGATGAGATGGTTGGGTGGCATCACCAACTTGATAGACACAAGTTTGAGTAAGTTCTGGGAGTTGGTGGTGGACAGGGAAGCCTGGCATGCTGCAGTCTGTGGGGTCGCAAAGAGTTGGACATGACTGACAGACTGAACTGAACTGAACTGAATTAATTATTCTTCTGCTTGACCTTGGGTTGGCAGTTTTATGTGACCTAGTCCAACTGCATGGGCTCAGTTATTTAAATAATGCCATCATGAAGCATTCAGACCTGTGGCTGATTGCAAATATTTTCAAAGAATCAGAGTAAAACAAGAATAAAAAAAGGCTTCAATACAATATTGTAAAGTAAATAAAAAAAAAAAGACTACCAAAAAAAGGCGGGGGGGGGGGGGGGAGGCTTCAAATGGCCATTGTTTAAAAGTTGATAAATTTATTTGACAAGGAAATTTTATTATTTCTGTGGCACCTAACATTTAAAATAATTGAAATCATGACTGATAACATTTAATCAGAACATATCATGCACAGTCAGGACATTGAGAAATTTCTAGGAATTTCATACAACTTATGAAATAATGTTTTACCCATACAAATATAAACTCAGGAAGGTTAAGTATTCCTTCTTGTTTGACAATGCTCTCCATGAAATTTAGCACGGTACATAAACTAAATTATGTTCAACATTTCTCTTTTTACAAGGTGACTGATCAAATCATTTGAGAATTTTCAAGAATCCTCTTGGAAACCTCAAGTTCAGATAGAGAACAAGAAGATTTCATTTAGTATTTGGTTTTGAGAAGGCTAGGATGTCAACAATGTACAAAGCTTTAGCTCTTTTTTTTAAAATGAGAAGCCCAAGTCTCTTAAATAATCTAGGACATAATAATAAAGTTAACATAAACTATAGGAAATTATTCTGATAAGACAAAATATTGGTTCCTAGGCAGATTACCTTTTGCAATCTTTTATTAAGAGCAAACCACTCTTCTCTTCCAAGAAATCTTTGTCATTTTTAACACAGAGAAAACCAAAGTCTAATTTTGTATCAGTGTACTTTTGATATCAAAGTTTAAAAAAACACTATAAGTAAGTCAATTCAGTTTACTCACTTGATCATGTATAAAGTCTATGTTTTGCAAACCCACAACTTTCTACATCCATTTAGGTTTTGTCCTTTCTTTTTCTCTCTCTTTCTCATTCTGGAACAACTGGTCGACTTATTTTAGGACAAAACTATTCTTTCTTTTTTTCTTAAGAAAACCACATTCTTCATACCTTCTATATTTTTCCTTATCAAAACATATCCTAATTCCTTGCATACATTGTTCCCCTTATTATTTTTAGTAGTTTTATTGTCATATTTTTATAATTTTATTTATTTACTTTTGGCTGTGCTAGGTCTTCATTGCTGAGTGAGCTTTTCTCTAGCAGTGGCAAGTGGGGGCTTCTCTCTGCAAGGTGCGAGAGAACAAACAATCAGTAAACTCACAGGTTTCCGCAGGTGCAGCCTGCAGGGTCAGTAGTTGCGGCTCCTGGGCTCTAGAGCGTGGGCTCAGTAGTTGTGGTGCATGGGGTTAGTTGCTCCTCGGAATGTGAAGTCCTCCTGCATCAGGGGTGGAACCGTGTCTCCTGCGCCAGCAGGCAGATTCTTCACCACGGAGCCACCAGGAAGCCCCTTATTGTCATTTTTTTATTACAATTTTTAGCCACCTGTCTTTTACAGGGAAAACTATATAAAGTGGAGAATTGTGACCTGTCATATACTCGCATGCTGCAGCAGGCTAGTCCATTTTACAAATACACATCACAACTTCTAGAGACATGTTTCTTTACACGTGGTTCCCAACACACAATTGTTCAACTTATAATCTTTTTATTTCACAGTACTGCGAATGCCACATGCATTCAACAGAAACCATACTTTGATCTTTTCCTGGACTAACAACGTATAAATAGTATGATGCTCTCTCGTGATGCTGGGCAGTGGCAGTCGCTTCAGCTCCCTGTAAACACTCAATAAATTGTAAACAATCAATAAACTCACAGCCAAATTCATAGAGCATATAATCGGTAGAGGTTTGAAAAGGGAGCTTTCGGTCAACCGAGAAGCTCCTATGCTGTTAATACCAATGCCTGTAGACTTAAGAACAGAGACACCTAAGGCTCCAACACAGCGTCCTTGTGCCCGGAGCTCCAGTGAAGCTTCTGGAACTTACTCAGGACCTTAGGAACCAAAATTTGTCCTTACTGGGCTTCAGTGGATGTATTTCTGAAGCACTGGCTCAGGAGTCAGACTCATGATTGGATCCCCAATCAGTGAGTCAGGAGTGAAGACAAAGTCTTCAAAGATGCCCCCTGTGGTCTTAGGTGAAAGGTCTGTTGGGGGGGGGGGGGCGGAGTTCGTCGATGAATCTGATTCTATTTGAGTCTCAAGGCCATAACTGTTAAAGAAAACCAGAGCTGGCCAGCAGTCAAAGCAGGAAAAGCAGATTTTTAATCAAGAATGATTTCAGTAGAGGAAAAAAGAGTATATATATGGAACAGAATTGGAGTCAAGTCCAAATACAGCATGGACAAGTGGGGACTGATGGCCAAGGAGAGGAGGGGGTCAACGGATGGAAAGTGACTAAGAGGCGACACCATGGGGAAGATGTGGGGGCGTGGATTCTTGCTGAAGGCAGCCCAGGATGATCAGACATCACCTGGGGATGGGAAATCTGATCAGATATCCAGGGTCGGGGATTCTCACTCAACTGCCTTATGATTCTTCTTCTGGAGGACAAAGTCCAAGGACAGCATCCCATCAGTAAAGGACTTAGAGGAGCCTGATAAAGCTTGGGCAGAGAGAATCTCTGCCAGTAATGAAGTAACACCTTTAAAAGGCAGAGAGTGAGTAACACTTTGGAAGAGACTCCCCTACCATAAAATATGAAAAAAATTAATAAACTTTTCAATTAAAAGAGAGAGTTACAAGATATACATGTGTTCGGGGCACAAAGGCAGTGATTCACAATTCTGTTCTCATTAGAACATACCTTCATACCTGGGGGCCCTGTCACAAATTTAGAAATATATAAAATCAGGACCACAGCTTGTCCCAGCCTCTGTGGCTGACATCAGCTATTCTCATAGATAACATGTGAGTATGTCAAGTAAGAATTTGCTCAACTTTTGTGACCTGTACAACTTCCTAGTGTCTCCACACCTGACCACTATATGCTTCACCCTGGAGGAGATTTATAAATACAGATTTCTGGTTCCCAGACCAGAAGTGCTGATTCAGCTTGGGGATTTGTGTTTTTAACCAGAGGTGATTCTGAGGCAGCCCTTCTATCTGTCAGTCCCTAGGGGGGCCTTAGAAGACGTGGGATTCACCTGTGCAGAGCTTTCTCCCACTGGGATGAAATGCTTAACCCTTCCTACCCTGAAGCAGTTGTGTGAAATTGTGGTCTCTGAGCCAGAGTCACAAGGCCCCCTGTATTGGCAGGTGGACTGAGTGACCTCATCGAGGTCTGGGTCCTTTATGTCCAGGGTCCGTACTCTGTTTGCCCTGGTGAAGACGGAGTAGAATCTTGTTGGGAGGGGGCTGGCCTGAAGCCTTAGCCCACCACCTTCCTGCTTAGATGTGTCCTGGTTTAACCCCTTCACGGGGAGTGTTTCTCCGTTGTATGTTTGTCTCTTTCCCTAGACCTAGCTTCTTGTGAAAGAGATTTATATGCTTTTGTTGTTGTTGTTGTTGTATCTCTGTGTCCCCTGGGCCCAGCCATGCCCAGCACAAACAGGAGCTCCATGAGTATGCATTGAAGAACTAACGACCCATGTTTAAGAAGACAAATGACTGGTTCTCTGTGGGGACCCCGAAGAGGAACGATGCCCTCTGCTGGGGAAGCGGGGACAGCTGTCACTTGGAGTCAGCGTGTGAGCTGGACCTTGGTGGATGGGAGGCCTTCCCTGGTGGCTCAGAAGGTAAAGAATCCGCCTGCAATGCAGAAGACCAGGGTTTGATCCCTGGGTCAGGAAGATCCCCTAGAGAAGGAGAGGGCAACCCACTCCAGCATTCTTGACTGGAGAATCCCATGAGCAGAGGGGCCTGGTGGGCTACAGTCCCTGGGATTACAGAGCTGGACATGACTGAGCGACTAACAGTTTCACTTTGGAGGGTGGGAGGGGTGTGGGGACAGGTGCTCCAGGCTCAGAGCACAGCCCAGTCAAAGGCTGGGCGTGCAGGAACGCACAGCCCCTGGATGGGCTGCAGGGCCCGCTTGTTCGGGGCTCCACGTGGATGTTGCCTCTCCCACAGCTGTGGCTACTCCTTCCAGAGAGCTCGCTGGTGCTACCCCAGATGGGACCACCACAGCCGCAGCATTGCTGATCACTACATCCATTGTGGTAAAAGCTTCACCAGGCAGCCTGGGAAGATGAGGAGAGGGCCACCTTCTGCCCTAGACACTGACCTCCGCCCGCAGGGCTTGTGTTTGGAGTCAAAACTTTTAGGCTTGGGTTTAGTGGTCCTCTCCCATGCCACATGCCATTGATTGAGTGCCAGCCTCTGCAGTAGGTAATTTAAGTGCATCATATCCTCAAATATGATATCAAAACAACCTAGTGAGAAGGTGTCATTAGCTATTTGACAGCTGAGAGAACCGAGGCTTAGAGAATGAAATCATAGCTCAGAAGGCTCATGGCGAGGAAACACACCAAGCTGCTCTATGCATCCCTGTCTGATCCAAAGCCCTTACATGCTAGCTCCCCGTCATTGAAACTCAGGGGCTTGGATTTCTGTTTTCCAACCCCGTGCCACACCTGTGTTTGTGTCCTGTTCCTTTGTTGAGTAGTTACTGAACATTCAGAGACTGATCCCAGCACAGGCTTGGCGATCCACAGACAAAAGGACCTGCTGCATCGCACAGTGGGGGAGAGTGGATACATGTGTATGTGCAGCTGAGTCCCTTCACTGTCCACCTGAAACTGTCACACATTGTTAATCGGCTATACCTCAATACAAAATGAAAGTTTAGTATTAAAAAAGAAGCTTGGCCCTGATCTAATATTTGAAGAGAAGATGAGGGAGTCAGGTATCAAGCCCCACGGGAGAAGCGTTTATGAGGTTTCATATAATTAAGGCTAAGACATGGAAGCCACTTAGACATCTGCAGCTTCAGAGCCAGGCGGGTCCTGAGCGGTCACGTGAACAAGGGTTTCTCAGATGGTTTTGATGGCAACCGTACAGTGTTATAAAACTGACACCTGGACCCAGTCCGCCCACACGTACACGCCCAGGATAGAAACACAAAGTGCTGGAGCAGCACTTTATGACTTGTGCTTTATTGACACGAGCATGCACACACACGCATGCACAAGACTGTGCACACATGCACACGCCAGATGCAACCCTCTAAACGCATGTCACCACCCACCAATGGAGGGGGCCATGATTAAAATGATCTCTCAGATCTGCACTTGGAAAGCTGAGATCAGGAAGGTCAAGAGGCCTGCCCAAGGGCACCCAGGATATATGCAAAGTCAGACTAGAATCCGGTGTCTAGTTGCCAAAGCTATGACTAACCTAGACAGCGTATTAAAAAGCAGAGACATCACTTTGCCAACAAAGGTCAAACCCACAATAAATTAAAAAAAAAACCTCTAATTTTTCAATGTCTTGTTCTGGGAAATCCCAGCATTTCCAGCATTCTGGGAAAACCTCAGCATTCCCAGGTGCATCAAGATAGCTTTGGGGTTCCCAATTTACCTCATAAGAAACATTACAATTTCTTTAAAAAAAAAAGACCAGAAATCAGAGAGGTTGAGTAATGAGCCTGAAACCACACAGCTGGAGAAGCCAAGCTGGCATTCAAATGAGGCGCTCTCTGGCTGGAAGCCCACCATGGCACGGTTGTCGGTCACCTTCTCCCCACCCACCAGAGGAAGAATGAGGTCCAGTGCTTGGCTCGAGAGGATCCCCGAGGCTTAATATGAACCCCAGAGAAGGATTGGCACTCATTCCAATCCTTCCCATCCCAGGAAGCCTTCTAGTTACTAATCTGCACCTTTATCCTCTGGGACAGCATGGTTAACACTGAGTCTATTGCCCCCAACAGCCAAGAAAGAGATGCAGGCAATCCCCCATGGTGGGGGAAATATCTGTGGTTATTGTTAGTCTTGAAAAGGAATTTTATTTAATATCTCTGTAGCAGAATTATGGGAGTCACTTTTGATTCTACTTGAGTAAAAATTCTCTGCAAGTTGACAGTGACTGGAACTGAAAAGTTAACACATCCCAGGAAAGCCACCCTCCTGGGGAAATGAGACTGATCTTCAGGGATGAGGAGACACATGGCTGGCCTGGAGTCAAGGGTGAGCTTTCAGCACCAGAGCAGGTATTCTTGCAAGAAGGCCTTGGCCTTCTTGATCTAGTGACATGAGTCACTCTCCTGGGACTCGCTGGTGGCTGAAGTGTGGGTGTGGGGGTCCTCCAAGCCCAGTGGGACCATTGAGACTCCAGACCTGGAAGCTCCCTGGGAAGCCCAACAGAGCAGGTGAGCTCCATGCTGTAGTGAGGGGAGCAAGCTTCCTGGCCCAGGAGGAGCTCTCTGAGGGCGACTAGGTGCAAAGGAAGTTGGGAAAGTATTGATAAAGAGGGTTGTAGCTCCTCATGTTTCTTTTCAGGCAGTAGACGAATTTCTGATCGCATGCGCAGAGCTGCTGCTGGCAGCGGGACCCGTGTTCTGCAAACAGGATGCCAAATGCAGGATGAGATAGCAAACAGACGCTCTGTGACACTGACTCCAGGCTGGCCCTGGAGCAAGATTTCCTGCTAGCCTGAGTGGACACCCCAGTCTCCTTCCTACTCTCAGCCTGAGGAGGGATCCCAGCTTCTATGCTGAGGGTGCATCATCGGATGGAAGGGGCACAGCCACTAGCAGCCCAGGGTGAGGTTTGAGCCCAGGGAGACCCAGCTCCTGCCCTCAGGGAGTCTCCAGTCTGATGGAGAACACAGATACCCTGCAGAGTTCCCAGTGTGATGGTGGAGACAGCTCTGGCTCTGGAGAAACTCCAGTTCTCAGAGAGGAGAGGCCATCCCCAGATTTAACTTTGAACTCAGATGGACCTGAGCTTGAATCCCAACTCTAGCTGTGTGTGCTTGGCAATCCTTTTTGAGTCTGTTTCCTCATCTGTAAAATGGGGACATTAAACCCATCCACAGCAAGCAAAAGGACATATGCAGAGCACTTGACTCCTACAGCATGTTGAGCCTAAGACCCTTCAACCTGTCCTTGGAGGTCAGACACAGCTGCAATAATCCTGCCTCTCTTGCCCCCATCTCTGCCCACCCAGATATAGACTGGCTGAGCTCTCGGGACAGCTGACCTCAGAGACAGCAGGAACCCAGGCTCTTCAGGTGACCCGAATGGAGGCCCCAGCCTTACCGCAGATGATGAAGCCCCACGCAACCCTGTATCTGTAGGCCTGTGTCAAGACGTCACAGTCTTGTGTCTCCATCTGGGCGTAGCAGTGGTCATGCTTCCAACAGCACCTGTCGATGCAAGAGCCTCAGATCCCAAGCAAAGGGCATCTGTGCCTTGAGCAGAAGCCACCATGTTGGTTAAGGTCTGATCAAGAAAGAATCTCATAGTGGCTAAGTCCTTCCATTAGGGTTGCCCCACACTTGTACCAGTTCACAGGCTGGCTCTCTCCTCCTGGGCCCATGGGGAGACTACATTTCCCAGCCTCCTTTGCAGGTATGTGTGGTCACATGACTAGACAGCCTGTCGGCCAGGGAAATGCACAGAACTTCTAGACCTACCCATAGAAACCTCCCACTCTGTGGTCCTCCACTCTCTCTCTCCATCTCAGCAGGAAGGAAATGTCCCAGCTAAGGGCTCTGAGGCCATAGGGAGAGCCACA